>NC_135805.1:86581550-86903328 GCF_964213995.1 Mustelus asterias
TCTAAACTCAGTATTTTATTAACAACTAGCATGTGATAAATATCAATGTTCATTGTATCTGCAGCAGAGAACTCCAGTAGCTTCCAATGGCTTAATTATAAATTCCTGTTTTATTTAAATACTTTGAATCAATAAATGATTATCCTGTTACATGAGGAACAACATGCAAGAGACAGGCTGTACGTGAAATGGGAAGAAATAGAAGATGTAATTTATTTTTACTCTACCAGAAACAAACTTTGTGCAGCAGGCAATTTCATTGCATTGCTGCTACTTCTTGCCACAGACGATTGTGTTGTTTAAATACCCATCTCCCTATTTTCTTAAAATTCAATTCTGAAAACATAAACATGGGTTTCTCCGCAACAAAGGAAATAAAATGACCACTGTTGGTCATCCAAAACTCTGTGAAAATTGAAGCATAACTTGGTCATTAAGAGTGTTATCATTCTCAGATGATGTGATGTGGTTGGTGATACTGTTGATGATTTTTGTTGCTGGGCAAAATACTATTACTATCAGCAAGGCTGACTGGCTGGCCTGATAAGCGCAGAGCAAATAAATTCACTCGGTGCCAGGTCCATTTTAACATTTCAGGAGTCTTTCTTGCTTTCTGCTGATCTCTATATGCGGGGGCACCATGAGCATCCACTTAAAATGCACAAAAAATACGTAGTGTAAAGACTCCACAACTCTCCACTCCTTTTCTAAAACATTGCTCACTTCAAAAGCACCCTTGTCCTCCGATGCACCCTTGTTCTGACACACGTGTCAATGATTTATTTCCTGCAGATGGCAGCAGGCAAACAATATAAAATTACTACAAAATTCCTTTTACAAACAACTTAATGCCTCAAACTTTTCACTTATAGATACCAATGCAAAGTCAGTGGATACTGGTTCCAAGCAACCAACCTTTGGACACAGATTGGCAGAAGTACAGCAATTTGACGGGTCAGGAAAATATAAACACTGCAATATTTGAACAACCCCTTCAAAGTACAGTAGAAGTGGTTTATTCAGTATTTTGGTACACATGGTGTCATTTTGACACATACCTACCTATTCATGACAGGATGCAATGGAAATGCTCACAAGTATTTAAATGGAGTTAAAGTTTGTTTTGTTGTAATGGCACAAAACACAGGTAAGCCACCAGCACACAACACTGCCACAAGTACCCAATCCAACATAAACAACTAGCACAAGTTAGGACAACATTCAGGAAAACAAACAGCATTTTTGTCAATTTTGTTAGGGCAAAAATGACAAACATTGACATTTCTGTGCATAAAAATTATTGGTTCTTTTCTGGACCCAAGAATTGGGTCCCGAATGAAGGTTTCCTTTCTTTAAAAAGGGAGATAATTGTTTCTGACAATCAGCGGAACAGAAAATAATTTGGAATCAAATGAAAATCAGTTTAGAAAATACGTCAATCATTAAAAATTAATTAAGTAATTGATACCTAGTTCCATGGATTAAGTATGAAATATACCTCTATTGCATAATTTCACATAGTACCATACTACCTTAACTTTAAAAAGCATGGCACAAGAAAATACCAAACATTAGTTGCATTAAACTATATTAAATATGCTGAACAGGTTGCAAGGTTCCATATATCAATACAAGCAACAAAAAATTGAGACGTCAACAATTATCATTTACGCCTGTAGATGGCATTGTGAATGGACAAATTCCACTGTAAAAGTTTCATGACAATATTAGGTAGAAAACTAGCAGCTAATATATCCTGCCAAACACTACAATTCAGTTTAAGTGAAATAACCCAAACCTCCACACATTTGCTATCAGGTGACTCTGCAGCAGCCTGATAATTCTCAGAGCAGACGCCCTCTCCCCATGAGGAACCCTGGCAGAACATTCTAGCAAAACCAAATGTGTATTTCCCAACTCCACCCACATTCATACAAGGTTGGTCTCCATCAAAGAACCCACACTGGAAGTTCTGTTTTGAGTTATGGAGTGTGTAACTGTTAAAGCTTTCTTTCCGAGAAACTATTGGATATAATTGACTGAATATCACTGTTACATCAATGCCAAGGCATACCAGGGAATCTTTGCGGTGAAGCGATGAACTACAGGCCGCAATCTGATAGTACTGACAGAAAGAAGACCCCTCGTACCCTCCCCAACCATCCCCCCACACAACACACTGATATGAAAATAAATTCCTGAGATAGGCTTTACCAAGGCAACATTATTAAATACAGTGGAGGAAACTTACAGCTCTCCACAGATAAAATAATTGAGCACCCTAAGGGCGAGAGCCAGCAGACCACTTCAATACCCTGTCCCTCTCAAATTCCCTCACTCATCTCACAATGAGATTGCTGTATGCTTATTGCTGGAAAATTATAGCTTACCACAGCCTCTCATTAAAAAGAATATTGCATTTGGGAAAGGGAATATTTAAATCACTACCCTCCATCTCCACCCTGACCAGGAAGAATTTAACATTTGGGGCCCAAGCATTGCTCACTGAGGTAGTTTCCTTGTTACTTCTTCCATTACCTGCTACCTGACCTCAACCACCAATCCCATACACATTCCTCCTGTTTCACTTCATCTTTCCTCCTTCCCCCATCCTTCAACACTGCTCCCCCTTTACGTAAATTCTAACCCTGCTTGGAATAAACATTGAAGTCTTGACCAATGAAATACCAGAGGAGATCTACAAACACTTTAACCATTTCTATTAAGGCTTTAACTCCATCTGTTGTTTTACATCTGCGCAAATACTGATTTCACCAATCATTACTTGTATCCTTAAAATGCCAAACTGCTCCGATTGGGTGATCACACAATCTGCTCTGGTGTGTGGGACAATTGAAATTCTGATGCAACTGAAATCACAGAAGTATTAACCAAAATTCCTTACCGGCAGTCAGTATTTGGATTTTCCAGGGATGTTTACTCATCATCATCTGGTAGACTCGCCATGGCATTGCCATTCTTTCAAATCTGTAAAGAAAAATGACCCACAGGATATTTGTCAACATCATGTTTACAATAGTTGAAGGAAATTTCTTCCTAAAATACCGAATTACAACAGCTGTACAAAAAGACTATACTCAAATTGCTGTCAATTTCTGCAACAAAATTCAAATAGGAATCCACTTTTAATTTTTTTTTAAATTAACGTCTCTTCTGCAAAGGACCCTCTTTAAACAGTCCAGGTTGTGGTGCCTGTGTGAATATAGTATTGTTCTGAGCATGATGGAACAGAGGTTAGCACTACTACCTCACAGCACCAGCGACTCGGGTTCGATTCCCAGCTGGGGTCACTGTCGATGCAGAGTCTGCATGTTCTCCCCATGTCTGTGTGGGTTTCCTCCGAGTGCCTCCCACAGTCCAAAAGACGTGCTGGTTAGGTGCATTGGCTATGCTAAATTCTCCCTCAGTTTACCCAAATAGGCGCTGGAGTGTGGCGACAAAGCGATTTTCCACAGTAACTTCATTGCAGTGTTAATGTAAGCCTACTCGTGACATAAACTTTAAACAATAACAATGTAAATATGTCAGAGGTTAAGAAGTGATAGATTTTGTTTTAAATATTTCTTACATCTTCGCATGGTACAAAAGCATTACTGAAAATGAGCTTAGCTACAAGTTCTCTACATTAAAACAAAAAGCAAAATACTGCAGAGGCTGGAAATCTGAAATAAAAATGAAATGCTGAAAACATTTAGCATCTGTGAATGGCGTAAGTGTTTTGTGCGTTGGCACTGACATTAGGGACGAATGATATCCTTTTTTCATTTAACTGCAGTTTAGAAACATGCGTAAGTAGGGTTAATTACTCAAACTGGCAGTAATATGGGCTTGCAACTTGTATGCTATTTCTACCTGTCACGCTAAGTTGGCATAAGAAACATTCCATGAAGTTCTTATTCTGACCATTACACAAAATATTTTTTAAAATCCTGATGTGTCTGTAGGTAGTTTCAAACAACAGAAAAAAAAACAATGAGCAAAATTAAAACTGGGCCAAACTACAACGTCAATCTAAATGAATGGTTGATTCACATCAAGAAATAACACCAAACACGAACTGAAAAAAGCCTGTAATTTTGATTCTCAACCTTACTCTCATGCTGACATTTCTTCCATTCGGTCTCCTGCACTCTCTCAGTGAAATTCAACGCAAGATTGAGGAACATCTTTCAATTAGGCATTTTACAGCTTTCCACGCTCACCATTGAGTTTAATAATTTCAGACCATTTGTTTCATTTTGTTATTTTCTTTGCTTTTTGCCCCCTTTTCCGCAATATGCCTGCTCTAGCAACATAATTTATTTCTTTTCTTGCCCCGTCACATTTTCGTTGGTCCTGGAAGACACTTTTATGTCATTCAACCTCTCTGGTCTTTCACCCGACCGACACACCTTTTGGCCTGGTAAAGTCATCGACCTGAAACGTTAACTCAAATCTCTTGCAATAACCTGAACATTCCCAGCATTTTATTTTACAAATTACAAACATCTGAAACATCATGACAACGAGTCAGAAAAATGTGACTTTTTAAAAACAAAAGCAAGTCTCTCAATGCGGGCTGGTTGGAGCGAATGGCTAGTTTTATTGTGCTGCATGTTTAAACAGTGAAATCTCACATGCTTCACTTTAAAGCAGAGGGGGAGGGTGGCTGGGATGACAAAGTTTTCTCGTAACGGATCATTCCAGCTTTTATAACACACTCAATCGTCACTGAGACTCTTGTTAAAAAATGCATAATAGTGCAAATACATTGACCAGTATTCCTGGGGATTGGTTTCAACCATCCCAAGCCCACAGAAAGGCTGCAGTGCAAATAACTATTAGAACAGAAACTCCAAAAATACTACAAACCTGGCCTGGAATCTCCTGTAACAACTGATGTCGCAACCGTCTGCACGTCACTTCCGCTGGTGCCATGTGACCAGCAGCTACTCAGTGCAATCTCATTGAATGAGAGTTTGTTCCACAACATGAAATAGAAATCACTGAAATATTGTTAAAACAGCTGCCTGCCAAATCCCACCCAGATTGCTCCGATTCTACATTCTGTCCTCTAAGGCAGCAGCAGTCCTAACGCGTGGCAAACCCAATTCCCTTTTATCACTCAACCCGCTGCACAATAATCTGGGAGCACATTCCAGTGGCTCCTTCTGTGTTAGTTACAGGTTTCCCCTGCCCTCTATCCCAAATCCTGTATTTACGTCCTTGCTTTGGAGGCAGAGGGCGCTACTGGAAACAACTCAGTTTCTGCTTTATGCCATCCATCAAGTTAAAGTTTTAAAGTTTATTTATCATTGTCACAAGTAGGCTTACATTAACACTGCAATGAAGTTACTGTGAAAATCCCCTAGTCGCCACACTCCGGTGCCTGTTTGGGTACACCGGAGGTAGAATTTAGCCTGGCCAATGCACCTCACCAGCAGATCTTTCGGACTGTGGGAGGAAACCGGAGCACCCGGAGAAAACCCACGCAGACAAGGGGTGAACATGCAGACTTCGCAGTGACCCAAGCCAGGAATCAAACCTGTGTCCCTGGCACTGTGAGGCAGCAGTGCTAACCACAGTGCCACCCCAGGTTTTACACATCTCTCTGTTAAAACACCATTAATCTGTCGTGACAAAAACAGTCCCAATTTTTAAAATTTTTCCTCATATTTCTACTACCTTACACCAAGTAACATCGTTGTAAATCTTTGCAGTACTATTAATTTCACCAATCTTAAAAAGACCAACACCATTATTGCTCTATAAACTTGCATAGAGTACAAAAGCAAGGAAGTTATGTTAAAACCCGGATAAAACACAGGTTTGGCTTCAGTACTGTTTCCAGTCCTGGGCACTGCACTTCACAAAAGATGTGAAATAACTCCTCAAATACACAACTCCTCAAAACCTAAAAACTGTTCATCTGCAGCTGGAACTGGCAAGTAACATTCACACCATACAGGTGCCAGACAATGACACTCTCTAACGAGAGAGAGAATCTAACCATCTCCCCATGACATTGAATAGAAATATCATTGCTGAATCCCCCACCAACATCCTGGGGATTACCATTGACCAGAAACTGAACTGGACTAACCATATAAACAGCGTGGACTGCAGAAAAGATTCGCAAGTATGGTCCCTGCAGGAATGAGGAACTTGCGTTATGTGGATAGATTAGAGAAGCTGTGTCTGCTGTTGGAGATTAAAGATTTGATAGAGATGTTTAAAGTTATGAAGGCTTTGGGAGAAACCGTTTCCATTGGAGAAAGCATCCAAAACCAGAGAACATGGATTTAAGATGCTGGCAAAAGAAGTAACAATGCATGTGGAAAAACTATTAAGTATTGAGTAGTTAGGATCTGGAATGCACCAAGGGTTTGGTGGAAACAGATTCAATCAAGACATTCAAGAGAATTCGATACCCTTACCTTAAAAGAAAAATTGGTAGGGCTACAGGGCCAATGGAACAAGGCAAGCTGCTGTTGCCAAGAGGTGGCACAGACATGATTGGCTAAATGGCCTTCTGTGCTGTAAGCATTCTATGGTTATGTTCCAAAATCTTATAAGGGTGGCCAACTTTACAATTATTGCGTAATCTCCAACAATCAATCTCCTGAGCATGGTTGGAGAAAAATAATTATACCGCATTGAAAATATGTCATATTCATTTTCTTTATTCATCTTAAAAATACTGAAAATGGGGAAAAAGGCATACTGTATCGGGTAAGATCATATGATGAAACATCTAGGAAAATGTCCAATGTTGGCAGCCCTGGATCTTAAGAACATAAGAAATAGGAGGAGTAGGCCATCTAGCCCCTCGAGCCTGCCCCGCCATTCAATAAGATCATGGCTGATCTGAAGTGGATCAGTTCCACTTACCCGCCTGATCCCTATAACCCCCAATTCCCTTACTGATCAGGAATCCATCTATCCATGATTTAAACATATTCAACGAGGTAGCCTCCACCACTTCAGTGGGCAGAGAATTCCAGAGATTCACCACCCTCTGAGAGAAGAAGTTCCTCCTCAACTCTGTCCTAAACTGACCCCCCTTTATTTTGAGGCTGTGTTCTCTAGTTCTAGCTTCCTTTCTAAGTGGAAAGAATCTCTCCACCTCTACCCTATCCAGCCCCTTCATTATCTTATAGGTCTCTATAAGATCCCCCCTCAGCCTTCTAAATTCCAACAAATACAAACCCAATCTGCTCAGTCTCTCCTCATAATCAACACCCCTCATCTCTGGTATCAACCTGGTGAACCTTCTTTGCACTCCCTCCAAGGCCAATATATCCTTCCGCAAATAAGGGGACCAATACTGCAGACAGTATTCCAGCTGCGGCCTCACCAATGCCCTGTACAGATGCAGCAAGACATCTCTGCTTTTATATTCTATCCCCCTTGCTTGTCTAGATGATCATTATTCACCTCAAGTGAGGAGAAACTGACTGCTCGACATCAAGGCAACATTTGACAGAGCATAGCATCAAGGAGCTCTAGCAAAATTGAAGTCAGTGGGAACTGAGTGGGGGGGGGGGGGGGGGGGGGAGGTGGAATTCTCTACTAGTTGGAATCATACCTAGCACAATGGAAGATGGCTGTGATGGTTGGAAGGCAAACATTTCAGCTGCAGGAGTTTCTCAGGTTAGTGGCCCAAACATCTTCAGCTGCTTCATCAATAATCTTTTCTCCATTAGAAGGTCAGCAGTGGGGATATTTGTTGACGATTGCACAATGTTCCATACCATTCACAATTCCTCAGATACCTAAAAACTGTCCATCTGCAGCCAGAACTGGACAATATTTAGGTTTGGATCAATTGGTAAGTAACATTCATACCATACAGGTGCCAGGCAATGACAATCTCTAACGAGAGAGAAGCTAACCATCTCCCCATGACATTGAATAGAAATATCATTGCTGAATCCCCCACCATGAACATCCTGGGGATTACCATTGACCAGAAACTGAACTGCACTAATCATATAATTACTGTAGAGTGCAAGAGTAGGTCAGAGGCTGGGAATTCTGCAGAGAGTAACTCTTGCCCTGTGTGTCAGGAGTATGATAGAATGCTCTCTACTTGCTTGAGTATCTGGGGCTCCAACATTACTCAAGAAGCTCAACACCATCCAGAACAAAGCAGCCCACGATTGGCACCCTATCCACCACCGACACACTGGCAGAAATGTGTACCATCTAAAAGATGCACTGCAGCACCTCACCATCCAAACCTGTGATCTCTACAAACTAGAAGGACAAGGACAGCAGATGCATGGGAACACCACCAGCTGCAAGTTCCCCTCCAAGTCACAAACCATCCTGATTTGGAACTATATTGCCTTTCCTTTACTGTCACTCGGTCAAATTTCTGGAACCCCCTTCCGTACAGCAACATGGGTGTACCTACACTAAATAGACTGCAATGGTTCAAGGTGGTGGTCCACTACCATCTTCTAAAGGGCAATTAAAGATGGGCAACACATGCTGGCATAGCCAGCAACGCTCCCATTCTGTGAAAGAATGAATTGTGGAACTGTAGGACAAACCAGCCTGCTTGATTGGCACCTCCCCATCCACTAATTTAAACATTCATTCCCTCCACCATTGTGTTATCAATGTGTACCAAACCAGGTTATGTGGATTGGCCAGAGTAAATTGCACTACAGCAAGTCACTAAGCCTCCTTGGACAGCATCTTCCACACCCGCGACCTCAACCATCAGGAAGGTTAAGGGCAGCAGATTCATGGGAACACAACCCCAAGCCACACACTATCCTGACGTGGAACTGCTTTTGATCCCTGCTGGTGTTACTACTGGACAAGTCAGATCCCAACTTTTATTTTTTGTTTGGATTCATGGGAGACAGCTACTGAACAGAGTTACGGGACTGCCGAAATATTTTTAACAAAAGAATAAAACATTAAATAAGAAAAATTGAACTCTAAAGTACTACTCCTTCACCCCAGCTATACCTTTACAGATATACAGAAATTTGTAGGAATCACACAAGTTACTATCTTATACTCTAATGCTCACAATAAGTACACATGTAAACCAATAGGCCATCTATGGTCAGATATATCACACTCTGAAACCAAGTGGCAGATGCCACTCAAAACAATTTCTATGGATGCTGCATCAATTCCTCCCAGATGCTTGTCACAGAGTCAACTCGGCTCACTGGACCTCTGACTTTCCCATGAGTGCTTCCATTTTCCACTCCAGAAGAACATGCCTTGGAATCTTCTCCCAGACACCACTTTTTCTTGGATGTCTTCACAAAGCATCCATCTCCATGGTTTCAACCTCTCCTTCCAGTTTTGCTCTGCCCTGGATTGCCACGTGCATTCAAGCTTCCATGCAATCTTTCAGAATCCCAGCCATGCTCTCAGAACACCACTGGTTCATTGGCCACATTAAAGGTGTCACTAACCTTTTCATAATAGAATCATTGAACCCCAACAGTGCAGAAGAAAGCCATTCGACCCATTCAGTCTGCACTGACTCTCTGATAGAGTATCTTACCCAGGCCCTCGCCCCACCTTATCCCTGTAACCCTACATATCTACCATGGCTAATCTATTTAACCTACACATAGAACATAGAACAGTACAGCACAGAGCAGGCCCTTCGGCCCATGATGTTGTGCCGAGGTTTATCTGAAACCAAGATCAAGCTATCCCACTCCCCATCATCCTGGTGTGCTCTATATGCCTATCCAATAACCGCTTAAATGTTCCTAAAGTGTCTGACTCCACTATCACTGCAGGCAGTCCATTCCACACCCCAACCACTCTCTGAGTAAAGACCAACCACTCTCTGAGTAATACACATCTTGGGACACTAAGGGGCAATTTACCCTGGCCAATCCACATAACCTGCACATCTTTGGACTGTGGGAGGAAATCGGAGCACCCGGAAGAAAAACCATGCAGACACAAGGAGAATGTGCAAACTCCACAGTCACTCAAGGACAGAACTGAACCTGTGACCCTGGCACTGTGAAACAGCAGTACGAACCACTCAAGAGGAAACATCCTCTCAGCATCTACCCTGCCAGTTGGCATCCTATACACCTCAATAACGTCACCTCTAATTCTTCTAAACTCCAGTAAGAACAGGCCAAACTACTTAACCTTTCCTCATAAATAAGAATGTTGGAGTCGGCTAAGGAGAATGTAAAGAACAAAGACAAAAAGAAAACAGTATCAAGTAACAGAAGATCAGCAAAAATAGTTCATTTTAATTGACAATTGTTGCCTTGAATTGTTAAATCTGGTGAGAGAGATGGGTAGTGCTACATATAAACTGCTTTGTGATTGCCTTGCCCGATTTCTCCCCCTCCATCTGCTGTTATTAGACTTGGAGAAGATATAGACTATACCCACCACCTTGAACCAGGCCTGACTCAACAGTTTAGAGCTAAAATGGTCTAACGGCTGGTACTGGAGTGTGATTAGTTAACATTGCAGCATAACCCAGTCACAACCTTCTTGGGCAATCTTAGCCAATGGATGCATTGTTCTTGGGAAAATTCATTTCAACCTATCATTTTCTGGAGTTAGTATTTGGAAGGAAACATGTGGGTATGTTACTTCAGTTTAGTTTTGCATATCTGGTATATTCTATTGCCCTTTTCCTTCTGAATGATATTTGGGAAAAAAAGGAACTCTCATTTTGATACCCACTGCCTAATTTCTAGATTTCTCAAAATAGTTGATCTAAAACTTTTACTGCAAATCCTTTCAGTCACAAAGTTAAGCTGCCCAAAGGGAAATTTTAAAAAAAGCAATCTGAAAACTTCAATGTTGAATGTTGCATTCAAATTCACAATTTAGCCACTTTTGATTCCCAAAATTTAGAAGCAATATACTTATTCCACAAATGCAGGAAAATTACGCAAACATCCAAAGACATTGCAAATCACAACTCTCTTCCTCAACCACTGCAGAATGACAAAAAAAGTTGTCCATGACTAAAATAAACTGAAAAAAGTATGATTAAGCAATCAAAATTTGCAATGAAACCTGTAAAATAATTTAATGGTACATACAACCATTGGGGAATCTGAGTTAGGTGCAAGATAGTTACAGCATCTGCAATAAATGTTTATTGCCGCACCAGTGATATTCCACGCAACGGTCAATTGCAGGAATATGCAGTTAATGCACATGGTTTTACGAGATCAAATTTTCTTAGTAGTCTTCTTTGTGATCCTTCATTACCATCCTGCATGGGAAAAGATGTAGCAACAATCCTAGGGCTGACTACACAAACTAATTTGCTACGATAATTGCTCAGAGCGAAGGTTTTCTTGCCTCAGATATTTTATACCTTTTGGTATAAAACTTAGAATAAATTATTGCACTGGAACTTGTATCACATAGAAAACAGTTCCAGGTCAAAAACAGATACAACATTGGAAACTTTCCCTTGTATTGCAGTATTATCGGTGACAGTCTACCATCTGCACAGCATGCAGCAAAATACTCCATTGGGGATGGGATAGCTTTATATAGTGCACATCCGCTAATGGCCGAATAGACCAATCCATGTGAGCCAGGTTCTGCCACCAGTAGGGTTGCCAACCTTTCAGGTTAACCTGAAGTCTCAAGAAATGTGTGCAATCTTGGGAGAAAAATCATCGGAACACTAAATAAGATTGCATTTTTTGTCTTTTTTTCTTTGAACGTTTCTCTTTACCAGATACAAAAATGTTTAAAATGGGGTAATAGGCTGTTTGGTGACAGTCAAACATCATCCAATTGGGTAATGAGTCTTCTTGCTTTCCAAATTGTCACAGGAAGGCAACATGTCACAAGGATGGATGTGTTGGCTGATTAATGGCTGGAGTGTGGGGGCAAGTCATGTGATGAAACTTTCAGAATGTATTTAATCACAGTTGGTAACCCTAGCCACAAATGCTACATATAAAGTGGTTATCAGGTGTCATTATGGGTTGCTTTTCTCGGTATTGCAGTAAAAACGTGACCAACAATTACAAAAGCAACACGTCTCAACTTAGTGAGAAAGAATGCAAGGGATGAAAGAAAAAAAAACTTAATGGGATGACTTTCTTTTTTAAAAATATGCTAGGAGTTCTTTGTAATACAATTCAGTGGGAAAAATTGCAAGAACACAATGCGCGAAACAACAAAATAATGGAGGCCAGAATTCTCCGGCTGTTCACACCCCACTGCCAGTAAGAACAGAGAACTTGGTGCTCAGCCAAATCTCCATTTGTTACAGCGGGACCGGGGAATGCCAGTCGGGGGCAAGGTTGGAGAATTCGGCCCATCATTTGCCCAGAAAGTAATTTTGTTACATTCATAACCATGCTTTATCAGAAAGTAATATATTAATGTATTTAAAAGATACATAGTTCTATGAACTCATCAGTTCCAAGAACCTCAGGTAAAATTCTGCATCATGTTAATTTAAAAATGCTTTTTGTCAAAATCAGCAAGTAATCCGTCACAATCTCGTCATTTAGTCTTTCCATTGTAGAACCAGAATTGTTCCCAGGATCTTAAAAGTATAATGTTGTACAGACTTTGTTATAGTTACAAGAGTCAGTGCAAGCCTTAATATCAGAGGTTATCTTAATATAATGTTATGATCATCCATCTGTGTTGTGAAGGTCTCCCAATGGGAATGAAAATGAGTAACATCCATTATTCATTCAATACGTTGCACAATTGTAATATAAATTTTATCATATCAAGGAATGTACAGTTAAAACAGCATAGGTTGCATGTTTATGCATATCATGTGCATTACACGACTTGCGATATTTGAACATTTCCAGGTTTAAAAAACTCAAGACATAAGTTACTGGGAATTTAGCATTTTCAGTTAGTAATTTTAACAAATGGTCTCTTCCTCCATCTGCCAATCAAAACTAAAGCTATTGCTACCTTTTGGGTCGTAACATACATACTTAATTTAAACAATAGCATTCCAATACTTCAATAATATTTTAAATTTTAACTGTTAAACAGTTAATACCAAATACTCTCCATAAAATTGACTAAATTCAGGTGTACAAGTTGTATTAGTTCACATGAACATCCAGTTAAGCAATAATAAATTATAGTGCACAACACTTCAGGCCCCATTTATTTTCAAGTGCAGCTGAGTCTTGACAGATTTATATCTATTTCCAAAGAATACGAGAACTAAATTTTCTTTAATCAAAATTAGATCGTTAAAAGTGATTAGAAGTCTGATTCTGCAAAATTTAACTAATATGTTAAGTATGCAAGTTAGTTACAGAATAACAGTGGCTGCACATTAAAAGTACTTTACTAGCTGTAACTAACTTTGGCATGTCCCAAGGATGTGAATGTCAAAATATAAATGCAAGTTATTTCCTTAACAGTTTAACAATGCGGTGTATAGTTTTGAAGAATCAAGCTCCTTAGTGAGTCTTCCAGTATTTGTACGTTTCCATTTGTTGACAACTTCAAAATTGATTTGTGTCTTAATGTAATCATGAAGAGGAAAACCAATTACACCTGATGATATATGGTTTATCCTTTGACCACAAGCGCTGTGGGAATTGTATATTTTTAAAACTACCATAGTCGTAATAAATAGTTCCCATTCACAATAGCAGACCTTTTAAAATGTAAAATTGAAAATGGTTAAATTAAGCAGGAAGGTCAGCTGCTAAAGTGCTTTCTTTATTACAGAGGCTAACTGATGTATATGATTTGTGTAATTAATTCAAAAAATATTAAATGATTAGTTCCAATCTCTTTTCTTAACAAAAGGTAGGGAACTCTTTTCTTATATTATTTTCATAATGGAGCTAGACCAGTAAAAGGTCACGTTAGGAATAGTCAACATCTTGGGGTAGAGGGATGATGTTCCACCATTATGAGGAGTGCCTCTCTGAAGGAGATTCCAAGTGAAGCCTCTATACCTAAAGACGTAAATATAACTGAAGATAAACCTGTGAAAATATCAGATATATTTTGCAAAAGTGGGCATTCCAAATGTGAATTTTGATCGAACATAAAAAAGTCCCATTTTATAACATATTGTCTAAATTCATGGCAAAGTTCAAAATATTCAAAATAAAGCTTAATTGACAATTTGATGTCAGAAAAGGAATGTTCAGTTTGCGCTTAAATACAGTCAAAATATGTTCCCATACAGCAGATGCAATGCTTTTGCTTTCATGCAAATTTATCTTGGGTCCCTCAGTTATTCAGAACAGCACTCAGTAGTCCATGCCCTCATCACTCTCATACCAATCAGATGGTGCATCGGTGCCAAAGTATCGATCTCCAAAGTTACCTGCATGTTGATAACATTTATAACATCAATTTTTATTATAAACCAATAATGACCAATATTCCGATTGCAGTACATTTTTGATAAAATTTTTGTTACACAATTTAGTTAGTTCAAGAACTATACAGATAATACTTTCTATTTTTACTTGCACTTTAATATTTTCAATTAAGAAAACGGTAAAATATTAATGTATATGATTGCACATATAGTCCCTTTAATGTAGAAATTCAGAGCAGCGAGGAGAATAAAAGCTGTAGAAACAGATATTAAGAGGTCTGACCTAAAGCTGGATCAAAGATGTGGTTTCTAATGAGGGCCTTAAAAGGAGAAGTTGGAAAGTCAGAGGGTTTTAGACAAGCAATTCATGGAGTCGAGGTTGAAGCCATAATAGCCACTGGTAGGAAATGCAGGTGGAGCACAGGCTGGGGATTGTTCTATGACAAGAAATGGAGTAGATCCAGCCTATATCCCTGGAGTTTGGAAGAATGAGGTGTGACCTAATTGAAACATAAACTTCAAAGGAACTTGACAGGTAGATTTTGAGAAGTGGTTACTCTGGCTGCGAAATTATAATGTGGAGATGCCGGCGTTGAACTGGGGTAAACACAGTAAGAAGTCTCACAACACCAGGTTAAAGTCCAACAGGTTTATTTGGTAGCAAACGCCACTAGCTTTCGGAGCGCTGCTCCTTCGTCAGGTGAGTGGGAGATCACTCACCTGACGAAGGAGCAGCACTCCGAAAGCTAGTGGCGTTTGCTACCAAATAAACCTGTTGGACTTTAACCTGGTGTTGAGAGACTTCTTACTGTGCGAAATTATAACACAGAAGGGTCACAGTCTATGAATAAGTGGTTGGCCATTTTGAACTGAGGTGGAAATATTTTCAAAGGTTTGTCAATTTCTGGAATTCTCTACCCCAGAGAGTTGTGGGTGTTCATTCAGAGTATATTCAAGACAGATGTTGATCGATATTTGGGTAGAAAGAGATATGGGAATAGTACTGGAAAGTTGAGTTGAAGTAGACCAGCCACAATCTTCTTGAATGGTAAAGCAGGCTCAAAGGGCTGAATAGCCTACTCCTGCTTCCTCCACTTATGTTATGTCCCCAGATGGTTGTTGTTGAGAGGAACAAAGTAGATGAGTGGAGGAGACCAAGGATGAATCTTTGGGGCCACCCAAAATAATGGTGCATGAGTAGCAACCATTGGTAGAAATCCAGCAACAATAACTTGTATTTATGTAGCACCCCTAAAGTCCCAAGGCACTTCATAGAGACACAAAACTAAGTATGACACGAGAGGTGATGGTGAACTAAAGGTAAGTGTGGTCTGTGTAGGTAGAAACTGACGTGCTTTCAGATATGTGTTGAGGGCAGCCTGTAGATGAGAAATAGGAGGGGCCATGGCAAGAGCCTTGGGAAATGGGAAGAGAAGCCATTTTTGACAATTTTCTGGTTACAATCAGATAGATAAGAATGATGACACCAGACAAGTTCCATCCCACCCAAGCGTGGGTGATGATAAAGAGACATTGGGATAAAGCTGGTGTGATCAACTGTGTCAAAGGCTGCAGGCAGATTAAAAAAGACAACGATGGTATCGTCCGACCTTGTCACACTCCAATAGGATGTCATTTGCAGCTTTATTATAGCTGTTTTAGTACTGTGGCAGGGGCAGAAACTTGATTGTTGGGATTCAAATAGGAAAGATCTGTTCGTATTTTGCAGGCAATAGCATGCTTAAGGAATTTGAAGAGCAAGGGGATGTTGGAGTGAGGGCAGTAGTTTGTGATGACGGAGGAGTCAAAGGCTCATGGCAGATTTGAAGAAAGGAACCAAACTGATAACAGTCAGCTAACATGGGAGCCAGGAGGCAAGTTGGGTGGTCAGTGGTTTAGCGGCTATGATCAGACAGGTAACAGTGGAACTCAGCTAGACAAAAAGGGAAGATGTACATAATATATAGTTACCAACTGTTATTAAAGAACAAAGAACAAAGAAAATTACAGCATAGGAACAGGCCCTTCGGCCCTCCAAGCCTGCACCGACCATGTTGCCCGACTTAACTAAAACCCCCCTACCCTTTCGGGGACCATATCCCTCCATTCCCATCCTATTCATGTATTTGTCAAGATGCCCCTTTAAAGTCACTATCATATCTGCTTCCACTACCTCCCCCGGCAACGGGTTCCAGGCACCCACCACCCTCTGGGTAAAAAATCTGCCTCGTACATCTCCTTTAAACCTTGCCCCTCGCACCTTAAACTTATGCCCCCGAGTAATTGACTCTTCTACCCTGGGGAAAAAGCTTCTGACTATCCACTCCGTCCATGTCCCTTATAATTTTGTAGACTTCTATCAGGTCACCCCTCAACCTCCGTCGTTCCAGTGAGAACGAACCAAGTTTCTCCAATCTCCCCTCATAGCTAATGCCCTCCACACCAAGCAACAATCCTGGTAAATCTTTTCTGTACCCTCTCCAAAGCCTCCACATCCTTCTTGTAGAGTGGCGACCAGAATTGAACACTATATTCCAAGTGCGGCCTAACTAAGGTTCTATAAAGCTGCAACATGACTTGCCAATTTTTAAACTCAATGCCCCGCCGATGAAGGCAAGCATGCCGTATGCCTTCTTGACTACCTTCCCCACCTGCGTTGCCACTTTCAATGACCTGTGTACCTGTACACCCAGATCCTTCTGCTTATCAATACTCTTAAGGGTTCTGCCATTTCCTGTATATTTCCTATCTGTATTAGACCTTCCAAAATGCATTACCTCACATTTGTCCGGATTAAACTCCATCTGCCATCTCTCCACCAAAGTCTCCAATCGATCTATATCCTGCTGTATCCTCTGATAGTCCTCATCACTATCCGCAAATCCACCAACCTTTGTGTCGTCCGCAAACTTACTAATCAAACCAGTTACATTTTCCTCCAAATCATTTAAAGTAGGTTAGACAGTTTATTTTACATCCTTCATGTAAGCAGGAACATCTAATCCTATATATCCTGTTCTGTTCCTATCCCTCTTTATTTCCCCTTTCCTTCAAACAGCTATTTAAGCAATTCTTAAATGTTGAGATGCTCTCTGTTTCAATCACCTACTGTCAGTACATTCCACAACTTTAAAAAGCCTCCATAAAAAAAATTCTTCCTTAAATCTCTTGCATTTAATCATATATCTATGCTCTCTTGTTCTAGATTCTTCAACAGCTAGAAATACAATGTTTCCAGGCACTTTGTCCAAGTTCCTCAATTTTAAATACCTCCATCAATCACCTGTGAAGGTTCTCTGTTCCAATGAAAGGAACATACATTGCCCAAGTCTTTCTTCTTAATGTAATTTCCTTATACCACTATAGTATCCTAACGAATCTTCACCAAATCATCTCCATTTCCTCAATGTCCTTTCAAATTAGGCTTTATTTTTTTCTGTCCAATTTTGACCCCCCCATGACGATCATTAAACTAAGAGTGCTGAAAGTGATGACCATCAGGTTATCCTTTTATGGAGAATGTGCAACCTTATATTAGGTAGCATCCTAATTACTATACACTGTACTCTCATTCTTGCTTTGACATCCTCCCAATAGCTCCCAAAACTGTGCACTTATGTTCTTACCTAAATTTCATGTCAATTCATCATTCCATCTCAACTTTTATTTTCTATACTGCATCATAAAACTCAGTATTACATTATGTTTTTGTGTGGCCTTATCCCATTCAAGTGCTGCTTCGCTGCAGGACACCAAACAGTTATTTTAAGTATTATAGTTACAGTCCAGTGACCCTCAATAACAGAAAAGATCTCATGACTGGACAATAAATAACCAGTAATCAAAGATCCCAAAATATAACTCATCAAATTACAATAAATGCTAATTTCCTATCTAATTCAATTAGAAAGTGCAAATATAGGATCAAGACCCGCTCATAACATTCGAGCTTGAAGAAACAATTTTACTGTCAAATGTTTCTTATTTCTATTGCTAATTTGTTCAATGTCAGAACATACATTTTAATCTGTACTGTTTTAAATTTACGTTGGTGTACAAAATAAATCTGATCCATAGCAATAATAGCCATTTGACCAGCTTGCAAATAATTGCATTAGTGAGGCAGATAATAAGGACTTCAGTCCCTTGCTTTTATTTTGAACTCTTATTTAACTGCCACTGAAACTAAAAGTCTAACATACAAAATGTTGCAAAAATAGATAGTAAATAATAGAACACTAAATGTATTGTCAGACTCCAAATCCCAAAATAATTCTCATCTGCCTGACAAGAGTTCTAAGACTAATAAATACAGTGCAGGCATTCATACCAGTACGCTGATTAGTTACATGCCAGGAGGATTTTATTAAAGGGCTTTAATAAAGATTTGCTCATGAGTCTTCTAAATTGGCAACATTGAACATCAATTTATGTTATTGTGAATCATGAATTCTTGCTAAAATTCCCCAGTCATTCATGATTTTGAACACATCCCCACGCCTTCTCTTGAAGGAGAACAACTTCCCCAGTCTTTCCATATAACTGTTCCCTCATTCTGGATATCATTCTGGTAAATCTCTTCTTCAGCGCTCTATAAGGATTTGACATCCAATCTAAAGTGTGGTTCTCCAAACTGAAAACAATACTCCAGGTAAGTTCTAACCAGTGTTTTGTAACACTCAGCATAACTTCCCTGCTTTATATAAAGCCAAAGATCCCATTTGCTTTTAAACAGCTTCTCAACTTGCTCTGCAAACTTAAAACATCTACATATCCCCACCCCCTTTTAAAATTGTCTTCTTTAGTGCTTCTGTCTCCTTACTCGTCCAACCAAAATTTATAATTTCACACTTCTCTGCGTTAAATTTTATCTATGATGTGGAGATGCCGGCGTTGGACTGGGGTAAGCACAGCAAGACAACTCACAGGTTAAAGTCCAACAGGTTTATTTGGTAGCACAAGCTTTCGGAGCACTGTCCCTTCATCAGGTGAGTGATGAAGGGGGCAGTGCTCCGAATGCTTGTGCTACCAAATAAACCTATTAAATTTTATCTGCCATGCATCAGCTTTTCACCAGAGTTTTACTATTCTCCTCCTAGTATATTATATTTCCAACTTCTATTTGTAAACCTGAAATTATGCTCTGTAAGCCCAGCTGCAGGTCATTAATATATATCAAAAGGATCTGATGTACCAGCCTCTGGGAGCATCACGTATACTTCATTCAAGTCCCAAAAACAACTACTACCCACTTTCTGTTGCTTAGCCAATCTCATATCAGTATTATCACTGCTTATCTAATTCCAATGGACTTTTGTTTTTCTAACAAGTTGATAGAAACCATTTGATAGTCCACATTCACAATATTAACTCCAGCTCAGAATTACAGGACGGTTCATAAAAAATCATAAGAACTAGGAGGAGTAGGCAATTCAGTCCCTCAAACCTGCTCCTCCATTTAATACGATCATGGCTGATCTCATCTTGGCCTCAACTCCCCTTACCTACCTGTTCACCATAGCTCTTCAAATCCTAATTAAAAAGTGTCCATCTTTTCCTTAAATTTACTCAATGTCCCAGCATCCATCACGCTCTGGGGTAGTGAATTCCACAAACCCATGACCCTTTGAGTGAAGTAATTTCTCCTCATCTCAGTTTAAAATCTGCTACCCCTTATCTTAAAACTATGACTCTCTTGTTCTAGATTGCCCCACAAGAGGAAGCATCCTCTCCATGTCTACTTTGACAATCCACATTATCATCTTGTACACCTCAATTAGATCTTCTTCTCATTCTTCTAAACTCCACAGAGTATAGGCCTAATCTACCCAATCTCTCTTCATCAGTCAAACCCCTCATCTCTGGAATAAATTTAGTGAACTTCCTCTGAACTGCCTCCAATGCAACTACATCCCTTCTCAAGTGAGAGGACCAAACTGTACAGAATATTCACTGATGCTTTGTACAGTAGCAGCAACACTTCACTACTTTTATATTCTGCTCCTTTAGCAATAAATGCCATGATTTCATTTGCCTTCCTTATTACCTGCTGTACCTACATACTAGTTTTCTGTGATTTATGCACAACACCCAGATCTCTCTACTCCGGAGCACTCCAAAGTTTCTCTCCATTTAGATAATTTGCCTTTATATTTTTCCTACCAAAATAGATAAACTCACATTTATCCATGTTAAATCCATCTGCCAAATTTTGACCTTCACTTAACCTATCCATTTGTAAATTTCTTATTTCATTATTGCAACTTATTATCCCACCTATTTTAGGGTCATCTGCAAATTTGGCTATGGTAACTACTATCCCTGCAACCAAGTCATTAATATAGATTATAAATAGTTGGGGCCCCAAGGACTGAACCCTGTGGCACCCAATTAGTTAAATCTTGCCAACCCGAGAAAGACCCATTTATCCCATCACTCTTTCTGTTGGTTAGCCAATCCTCTATCCAAGCCAATAAAAATTAACCTTAGTCCTATGTGAACTAACCTTGTGTATTAACCCTTTGTGTGGCACCTTATCAAATGCCTTTGGAAGTCCAGATATACTACATCTACAGGATCACCATCATCCACCTTGCTTGTTACTACTTTGAAGAACTCAAGCAAATTAGTCAAACGTGATTTACTCTTCATTAAACCATGCTGACTTTGATGGGCTGCTTTTTGACTTTCCAAATGTCCTGCTATTACTTCTGTTATCATGGATTCTAACAATTTTCCAACAACTAAACTAAACAATTGGACTATAGTTTCCTACATTTTGCTTCCAAATCCCAACCATTTTCTGCATGAAAAAGTATTTCCACGATCTTAAATTGGTGCCCTCCTGTTCTCGATCTTTCCACCAATGGGAAGTTTTCTCTATCTATACTGTCCAGACACCTCATGATTTTGAATACTTTCATCAAGTCTTCTTTCAATCTTCTCTGCTCCGAGGAAAACAGTCCAAACTTCTCCAATCTGCATAACTGAAATTCCACATCCCAGCAACCATTCTAGTGAATCTTTTCTGCATTCTCACCAGTCCGTTCACATCCTTCCTAACGTAGGGCACCCAAGATGAGACAAAATACACTAGCTAAGGCTGAACCAGAGTTCATAAAGCCTAGGGTAATGCATGCTCTCTCAACTTGTCCTGCTACCTCAATGACTATGCACATGTTCACCCAGGTCTCTCTGCCACTGCATTGCTTTTAGAATTGTGCCTTTTACTTGATATTGTCTCCGTGTGTTCTTCCCACTAAATAAATCAATTCACATTTCTCTGCACTGAATTTCACCTGCCGCTTGTGTGCCAATTCTACAAATCTAGTTAAGTTGTTCTACTGCAGCTACAACACTGTCATCTACTCAGCAATGTGAAAAATTCAGATATGTCCTGTACACAAAAAACAGGACAATTCCAACCCAGTCAATTATTGCCCCATGAGTCTACTCTCAATCATCAGTAAAATGATGGAAGGGGTCATCAAAAGTACTACCAAGTGAGACTTGCTTAGCAATAACCTCTCAGTGATGCTCAGTTTGGGTTCCATCAGAGCCACTCAGCTCGTAACTTCATTACAGCCTTCATTTAAACATGAGACAAAAAGTTGAACTCCAGAGGTGAGGCGAGAGTGACTGCCCTTGACATCAAGATCACATTTGACGGAGTGTGGCATCAAGGAACACTAGCAAACTGGAGTCAATGGGAATCAAGGGGAAAACTCTCCTGACACTATCCAGGACAAAGCAACGTGCTTGATTGGCGCCCCTTCCACAAACATTCACTCCCTCAACCACCAACACACACGATGCACTGCTGGAACTCACTAACCCTCCCTAGGCAGCAACTTCCAAACCCACAACCTCTACCATCCAGAAGGACAAGGGCAGCAGATATATGGGAATACCACCACCTGGAAGTTCCCCTCCAAGCCACACAGAATCATGATTTGGAAATATATTGCTGTTCCTTTACTGTCATTGGGTCAAAATTCTGGAACTCCCTCCCTATACTGCATGGAATGCAGCAGTTCAAGCACACAGCTCACTACCACCTCCTCCAGGACATTTAGTGATGGGCAATAAATGCTGGCCTAGCCAGCAACACCCACATTCCACATGTGAATTAAAAAATTAACTCTAAATTGCCTTGGATTGTACATTGACAATTCACTATATGATTCTGTTGAAATGGTATTTTTTAAATAACCTCCATACCAATAACCAACCTTTCTGCTCCCCTCATACCTACAAAAAAAAATAGAGACACGTTTACTACCATGTAATACTACATCGAGTTATCCTGGGACTTTGTATTTTACTTTGAGTCAAACAGCTAATGGATATGGAGGGTAGGGGAATAAAAAGGCTGTCTGGTTACATTTTAATTCATATATAACCTTACCTATTCCAGGAATAATGTGAAATTCATCATTTACTTTCTTGTCTACAGCAGTGGTAATGATGTTAACCTTTGGAAAAGCATAAGCCACTGAGTGCACTCCCATTTCAGCCATCAGCAATGAGAGCAGGAATATTTTATCTTCTTGCACATCGTGATCCTGAAATAAATCAGACAAATTTTAAGAAGCAGTGTAATTTTCATCAGCTGCAACATTAAATTTGGCGTCAAACTGGAAATAATATATTTTGACAAAACTATTGGTACATATTTAGAATCAGAATGCAGAAGAGGCCCTTCAGCTCATCTAGTCCAAATCAACACATTAGAAACACCTGAACTCCCACCTAATCCCATCTTGCCAGCATTTAAACTAAAATTATTTCAGAAAATTACCGTGGATACTGCTCAAAGTAATGGGTATCATGCATTAAATTTATGGGGATCATAGAAGTAGGTAACAAAACTCAAATAGATGAACTGTACAAGATTTTCATGGAACTACCTTGCTTCTCACGGAACTAGACCCGAAAATATCAATGCTCTATTACAAAACACAAGATTTTATCCAATATATCAGATTTACCAGATATCATATTCTGATGATTTAGTTCTGAGTCCTTTGCTTAGAATAGGACAATAAATAGAGATCAGACAAGATAGTATTTACATCGTCATGCTAGATCATTATCACTTTATGAACAATCAGACACAATGGCGGCAATTCTCCCATCCCGCTGTGCAGCTTTTGCCCCACCGGGCATAGGGCAGTGCCAAAGGGGCAGGGCATAATAGAGGCAGGGCCCGTTGCTACTCTGCATTTGGGCAGAGGAGTTGGGGGGTGGGGGGGGGGGGGGGGGGGGGGGCGTGGCGGAATGCTGAAAAATCTCTGATGAAGGGTCATCTAGACCTCATCTAAAACATTGGCTCTATTCTTTGTCCACAGATGCAGACCTGCTGAGACTTTACAGTATTTTCTGTTTTTGTATCAGATTGCAGCATCTGCAGTATTTTGATATTAACTATATTTCTTGTTGGGAGAGACTGTATATAGTGTTACATGTCTACACATTAAATTTTACAATCCAAAATCAAGAATTTATTTCCCTTTTGTGATGTTAGTGTACCCTTAGTTTTTTTTAAATCATGATCTCTGCAGCTCTCACAGTCAGTGTTTCTCAGCTCACAGCCTTAGCTGATGTCATTATGTTGCCAGGCTGACTACGACGAGTCCTTTTATTGCTACTTAAGTGGTTTAAATGGAGTTGTTTGTGTTTACTGTGGGATTAGTTTTACGATCCTGCATTTTTAGGAGGGCGGTCATGTGTTTTTGGACATTTTTTTTTCCAGTGAGTTTAAGGTTTTGTTTTCAATTCTGAGCTGCAGTTGGGTTTTAAAAGGGATAGCAAGCTGAACAGAAGTTTCTCTCTCCCTGTTTTATTTGGAAATTCTGCTGGTGATCATAAAGCAAGGTTTTGCCTTCCTGAAGGAAATCATCTGCTATTAGTAGTTTGCCTAAAGTCCCTGATGTTCTGGTAAGCTGTTCTGATTTCAAACTGTTCTGAGTGTACCAAGATGAGAGTTTTCAATTCTCCAACCAAGGGACTCAATTTCCAATATCATGTGAGCATTAGTCTGAACTATGTTAAACCTGTGAAAAGGGTTTATCATCTATGGGATTGGGTTGATTGGAACATTGTAGATACCTTTGTTAAGGATTATACATTATCATGATTGTTTGTAATTGATAACATTTCTTGCTAATTTTCTTACTATACATGTTAACCATATTCTTAAATAAACTGTTTGATAAAAGCTCCCTGGTGGGTCACTTGAATTATACCTAGCCAAATTCAAGATGCAAAACGTATGATCCAGACAGGCTCCATAGAACACTTTGGAGTTTCTGACCTGAACCATAACACTTTCAAGTTAATTAACTTGTTCGTTCTCAATTAGACAGCTTGGCTCAGTAAACTATCAGCATCTAACAAGAGTTTGTATTTATCTCACGCATTCAATATTTCTTTTGTCTCAGTGGGCCACGAGATTGAAATCAGGCATGTTCACTAATCATAACCCCATGAATAAGACTGGCTGCATTTAATACACACCAAATATTTCATAATGAGTTATTGAAGATGTTTAATAATTCACTGTCATCAACCTCAAATGGTTTTAAAAATATATTTACGCTTTGATTGGGCACAGAGGAAGCGCACAATCCCACAGTCAATGATGCGTGCAATCAGTGTGTATCTCACTTTATGTACCCTTGCTTTACCAGCATATCATTTTAGTCACTCTGGTAGGAAAAACACTGGACGAAAACCAGTGAAATGTGGTAACCCTGCATGTAGGCAAAGGTTAACAAAATGTCTCATGGACTGCACTCAGAATCCTGATGGGCCGCAGGTTGCCCACCACTGTTTTAAAGCATGTTGTTGCGCACTGCTCCCTTACAACAAGATCTCTCTCTCACACACTACTTACCAACCAGAAACTGTAATTCAAACGTGCAAAGATTCAGTTGAGTAAAAGGCCCCTTTTAAATAACTGATTACTCACCAGGAGGACTCGAACTGCCATCATTGCAGCAGCTCCTGTTGACACTGTACTGTCCATTAGAATGACATAATCCTCACTGATATCCTTAGGTAATCGAAGGTAATGTAGCTATGCAAAAGATAGATAAATTAATCAATCCAACCCTCCAAAAAAGTCAATTTCCATCTTTATTATTTTGAAAATTGCAGGTTAATTTAGTTGCATAACAGTCGTAAGATTATTCGACAACTAACCAGAATACTAATTGTTACTTGTCACTACATTACTCGAGTGTTGCTGAAAAAATAGAGACAGACTGTCTAACCTTTTCATCTTGCACTCATCAGAGCGGACGTTAGAATGCCAAAATTCAAAGGGAGCATCAACATATTGCATGAGAAAGGAATACTGATTGGTGGGCAAATCACCTCTGATGGATCAAGGCCTTGCCATGCACCAGGAAGCTAACAGTACAAATTGTTACTTCCTTTGAACTTTGGCATTCTTGAATCTGTCCTGATGAGTGCAAGACAAAATGCTTTGACAACATGACTCTTTTTTCAGAATACTAATTGTTAAAATCTAACTTTATGAGAAACTAACTTGATTAAGCATTTACCTTGGTTGTATAATAAAGTGGGAAAACCTAGAAGTATGGCACAGTGTAGAAAAGATGCCAAGGTAGATGGATTCTGGGAGTTTGTGTCAAGCTTTCCAGCTTACTGCAGCAAAATATTTATATCTTGAAGTCTGTGAGAAACTGCTCATGCACAAACGGAATGTAGATGTCTCTCTCTGAGATAAGGCAACACAGGATGTAAATGCCTTGTGAAGGGCATACATAATTATGGAAAGCTTGACCACCATTTTGGTGAAGATGACTGAAGAGGGGGAAGGTCAATGGATAAAAGCCAGGATAAAGAAAAAGATGCCCTGATCAGATTCGCACAGTGGAGAAATCCAGAGTACAAGACAAGAACAATCAAGACAAGCGACAATGGAGAGGGAGAGAGAAATAGGGAAGTAGAGCCCCAAGACCAAAGGCTGCAAGATGATAAGTCATTACGCACTCCTCATCCAGTCACAGTGCAGCAAGTATAGAGCTTGTGTTAGATTGTAAATCACTGCCTAAGTTTATTACTATAGTTTATCTGAAAACCTAAACTTGCTCAGACTTTATCTCACTAAAGTAGTCCCATGACTGAACTTCTTGCCAATCCACTCCCATAAAGATTAGGGGCTGAAAAACCCTAATGCCAACAATGGCGCCCTAGATGGGACTGGCTGGGTTGTGAACACCTTTAGGGAGAAACTCAGAGACTCCAGATAGCAAGTTTAGCCAGCACTCTTCTCAGGAAAGAAAACTTTGGGGAGTGCAGCGACTTTGACAGAAAAACTAGTGGTCAAAGGCACTTACTCTATAAATAAATAAAGTTATGTTATCCAAAAAGTCAAAAAGGTCCTCAAGCAGGAAATGCATTTATCCAAGATAGGATAAGCTGGAAGAAGTTTAAAAAAGTGATGTGGTGAGACCATCTTGCTTATTGTGTTCATTTTTACACTCAGGTTATTAACTGGAGAGAGCCAATGGGTTTGAGATTTGGAACTGTGCAAAAAATGTGCAACCAAGCAACCTGAACACTAGTGCAGTCATGATTGAAACTCAGGAAGCTAGAAACCAGCTGAAACAGAGAAAAAGAGGAGGATTGCTCAACAAACAGGGTTAGAATATCAAAACAAGCTGTTGAGGGGACAGTTCAAAAGTGGAAAATAAAAACTTCATCTTCTGTGCTGAGAAAAATTTAAGATTGTGCAGGACAAATAGTAATAAGGAAAAAGAAAAAAAAGTCTAAAACTGCTAGAAGGAAAGATTAAGGGTGGGTTTTCCGGCTGCGCACTCTACAAGGCCAGAAATTCCCGCCCGAGGACAATGGACCTATGCATGGTCCGCCCTGCCCACCACGATTCCCATGGTGGGCAGGACGGGAAAATTCCGCCCCAAGTGTTACTTCTGTTTTAAGGTAATGGCAACTAGAGTTTGTTTTCATAATATGTGCGCAAATGTGTATGAAAATCTGTTCATATCTGTGCTTTTATCTGCAGAGCTAAAAGTCATTAGTATCCCTTTGTTATCTGGCCTTTAATGTTGGTGGTACAAGTTTGTACTTGTTCTATCTATACAGGTGTAAGTTTTGGACAGAATTTTGGTTATGTTTTACATTGTGAACTTGTTGAAGCAGAGTTCCTTGGGCTACGAAATTGAATCCTGTAATGGTTTATGAGCTCCAACATTTTAATGCTGTGTCCAAGTATAAATGGGAGTCTGTTCGTTTCCCTTATATAATTGAATTAAGTTTCAAATTAAAGTTGGTTTGTGTGTCATTCTTTTTTAAAATTAATTTTTGCAACTGTGGAAAAGGGACAGTCTTGTCAGAGATGAGCTTCAGCCTTGAAAATGTTTGGCAGAAATCCAATTTGAACTGTTCAAAATATTTTGCCTTAATTTGACTAGTGTTTTTAAAAACTACAATCCCATTGCAGTTTAAAGGTGTTGTAGTAAGTAACAAACTTGAAAACTGTTTTAAAGGAAAGAAAGGATAAACAAGAGAGATTTAGGAAAGATTCTTCCTATTTTTGAAATGTCATCATTGTCTCTCTAAGCTGGTGTCGTTCTAACTCTTGGTCTAAAATCTTCAGAGGTTTTATTTGAAAACTGCGAAAGCTAACTTTTTCTTTAGTTTTATCTTTCTATCTATAGTTTTATTAGTCATTAGAAAAGGCACTTGAAGTAACAAGAGAATGGTGTAATTTAGGTTTTCTTCTTAGAAAGTGTGCTACTATGTTCTGCATTTAGTTACAAGTTCTGGTTTGAATCAAATTGGGAACACCCAAAATGCCTAACCTGTTAAATTCAGTTTCTGCAACTTAACTCGCGGCCACGGTGACATTCCAGTTATGTTAAGGTATGTGGGAGACTTTTAATTCCAGATAATAAGGTTCAGACATTTTGGGGCGGCATGGTGGCACAGTGGTTAACACTACTGCCTCACAGCTCCAGGGGCCAGGGTTCAATTTTAGCCTTGGGTGACTGTCTGTGTGGAGTTTGCACATTCTCCCCATGTCTGTGGGGGTTTCCTCCGGGTGCTCCGGTTTCCTCCCACACATCAGAGATGTGCAGTTTATGTTGATTGGCCATGCTAAATTGCCCCTTAGTATCAGGGAGATTGGCAGGATAAATATGCGGGGTTAAGGGGATAGGGCCTGGGTGGGATTGTTGTCAGTGCAGACTCGATGGGCTGGATGGCCTCTTTCTGTATTTTAGGAATTCTGTGGTTCTATTTTGGCAGTTTTGAACTTTAAATGATCAACGACGCGAATAGGAATTTGAGATATTTGAATTGATTCCGGTTGTGTAATCATCCTGGTTTTATCATCTTACAAAAATATTAAAATGTTTGAAACAACTGGAATTTATTCTAAAATGCTGTTTTCCTTTGAAAATGTTAATATAACTAATGATTTTTGTTGTTTTCAGTCCCTAGGGTTAAAATGTGGACAAAATAAAGTTTAAAAAAAAAGAACTTATGAAAAATGTTTCAATTAAAGTTTAGTTCTTTGATTGGGAAAGTTTTTAAAAAGTTACCCAAAGCGGCGCAATTGGATGCAGGCTCCATTCCTTGAAAACAAGCAGAAAAACTAACCCTTTCTGCTGATGGCTGCTTTTCAAAACATTCACCACAGCTTTTGTATTGCCAAATATAGACTTTTGGACATCATTAAGTTTTAAGTTTCTAAATCAACTGAGATATTAACCCATTGAGCCCTTGGGCTGAGCTACAATAGATTTTTGCTTTTTGTGTTTAAAACAAATGGCTTCCAGGACCACATGAATCCTTTTGCAGTTTAAAGACATGCAACTGATGCCACAGCAAGAAATTCAAAGACACCAACTGTCACAGCATAGTCACGCTATGGACATAGAAAATAGGTGGAGTAGGCCGTTCGGTCCTTCGAGCCTGGACCACCATTCAATATGATCATGGTTGATCATGCACTTTCAATATCACATTCCCGCTTTCTCTCCATACCCCTTGATCCCTTTAGCCACAAGGGCCACCATCCAGCTCCCTCTTGAACATATCTAACAAACTGGCCCCAACAGCTTTCTGTGGTAGAGAATTCCACAGGTTCACAATGAGTGTAGAAGTTCTTCCTCATCTCAGTCCTGAATAGCTTACCCATTATTCTTAGCCTGTGACCCCCTAATTGTAGACTTCTCCAACATCGAGAATATTCTTCCCGCATCTAGCCTGTCCAGTCCCATCAGGATTTTATATATTTCTATGAGATCCTCTCGCATTTTTCTAAATTCCAGTGAGTGCAAGCCCAGTCGATCCAGTCTCTCTTCATATGTCAGTCCTGCCATTCCGGGAATCAGTCTGGTGAAACTTCGCTGGACTCCCTCAAAAGCAAGAATGTCCTTCCTCAAACCATGAGACCAAAACTGCACAGAATACTCAAGGTGTGGTCTCACCAAGGCCCCTGTATAACTCCAGCAAGACATCCCTACACCTATACTCAAATCCTTTTGCTATGGCCAGCATGCCATTAGCTTTCCTCACCGCCTGCTGTACCTGCATGGCAACCTTCAGCGATTGTTCCACAATGACACCCAGGTCACGTTGCACTTCCACTTTTTCTAAACTGCCACCATGCAAATAATAATCTTCCTTCCTGTTTTTGCCACCAAAGTGGATAACCTCATATTTATCCACATAATATTGCATTTGCCAAGTATTTGCCCACTCAGTCAGCCTGTCCCAGTCACCCTGTAGCCTCTTAGCATCCCCCTCACAGCACACACTGTCACTCAGCTTAGTGTCATCTGCAAATTGGGAGATATTGCATTCAATTCCTTTGCCAAATCATTAATGTATATTGTGAACAGCTGGGAATCCAGCACTGAACCCTGCGGTACCCCACTAGTCACTGCCTGCCATTCTGAAAAGGACTAGTTTATTCCTACTCTCTGCTTCCTTCCTGCTTGCCAACCAGTTTTCCATTCACATCAATACATTACGCCCAATACTATGAGCTTTAATTTTGCTCACTAATCTCATATGGAACCTTTTCAGAAGCCTTTTGAAATTCCAGATACACAATATCCACTGGTTCATCCTTGTCCATTCTATTGGTCACATCCTCAAAAAGTTACAGAAGATTTGTCATGCATGATTTCCCTTTAGTGAATCCATACTGACTTGGACCGATCCTGTCACCGCTTTCCAAATGCTCAATTATTACATCCTTAATAATTGACTTCAGCATTTTCCCCACCATCGATGTCAGGCTAACCGGTCTATAAGTCCCTGTTTTCTCTCTCCCTCCTTTTTCAAAAAGTGAGGTTACATTAGCTACCCTCCAATCCATTGGAAGTCTTCCAGAGTCTATAGAATGCTGGAAAATGATCACCAATGCGTCCACCATTTCTAGTGCCACTTCCTTAAGTACTCTGGGATGTAGAGCATCAGGTCCTGGGGATTTATCGGGTTTTAATCCCAGCAATTTCTCCAATAAAATTTCCTGACTAATAAGGATTTTGTTCAGTTCCTTCTTCATGCTAGACCCTCTGTTCCCTAGTATTTCTGGAAGGTTATTTGTGTCTTCCTTAGTGAAGACAGATCCAAAGTATTTGTTCAGCTGGTCTATCTCTGTTGCCTATTATGAATTCACCTGATTCTGAACCAAGGCTTTGCCTTTCAAAGTATTAATATTAACCCATTCAGGCTTTTTGACAATTGCTTGGCTCCAGTTTGCTGTTAATTTCCACATAATATTTGCAAGCACTTCTGTCTCTGATAAAGATATATTTGGAACCATTGGCCATGAGCATGATGGCTTCCAAAATTGGAACTGATAAAATAAATTGATATGAGCTGCTAGTCCAAGTACTCAGAAGGGAAATTTAGCTGATGTTTGGGTGTGATGTCCACACTTTGATTTTCAGAAAGGCGACTGATGGAGCGACAATCTAGGTGTTTTCTGAGTATCAAGAAACAAAGTTTATTCTGGAGAGGAATAAATTGAACACCAAGAAAACCTATCAGCCCAACAAAGCTATTTGAATTTGGGATAACTTTGAAATGATAAAATGACAGGCACAACAGGCCAGGTTAATAAAACATGCAAAATTTGCTAATCATGGAATCAAATGAATTTGTCGGATTTCAGTTTAAAAATATGAAAATATTCTATTTGATAGTAAAGGTTTTCCAGAGCCCATAACATAACAACAGAAGAACTAAGAGCAGGCAATTCAGCCCCTCGAGCCTGCTCTGTCATTCAATATGAATGATTTAGGGTGGTAATAGAATGTGTAATAAGTAATAGAATGTACAAATTTGAGTGAGAGGGTGGGATACAGAAACAGGAGAGGGCATGCCATCCAACAGAAGATGGAGTGTCTCACCTTGGGTGTAATTCAATGAAATATATCAATCTGGCACTGATGTACTTTCTAGTAAAAGGAACACATTGATAAATCAAGCAAATTGATAGCTTGGAGATATTTGTGTCCTTATGAGTCTAAGAGAACTGAATTTGAGAGTCAGCCGCCACCAAAAACATAGGGACCATGTAGGGGGAAGAGAAACAAAGATCTCAAGGCAGATTCCTTTTCATCTTTTGGCAAGATCAATCTGAAAGTCAAGAATGTGTGGCAGGTGAGTGTGCAGATGTGATTTGCTATGTGAAGCAATTAACATGTGGAAATGCATGGCAATTTTACACTGAAGAATGGGTTACAGACTTGCACAACTACTTGACAAACAGCATGAAATGAAATGGTTCATGTTGTCAGTAGAATGGGACAACATTTTAAATCATCAGGCAACCAACACATACTCCATAGAAGAACTTGCTTTAAAAACAATCAGGATAGAATTAAATACACAGATAGTGGCCAAACTGAATAAAATTAAAGAAAAAAGGGATTTTTAAAAATAGGACAATTAAGGGGAAGGTGGATACAGGTGAAGGGAGAGCTTGAGAATCGTTTAAAACCATGCATAATTGGTCACTTTAATTGTATGCATTTATATGCTAATAACTTAGAATTAGCAGCATTCTTGCAAAAAGATAAGGGAGATCATTGAATGAGATGATCTATAGGTGGGGGAGTACTAATCTATAACCATGTTATAAATAGCTCGGTAATACAGAAATCAATTATGAGAAGTCGGTGAGGATAACAGGAAACAGAGAGAAGGCATTAATGGGGCTTTTTCAGGTTGGCAGGATGTAGTGAGTGGTGTACCACAGGAAGCAGTGCTGGAACCTCAACATTTTACAATTTGTATAAATGACCTGGATGAAAGTACCAAAGGTATAGTTAATACATTTGCTGATGACACAAAGATAGGTAGGAAAGTAAATTATGAGGACATAAGGAGGCTACAAAAAAAATAGATTGAGTGAGCATGCAAAAATCTGGCAAATGGAGTATAATGTAGGCAAACGCGAAACGCTTCCAAACTCCACTCTTGAAGAAACACCTTGGAATATTCTTCCAAACAATGCTTTTCTCAAATGCCTTCACAAAGGATCCACATTCAGAATTTCAATCTCTCCTTTCAGTATTCCTCTGCCCTGGACTTCTATGGGCATTCAAACTTCCACAAATCTCTCAGGTACACCGCCATATTAATAGGTTCCTGACCAATAACCACTGACTCTGTGCCGCAAACACTCAATATGGTGGCTCACGCAGGAACCATTTGGACAAAGCACTAGAAGGTTGTTGGAACTATACCCGGGCATGAACAAACACATACAGGAAAGGAAGAAAACTAGAGCAGGGAGGAAAGTGAAGCAAAATAAGCTGTTTAACCTTCTATGGTGAAGCATCTTCTATTTTTCTTCCCCATGAAAATTCAGGCCAATTGTATTAAATTCACCAATACTTAAAGCCATTGTACTACTTTCCAAGCGTACTCAATTTCTATAATGTCTAGGAGTGCAAAAAGTAACTGGAAAAGATTTACAATTATAGGCTTAATGATTGGTAGAACCAACAGGGGTGCTGCCAATTTTACAAAAGCACTAAGCAATCAACTTGTATAAACACATTCAACATTAATTATTTCTCAAAATCACTGACTTACTGGTAGCTCCATTACAGATTGGTGATCAATTAAGAAAACAATATTGTTTATCATGTGACTGACTAAGCGATTAACCAGGCTAATATTTCAGATAAAACAGATTATAAAAAAATCCACGAGACAGTTGTCACAAGCTTAATTAAACTAGATTCCCCAGCATTACTTAATTAACAGTATATTACGTACCTCAGGCTCCCCGGTGTCATGGTTAGTCTGAATAAGAATCTTTCCTAGTCTAATATCCTTGCACACTGCTGTTAGTGCCTGCTCCATTGTTTCACCAGCACGAAGAATGGAGACTCCTGTTATCTAAAGAATGGGGAATAATTCATTAAATTGCAATACTGAACTTAGATAAAATTGCTACCCAAAATTAGCAATTTCTCTTATTTTTCTATTAATTTCTCCTAAAAAGGCAGAGTTTTGCTAGGATACTTCCTCATGAGTACGAGCAGTTCACAATCCAATCATATTTTAACCCAGTATTCACACATATCGCTTTACAAAGCCACTGGACAAGTGCTCAGTAAAAGGAACCTTTACCATATTTCTCCCTCTAGCCCAAATACATGAGGGCAATTTTCGAGCACAATGAGCAGCTAACTCGCCATTCATGAGTAATCAAACTAGGGAGTGTTTAGTCTGTGTGGCTTGTGACTTAACCTTTATCCAGTAGGCCATCAACAAGTCAATCAGCTAACAGGGATGCAATAGTTACTTATGTACCGCAGAGGCATGCAACCATCATATTTAAATTATTTTATTTCTAACAATTACTTCAAATTTCTAAACTTTAAAATTGCCTTTAAAGAAGTCATCTAATTTCGTAAAATGAAAGCTGACAGAGCTGAGCAAAATGTTCATAGATAACTCTTAAATACACACAATATTTCTATACATATTCTATATAAGTCATTGTTCTCGGTTTTCTAAACTGCTTTTGAGGTTTTAAAAAATGAACCTTCTCAATTTTACAACTGCCATGATTTTCAACAGCCCAGGGTAAAACAGACCACTGCATAGCCTGAGGTGCAGTCTTTCAGCTGAGATGCTCAAACAAGGCCCTGTCTTTCCCTGTAAAAGGTTGCCATGGCATTACTTCAAAGAGTAGAGGGAGTTCTCCTGGTGTCCTGGCCCACATTTATCCCTCAATAACACCTAAAATAGATTACCTAGTTATTGGTCACATTTGGTATTTGTGGGACCATGCTATGTAAAAATTCCCTGCCATGTTTCAAAAGGCTGTGTTTGCTGCCAATGTCAGTCAAATCTGGGAATGCACAGTCAATTCTGTTGCACCCTTACGTCATCGTGAGCAATGGTCTCAGCAGCAGTCAGGACCAAAAATGGTGCCACTCAAATAATCACAGCTCTGTCTTCTCCCATGTTTCAGCAACAGTCAAATCCATCCCATTTTTGAAAATGTTTAGAACTTTAATTAATTACCTTTATGAATAATTACTTCACCGATATCTTTTTAAGAAAGGCAGAAATCTTAAACCTTTATTTTGAACCTGGTGTCAATATGAAATGCACCGCACAAACATGTCCAATGCATCATGGTTTGTATAGATAACTTATAATGCTGTTTTAACTGAAATTTTAATGCCAGCATACTGAGTCTGAATTTGGGGGGGCTATCAGATGTTTACATACACAAACCAAAAAATACTGGCTGTAATTTACATAACACAGTCCACACATGCTACAAGTGAGTGATGCTACTTTCACCTAACACAAAATTCCATACAGCATTGGGGCAGAAAGTTTCTATTCAATTGCTGCCATGACAAAGACTCTATATCTGGAACTTGGTCTTCTCTTTTCAGATACAAGAGACTTGTTACGTGTTTTCAATATTTGGGCTTTAGATTTCTTGTATTTGCAATTTTTCATATTTCAGTTAGCACAGAGCAATAAAGTGGTCAGAAAAAAAGGGTTACTTTTGTTTTAATGTTTTATTTTTAAATTAGACACATCATTGAAGTGTAATTTAAGAACAGGCTTGAAAGCCCAATCATGAAATAAGGAGTGCTTCATATAAAGTATTTAATGGCTCTTAATCTGCCAAACAATCTTGGTGTACTGGCAAGCTGAGCATAACAGAATTATGTCATTGGCGTACCATGCATGTACAGGAGTTAGTGGCTCCATAATGACAACAGTGACTATATTTCTAAGGGTTACTTAATTGGCTACAAAGTACTTTGGGTCATCTGGAGGTCATAAAGGCACTATATAAATGAAAGGCATTGTTGATAAACAAGCTTGCCCGATTTATGAAGTTTAACTAAATAAATCTGGTTCCTAACCATATCCCTTGATCTCTCTCACCAGGAATGTACCTGTGGGCCAGTTATATGAACCATTTCAATGGTATTCTCTCATAACTTACTCCACAATTATAACTCTGGTTAAAATAAATCCTTCTAACTTCCTTCTAAAATTCTAAATTTTAATTTAAAAACCCATAGCCTGGTATTTGAGCCCTTTACTATAATGAATAATTTTCAGGATTTAGTTTTGTTGGTTTTCTTAATAATCTTTGTAATCAGATCAGCGTGATATTCTCCTCTTTCCTAAAGAGCTCACCCTTTTCCCATAAATTCTGATCATCACTTTTTACCTCCTCATTCTCTCGAGAACAAAAGTTTTCTTCCTCTAAATAACTAATGAAAACAAGGCACAATACTCGTGAAGGTTTTGTCTGAGGTGGTGTGTCAAACAACACAAACTCACAATAAACAGTAACATTTTTAAAGACCTCGTAGAAAACAGTGAGGTGCTCACCCTTTTTCCACCAAATCTCTTCCCTTCATACAGTTCTCCTTGAGGTGTTTCCACCGTAACAGGCTATAAACATTCAAAGAAAAATCGATAATCAGTAACAAAGCACTTTTCCTTCAATTATTTTCCGACAGCAAAACCAATACAAAAATGCTGGACTTGAGCCAGACTGTGACACAGCTCATGTTGTGAGCCTCATTCTGTCCCATAGTTTCATTCCTTTTGACATCTTACAGAGAAATACATAGAGGATGTAATGATACAGAACAGGCTATTCCTCTCAATGAGTCCATGTTGATATTTATCTTGCACTTCAGCAGTAGTCCTAATTCCATATGTTTGCTCTGTTCACCAAATATCTTTCTTTCTTTGCCTTCAACTAGCAATTTAATGTATTCTTAAATGTTGAGATGGTCTTTGCTAAAATCACTAACATTGGCACTGCATTTCCAGCCTCAGAAGCCCGTGTAAAAATGTTTTTCTTGCTCTTTATAATCCTTTATGTTAAATCTTATGTCCTCTTATGATAGACCCCTCAAAAACTAGAAACACAGGGGGCAATTCACCGACCTCACTGCACTTAGCGCAGATCACGCTGATCCCGGTGAATGAGAGCCTAAAAATTGGTTGTGGTTCTCCCGACCCCTGCCTAATGGCACAAACCAGATCGCACCCAGAAAGAATGACAGTCAGATTAGCATATTTAAAGCAATGTTTATGTATAGACCATTCAAACCCCAGCGCACGGAATTCACCGGCTATTGGGCGCAACACAATAATGGTGAGAATCATTACTGGTCTCCACAAGCAGACACGCAATGGTCACGCTGGGGAGGCTTGAAGGCTGATGAAGCCCTCAGGTGGTCTGGGGCTTGACCAGGCGGTGCCCATCAGGCAGCCCGACAGTGGCCACCAAGCAGCTACAAGCACCACCGGTGCCAGGAATGCAGGGCGTGAGTGGGGGCTATGACAGGGGAAGGGTCATGCAGAGGTGGATTATGTTGGGGATCTTGATAGGGGGAGTGTCAGAGATCAGGCAGGGGGACCCATTGGATGGCCCTGATGCCAGTGACCCATGTTGGGGGCGGGGGGGGGCTCACCGGCGTGTTTAGACCCTTCCCCAGTACCAGCGTGAAACTCCCAAATCTCCAAAAAAATGATCAAGTGTGGGAGGATTGTGGTGCGTCGCACACCCGAGAAACCAGTGCAGACCACTCCATTATTCTCGCTGTTATAACACTTGCATAGAAACTAGAAGCAGGAGGCCATTCGGCCCTTTGATCATTTTTGAATGATCAAAATGAATGATCATTCATTTTGATCATGGCTGATCATCAAATTCAATATCCTGATCCATCTCCCCCCCCACCCCCTTATCCCTTGATCCCTTTAGTACCAAGAGCTCCATTTAATTTCTTCTCGAAATCACACATTTTAGCCTCAACCACTTTCTGTGGTAGTGAATTCCACAGATTCACCACTCTCTGGGTGAAGAAATTTTTCCTCACCTCAGTCCTAAAAGGTTTACCCCTTATCCTCAGACTATGACCCTTAGTTCTGGACTCCCTCACCATTAGGAACATTCTTTCTGAACCCACCCTGTCTAAACCTGTTAGAATTTTATAAGTTTCTAGACATTTTTTGGTAAAATGTCATCCAAATGTTTTCAGTACTATACTCCATCCTTTCATAATTTCAATCACCCCATAATATCATTTGTTTTAATGAAAACAGACCAATGGTTTTAGTTTTACCAAGAATGATTAATGATTCTGAAACTAATCAGATTAAGTATCAAGCCAAATGCAATGTATTTTTTACCCAGCAGGCTTGATGTTCATGATTTCAAGACAAGTACAGCTGACAATCTTACCTTGAGTGGCAAGAAAGAAAGGGCATGTTCAATCAGCAATCTCATCAATCTCTTTGAATAGAAGATAAACTCATCTCGACTTGTGTCTTTATTCCTGTTCAACAGCCAATGAAAAAAATAAAAAAATAATATTTGCAATAACATTTCTGAAACACCAACTGCAGTATGTCAATGTTAAACAAAAAAATAACTAGAGATTACAGAACATTTTTGGAAATAATAATTGAAAACTGCAGACATTAAGTTACTCATCCAATTAAAGCAAAACTAAATAAAATTTAGTTATATAAAAAACAATGGAATGATGGGACAGAGAAATTAATTGAAGGCTAAACTAAAAACTTCAAAAAGCTTTAGCTCTGCAGTATCACTGTCACCAGAGTCAAAAGATCACTGGTCCAATGCCCACATCAGAGAGTTGATGCGTGCAAATTGGCTGTCATGTTGCCCCTCATTACAATAGTGACCAAATTTCAAAATCTCTTATTGATTGTGAATTACTTTAAGACACACTGAGAATATGAAAGATAACATATAAATTTAAGTCCTTTCTTTCTTTAAGTGGTCCAAACATGATTCAAACTAGGTTAGATTACTGTTTTATAATTTGCACAGATTTATTTTAGATTAGCTGGTTGTCTGACAAAAGTAAAAACTCATCAGTTTACTCAAAAGTCTTCAAATATAGCTGAACAATCTACAGCCATTGGTAGAATTTCTGTTTACACATGTATACCATTGCCTTGTATCCCACCTATCTAAATCCACACAGCTCAAGTGTAAATTGGCAGAACCTCTGCTTATAAATTTTCAAGTGTGTATAGGGGCACTGCTAGAATATGAACAGATAACACTAATAAGATTTCATTGCTTGCCCAGCTAATATCTCACTACACCTATTAAGGTATTGATTTTCAAGATTATGTGGACTCTAGTGGGAAGAATCCTGACACAGCCCCACACCCACCACCTGCTTATATGCCTACTTCTCCAGTTTGCTTTCATGAGCAGTTTGACTGGTCCATCATTCACAATATCTTGGAATGGCTTTGACCCAACTAGTTTATGTATTGGATAACCAAACCTACAACAGGAGGTTGAGTTGTTTCTACTGGGCATGTTATCTTGAAGTCCTTTATCCTGATGTCACAAAAAAACTGATGAGGCTGATTCATGAACAGCAGAAACAAAGATCTCCTCACCACTGACGTGACAAGCAACACAACTCACTATTGCCATCATCCTAACCAAGGTGTGAACACTCACCATGACCCATTGAAAGAAAGCACAGAGCTTCAGATACAGTTATTTGTTTCTTTTCAACCCGGTGGTACAGTGGTTAACACTGCTGCCTCACAGCGCCAGGGACCCAGGTTCGATTCGGGCCTTGGGCGACTGCTTATATGGAGATTGCACATTCTCCCAGTGGCTGTGTGGGTTTCCTCCGGGTGCTCCGGTTTATTCCCAAAGTCCAAAGATGTGCAGGTTAGGTGGACTGGCCATGCTAAATTGCCCCTTAGTGTCCCAAGATGTGTAGGTTAGATGCATCAGCCATGGCAAATGAGCGGGATTAAGGCAGGCATGTGGGCCTTGGGTAAGATGCTCTGTTGGAGAGTTGCTGCTGATTCGATGGGCCGAATTGCCTCCTCCTGCACTGTAGGGATTCTATGATTCAACCTAATCACAGTAAAACACTAAGACCTGGATATATGAGGATGAAATCGCATACCTGACCTCAAAGATTAAATTTTCTAGTAACCAACAGCCAAAACCTCAGCTTTACTTTTTCATAAACATGACAGGCACCTCCTTTCAGCAACTGGATAAAAGCAAATTACTGCACATGCTGGAATCTGAAACCAAAAGAGAAAACACTGGAGAATCTCAGCAGGTCTGGCAGCATCTTTAAGGAGAGAAAAGAGCTGACGTTTCCGAGTCCAGATGACCCTTTGACAATGCTAAAAGGCATAGAAAATGGGAGATATTCTATGCCTTTTAGCTTTGACAAAGGGTCACCTGGACTCGGAAACGTCAGCTCTTTTCTCTCCTTACAGATGCTGCCAGACCGGCTGAGATTCTCCAGTATTTTCTCTTTTGACCTCCTTTCAGCAAAGTGGGAGGACCGACAGTGACCAACTCCTTGATGGTTTGGATCCTTCAATCAATAGGTAACTGGGCCTTGGACTCAACAATGGCTGTAGTGCCACGTCAAACTATTCCTCCGTCAGCTGAATGAATGATATGTCAGCAGTTTCCTTCCCCTCTTGTTATGGTACACTGCTCTTATAAATTATACATTTCTTAAATATGCTAAAGCATGTCTAAAGTTACCTGATAATTGTGTGTAGTCCTCTAACCTGTGGAGTGCTTTCAAGAACACTTAGCTTATCTGGCAGTGGTTGTCCTTGGTGGGCAGAGGCCAGAGCTGCTCTGTAGAAATAAAAAAAAGTTAGCACCATGAAAAATCTTTACCTTAAACAACACTTCTAATAAAGTGTAGAATCAAATCTTCTTTCAGTTAGCAGTACTGTTAGAGAATACTGCAAGACCATTCGTTCATTTGTCACAAACTCTTTAAATCTAGTTTGCCAAATAGCAAAACTGCAGTTCTGCTGGCACTTAGTCTTTTTACCTTTGAAAGGATCGTCCCAGTTAGACTATTTCCATAAAATAGTCAGTAAAAACTTGCATCAAGCCTTTACATTCAAATAATATCTTACACTAATTACATTTTCATATCAAAGGTTAAATTCTATAAACTTGATTAATACAATAGGCAATGGAAGTCCCAGTTATAATCCCCCCCTCCCCCCGGGTCTATTTTCTAGTGACATCTTCTGTAGGGTCTGTAAGCAGATATCAAGCAACAGTATTAGGCTCTGGCACAGCACTCCCACTATCCAATAATCTCTAAACGCTCACTGTTGAGACTGATAAAAAAAAATGATAACATGTGGAACCGCATTTTAGCAAAGAGTCAATGCCTTTAGGAAAGGACATGATAGGAGAAAATAAAAACTAATGCTGAAAATGTAGCAACTGTATATATATATATATATCTATATATATAAATATTATATATATTTCTCATGTCAAAAAAGGGCATAATTTTAGCTATCAGCAGAGGGCACTACACACCTATACCCAGTAGTGATTGCTATGCTTTGCATGCCAACAGTAGCTACTTTTACGTCTGACTGCAGATATGCGCACCATATTTAACAAACTAGTAATTTTCTTTCTAATGCTATATATTCCTAAAATGTTTACAAATTGCATAAATGAGATATTATAATGTGAAGGTGAAGAATCTGGCAAAGCATCACTTCCCAAAATCCTTTTTATTTTCAGATTTGATGACACAATTTTATTTTTTTTCCTTTCAATAAATTTTGCATAGTTCCAAATGCAATATGCACAGTAAGGTCCACAGGTTTCCCCCACCCATTTACTGGCTATTCCCCACAGTGCCTTGCATGCTGCTTCCCAATTTACAGGATGCCCAAGACTTCTCTCTCCCCAGTGCCCATTCTATCTCCCAGTCTTACCACCTCCCCCAACGGATGCTCGTTCCACAATCCCTTGATCCCTAGTCTCTGTTCACTCTAGCCCCACATCTTTCTCTCTCTCTCAAAATTCACCCTAGAAACCAACCGTGCGTGCACGCGTGTATATAGAGAAGCCAGAGTGACCATGAAGACAAGAGAGGAAGGGTTTAGTAGGGTTGCTGCTGTGGTAGGTTTAAAAGGACAACATTCTCTCAGGCTGCTATCAACAGTGCCCAGGAGACTCCTGCCCAGGATTACTAACCATAATCCTTCACCATCATCCCTGTCCTTTTTTGTGTGCCAACATGTGTAGATTAGAGGGATTAGTGGGGTAAATATGTGGGGTTAGAAGGATAGGGTGAGTATGGGCCTGGGTAAGATGTTCTGTCGAAGAGCTGAATGGCTTCCTTCTGCACTGTAGGGATTCTATGACTTTCGGCCTCAATACCTCAAATATAAAATAATCCTCTCTTTTCCCCCCCCATCATTGGCAGCCAGGTTTCAGCCCCATAGATTCCACATTTTAAATTACCTCACGAAACCTCAGCCATGTTCTCTCCAACTTTAAGATCCCCCTTAAAACCTACATCTTTGATCAAGCATTTGGTCATTCCCATTATCTTTGGCTGGGCGCTCAATTTTTACCCTTATACATTTGAAATGCCTTTTGATATTTTTCTTTGCTAAAGATGTTTCATAAATGGAACCTGGTGCTATGTAGTTGTCTAACAGGCAGACAATGGGAGTATACATGATAACAAAATGCACTTGTACTTGTGGAATTTTTGTTCTTAACATATGGTTTCCAACCTGCTTCAGCTTTTGCAAATAATTTATAAACAAACATCAATTGTCGCTTTGCTATGCAAGGTGGGTGTTAATTAGTTAGAGATAATTGCATTCTGCAGAAAGTTTTGCACTAAAAAAAAATTATAAATGGATTTGCCTGCTCTCTGTGTCATGAGGTTAGAGTGATGTGCACATTTTTATTCTGATTTGTTTCTCCATTGGAGGACAATCTGAGATGGAATGGTTCTCTAAAATGATTTGTGAAAGCAATATATGCAAATAACTACTTCATACACCAATTATTCTACTTCTCAAGTGCAATAAAAGCATCTTTAAATAGAATCCTGTATTTGAAATGCACGATTTTCTTTAAAGGAAGGAATGCAGTAAAAGGTGGCCTCAATAGATTTAATTTTTTGAATTCCAAAGCACTTTTTTAAAAAATCCATCAAGCATAGGAACCACCTTTTGACACACCTCAAAAGCTGGTTCCTATCAACAGAAAGCCAGAGGAACAAAAAGCTACAGGAAAGTATTTGAGTCAATAAATGTAACTACCAAACTGATGTGTTAGGGAGGTCGACAGCTTCCTCACTTGTGATTGGTATCCTTGTACCCCGCACCCCCAAATATTTCTCAAAGCCCTTCATTTCCCAAAACAGTTTTCAATGTCTTCTATCATTCCACTCCCAAAAAACTCACCCATGGCCCATGATCTCTAACTGCTGGCTCCATGTTTATTCCTCTCTCTCACTGCCAAAGCCTTTGGATTTTAGCTCCCCGCAGTTTTCATCTAAGCTCACTCCATTAATTGACTTCAGTCCAAAGTCACTGTGACTGACATGATAGCCCTCCTGGTTTCCCTCAACTGCTCTACAATCAGCCAACTACACCATTTCCCTCTACTACCTCTCCAGTATGTGGGATTGCCTTTACATAGTTCCCCTTCTCTGTATTCCAATACAGCAAGCAAATCTCCTGAAATAACTTCACAACTTTCATATGGTCTACCAAGGATTTATCCTTAATTACATGTTACTCCTCCGAACATTATCTGTTGACACAAGTAACTACACATATCCACTGATGCCATTAAGATGCACTTACCAATGCTGGCTGGCTGTCTTTTGACATGAAATGGGTGAAACTCTCTCTCTTTGATATTCCCAAGTGCTAATATCTAAAGTTTCCCTTGAATAATTTTTAACCACTAGATACATATGCAAACTGGCCATAATTTCTTATTAATATATATTTAAACTCGTATAAACAAAGGAACTTTATGAAATCTGCAAATGATAAACCAGGGTAATTTCTCCTTAACAACCAAACACCAAAGAACAGCTTTACGATACACAAAATACTTAGTTTCAGTTCAGTATTCAAGAATTCATAAGTATTCATAAGAGCCCTCAAATAATAGAATTAACATAGTTACACCTCGTTGTTCAAAATGAAGAAAACACAATGAACACCAATTCTATTTAAACACATAATTTAAACACAAGACAAGCTAATATATTCAAAATTCAGCTTCACACACATCTGGATACCAAACTGCTATGTTCACTCTGTTCTTTAATGTTCAAAACTTTCCAACTTATTAAAACTACTTGTGAGGAACGCCAAGACAAGAAACAACTTAAGAGGCAAAGAAGCCAAACAGCAAGTAAAATAAAATTAACTGCAAATTAACATTTCAGGATTGAAAACAAAACTCAAAATACACAAGTTGTCCTCACATATCCCAGCGAAGTTTCCTCTGTTCAGTTCAGAATTATTCAATGCGAGACAATTGATGAAATAGTCATGGACAGAAAGAGAAGACATCTATATTAGGTGCTAGCACAAAGAAAAGCACATATGAAGTGAAAAAGCATGAGGGAGCTGCCCAAAATTCATTTTTGAAATGAGACATTTCTGGAAAGAGAAAGAGACCAATTTCCTGACACAGCCTATTAAATTTTGTAAAGAAATCAGAAGTATCATCTCTCTTCCCATCCCCCAAATTTCAGATTCAGGAAAATCAATCATAAAATCCTTCAGGATATAATTTTCTCTATATATTTGGTTTCATGAAAACACAATCTTTGGAAACTACAACACCAATTTTATAGTAGGTGCTGGTCAGTGTTTCATACAGTTCCTCATTAAATGCAGGAGTTATATTTAAAAAATGGTATTACTTCACAATCACAAGTTTTTTTTTAAATTTGCTGCCGGGGTGTGGGCGATACATGTAAGGCTGCATTAATTTCCCATTTCTAGTATTCAAGAGAGAAGAACGATATGACATTTATTTAAATGATTTTTGGACACAACCCAAGTGCTAGTTATTTTGATGGTATTTTGCAATTTTGTAGGTGCTACTTATAAATTATGTATATTTTACTGGAACACAAATGCAAATTAGATAGTTTATAACACGATTATTTATAACCTATGCTGGTGGAAAAGAATGATATTTCTGCACCAAGGAAGTATAAATCTATGGCATAAATACAACATTCAAACCTAATTTACAATATTCAGATATATACATTTAGAAAATGTTCAGTTACATTAAATAAAATTGAATTATTTGAAAGCAAAACAGATTTAATGATCATTTTTAGTTAGTTTGGGCAGAATACAGCATTTCTTTTGACACTTAGCATAGGCAATTAATTAAATTTGAACATAGAAAACAGGTACTTGTGGCTGAAAACATACCATTGAAATAACCAGTATCTGTAATTGGCTCTCTGCATTTAAATATCTTGGCATGTTATTAAAAAGGAAGGAGGAGGCATTTGAAACAAAGACAGACTGAGGCACAGAAACTCCAGTCAGATGAAATTTTAGTCTTTTTTGAAAGGCCATCAGTGGTGCCTATGGCTTCATCATGTTCCTTCTCCCTTTTTTCAGACTCAAAACATCACTCTTCTTGTCATACCTTACAGTGATTTCACGCTGTGGTGATTACAGTAAATTCGTTCAGGATTTATCAAGTATTTCATTACCACACATGGGAGGAAAGAAATAAAAATGAAAGTCATTCTCATTTACGGGATCATTCAATATCAAGCTGCAACTGTTCAAGTACAAAAAAGCAATCTGTGTGCATTTTGCCATGAATAAAGCCCGTCTTCACTTTCTTTTTGATTGATGTTATGAGGGAGGATATTCTTCCTAAAATATTCCATTATGTATTACCTCGTGTTGGTTTGAGTGATAGCATACCGAACATACGTGTTGCAAATAATTTATTTTTTTAAAACCAGAATGCATATTCTAATATAATCTGTGGCTGCTTTCTTCAGTATCAGGAAAGGTGGGCGTGGAACCTGATGATAATGGTATGTTTGAAAATCTTAAGAAAATAAAAGCTTAAAGAGCGGCAGAAGATGAGGGGTCGACTTTCTAAGGAGGGGCCACTAATGATGTCAATTGCGATGTGGCCAGGAGCTGGATGGAGGAAATAGGAGGCACATCTCAAAACAAGACTGCTGAGAGCCTGGGGAGAAAAACAGAAGAGAGGGAAGCAGCATAGCAATCGTTGATCAGGGCTGGTCAAGACGAGAACTACAACCATCACTCAGTGGAAAGGAGAGCTGGGTGAGATGTATTGAGAATGTCAGAAAAACTACATCTGTTTTGTGTCCTTGATGTTAAATTTCACCTGGTAATTTCAAAAACAGTTTAAAGGAGGTTGTCTTTATGTGATTTTAATCCTAAGAGAATCTGGTCTCCTGCCATCCACTTTGGCAATGTGATAAGGATGCTGAACGAAGACGTTTATAACTGTTCTAGCAACAGATATTATGACAATACAGTTCATCAGTTCTCAAAGTTTTGCTTTATTTGAGAATTCAATTTGTTCCAGCCTTATCCTGGCTAATTTCCAGCCTCTGAACCTTCATATCAGAAGCACAACAGTAAAAAATCTATTATTGTATTTTTTCATTAAATAGCAAGGCAATTACTGATTTCATGATAGGAACTGGACCTCCTTAAGAATTCAGATTAGAAAATTGCATGCAAATAATCTGTTATATTAGCCATTTTAATTCTTTCATGGGATGTGAGCATCACTGGCTAGGCCAGTATTTATTGCCCATCACCAATTGCCCTTGAACCTTCTAGGCCATTTCAGAAAGCATTTAAGAGTCAACCACATTGCTGTGAATCTGGGTCACATGTAGGCCAGATCAGGTAAGGACTATAGATTTCCTTCCCTGATAAACATTAAATGAACCAGATGGGTTGTTATAATCAACAATGGTTTCATGGACATCATTAGACGTTTAATTCCAGGCTTTTTTTGTGGTGTTGGGCTAGATTTGTACCATTAGTGAGAGAAGATCATACATTCACGGCAAATATCTTAGTCGATGTAACAATTTAATTGTGAACAAGTAATAATGAAAAATGTTACTGCGATTTTCAAAATAAAAGATAGGCATGCACGAAAACAGTGTTTTATTAAGGATATGCATATTAAGTAAAGGAAAAATATAGACAGAAAAGATTAACAATTTAAAATAGTCACGAGCCATACCTACCTTTTCAAGCTGACTGTGGACATGCTGGACAATCAGGTCAAGAGCAACAAAGTTTTCTCCACCTGATGAAATAGAGAGAATGTAAACTTGAAATTTGACAAACATGGGCCCATTGGGTCAGCAATGAAGTGATGATGCTGGTTGCTGATCTTAACAAAAGATACACAAAGAACTAGCAAGGTGTGTGAAATGACATTAATTTCATTCTGGCGCCAATCAACAGCAATCTGGAGCATCTAGCAACAGTGATGTTATTAAGCAGGCTAAGCAATCAATTGCATTGAAGAAATCTCTCAACCACAGTGAAAAGAAGTTTGTATTGGCAACTCTTCTCTCACATTCCATGGCAGATGTTCTCCTACTTATGAATGTGATTTGCATGGGCAACGTTGGGTGCAGCTAATCTGCCTCTGGAGCAGCCTTGGATCCTTTCTTTCATCTTGTTTTGATCTGAACATTGCACAGAATTAGAGGAATTCCCTTTGGAAGATAATGTCAAAATTATAATCGCAAGAACTAAAAACCCGAGTCAAATATTTGGGAAAATATTTCAAAATATGGATGGGGGGATATATATTTTGAAATATTTTCCCAAATCTTTGACTGTCAGGTCAAAGACGGTAAAGTGGGATTTGGCTGTAGAGTTGGGCGCGCTGTTCATTAAGTTGATTAAAAAATCCAGGGCAATAATTCAGTTAGATCGGATGACTGTTCTTATTTTTAAGTTACAAGATGCAACCAATCGAATGACAACAGATACATGAACATTTTTTTGAAACTGAAGTTAAAAAAATTTGGTGAGCAAATATGTGGCAGTATAATCACTGACAGATATCCATTAACCCAGTCTTCCAAAAGACAGATCAGGTATAATGTCAAGATTCGAGGAAAATTTGTGCACATGCCTCATTCTAGAATCATGTGCATCTTCCATACATACAAAAGAATAGTTTACCTTGAAAAGTAAAAAGGAACCGAAGTGCTGACTACATGGAAAAAAATAGGACTATGATATTTCAGATAGATGATACCATATGTGAAGGCTGATTATATGGCCCCATCACACTGGCAACAGAACAGCCTGGATTTCAAGCACAAGTAACATGATGACTTTGCAACAGCAATTAAATTGTGAAGAGTATACCCTCTGAACACACTGACCCAGATGCAGTGAGTACAACGCAAGTGTGGCCTGCAATAAGGATTGCGGAGGTCATTTAAAGATAAAATAGCCTCAGAGATAAGAGCTCTTCCAGACTTCAGAAAGAATGAAAATAGTTTTAAGATATTTAGCACACTTTTCAAAGGCTGTGTGGAAGAAATCACAGTTAACTGTATAGGTGATTCTTACCTCGAGGAACTACAATGTCTGACAGCTGTACAGTTGGCTCTATGTACTGCTCAAAGGCAGGCTTGACAAATTTGTTGTACTGTTTGATGACGCCAACTATGTCCCGACCCCTTTCGGATATGTCTCGTTTTAAGCGTCGGACAAGTCTAATGTCAGAGTCGGTATCCACAAAAACTTTCATATCCAAGAGCTGAAGACAAAGACAAAAATTATAATTCAAAAGAAATTCCATCATTTTGAATGAGCGAAAAGTCTACCATGCTTTAACTTACATTGCCACTATATTGTTTCTACTGACACAATGAAACCCAACAATACAAAAATACTTCACCTCTATAATAGATGCAAAGGAGAGTCTATGGGTTAACTAGCTAACAGAAAACAAACCAGAATCATAGAATGATACAGGAGGCGGCCATTTGGTCTAACAAAATATGTTTGATGCATTATTACCATTAATTATTATACCCTGCAAATGATCCATGTAGGTTTTGAATTATTCATGAAAATTAGCAAGTTTGCACAAATGCTGCTTTTTTCATCTTCCTCTTCCATAAAGATAATCTTGTAACAATTTCAGCAAGGATCATTGGATAGTAGTAACCAGAAACTTGTGCTATATTTTTTTTTTCTTCCTACCCAGGAAAAGAGATGACAAATATCGATGTTAATTATAATTACATAGCACACTATTAATTCTTGCAGTCCCATTAAGTATTGGAAAAAAATTGCATCATTTTTGAATCGTCTTCTTATAACAAGGAAAAATCAAAATATATAAGCTGTCTTTGCATATTATGATACAAATAGAAAATCTCTCTTCAACTCTCTTCCCCGCCCCCCCCCCCCCCCCCCCCCCCCCCCCCAACATCTTGTTAATCAACAAAATCTCTTTGTGGTTTTCTTTTTAAGTTATCTTGCATTGCACAAGAAAGATATGTACATTTACCTATGGCTTTTTATTCGTATCAGTGAGTCTTTAAACCAGGTCACTTGACACTCACATAAGCAGTTCTTATTCCTATCGAAATCATGTTGTGGATGCAATGAACCAATATTAACTTTAATAACACATGTAATGAGCAAATAGTCATCTAAGTCCATCAGAGGAAAAATATCCAATATGCTATTTGTCTCAGCAAAAATGGCGTTTGATGGTCAGTAATTATTAAAAACTTCAATTTCAATGTTGGAATAAATATTATTCCAACCTATAATGAAAAAAAACAAGCATTCATGGGATTTAAGAGGTAATGTTAAGTTTACTGTATAAATTTCCTTCTTGTTATCTGTGCCATGAGATTTGATTTATTTAGTTTAGTACAAGCAGCTAAGGCTGGACTTACCGTTACTAAAATCTCTGAGGTAAAGTGATATAACCACATAATTATTCTATTGATTGTAATACTGGTTTTAACACTCCTGTTAATCATACATAGAATCCCTACAGTGCAGAAGGTGGCCATTCGGCCCATTGAGCCTGCACAATCCCACCCAGGCTCTATCCCCGTATTCCCCCTGAAACTAAGGGGCAAATTTAGCATGGCCAATCATCCTAACCTGCACATCTTCGGAGTGTGGGAAGAAACCTCAGCACCCAGAGGAAACCAACCCACACAGACACAGGGAAAATGTCTGTGTGCAGTTTGCACAGTCACCCGAGGCTGGAAATGAACCCTGGCCCCTGGCACTGAGAGGCAGCAGTGCTAACCACTGTGCTACTGTTTTGCTCAAAATATATGGAATTTTCAAATGATCCAAGTCACAATAGTTAATTTATTTTCTGGAAGAACTCATTTGAAGTGACCTTTGAACCTGTAAGCAGGTTAATCCAGACCTTTCCGACTAGGGATAATTTAATCATGCCTAATACAGTAATCATTGTTTTAAGCTTTTTCTGTTTGTAGGAAGAAATAGTCTGGAATCCTTTTGAGTTGTTGAGCTTTCCTTCAGTCAAAGATGATACTTACATTGGGTTTAGCCTTCCTATAGTAAGGTACACTTTAGTTACACTTTCTGGTAAAATTAGAAGCAAGTTATTGTGGATGCAATATGAAAAACAGCAGTTAAGCGAATTGGTTGTGCTTTACCTTTTCGCCACAGTTCACAATTCCTTCTCTTGGCTTCAGTTGGACAAATGCTCTCAATTACCCAAAACTCAAGAAAGGGTGGCTAGATATATTTTTATCAGATGTGTGAAGTTGCTTAATGTGGATAAGTAAGTTGGATTTAATCGTAGTAACTAGTTATATCAGAATTATAATTAAGTTGGAAGTTAGCTTGTGACTTTAGATAGAAGTTTGCTGCAACCTTGGGAGCTGACTTCAAATTTGCTACAGTAGTAAATTTGCACACTGATTGGGGAGTGTTGTATGTTGTAAGGAGGTGGTGAATCTTGATGACTGCTGGATTAAGTTAAAACATCACTGTTTGTGGACCTGGCATATTGGTATATAAACATGATTCTGTAATTTTAGATTGACTGTATTATTTCACTTTCACTTATCATTAACAACATTGCATTTGATTTGAAAATAGTTAAATGTTCTTTATTGCTACCTAACAGTAATTGTTGAATAAAGAGGGAGAAGATAAACTATGAGGGTAAACTAGCAAGTAATATAAAAATGGACGAGAACCTCTTCAAATATATAAAAAGGAAGAGCAAGGCCAAAGTGAACATAGGCCCCTTGGAGAATTTTCCCTTAGGGAAAATAACAGACGAGTTAAACAAATACTTTGCATCAGTCTTCATAGTGGAAAACACTAATAACGTTCCAAAAATATTAAATAATCAAGGGAGAGGGTACAATACAATAACAACCACTTGAGAAAAAATGCGAGGGAAACTAATGGGGGAAACTAAGAGTTGATAAATCTCCTGGACCTGATGGATTGTATCCCAGGATATTAGAGGAAGGAGCTACAAAGATAGTGAATGCCCTGGTAGCGATCATCCAAGAATCCTTAAATCTGGAAAAGTCCCAGAGGATTGGAAAACTGCGAATGTAACACCCTTATTCAAAAAAGGAGGTAGAAAAAAACAGGTAACTATAGGCCAGTTGGTTTAACTTCTGTCAATGAGAAAATGTTAAGAGTCCATTATGATGGATGTAACAGCAGAGCATTTAGAAATACATAATATAATCAAGCAGAGTCAGCATGGCTTCGTGAAGGGGAAATCAGGCCTGACAAATTTCTTAGTATTCTTTTGAGGTGGTAGCAAACAAGATAGATAAAGGGGAAACCAGTAGATGTAATACACTTGGATTCCCAAAAAATGTTTGATAAGGCACCGCACAAAAGACTTCTTAATAAGAGCCCACGGTGTTGGAGGTAGTATATTAACATGGATAGAGGATTGGCTAACTGACAGAAGACAGAGTTGGAATAAGAGGCGCATTTTCAGAGTGGCAACCTGTAACTAGTGGAGTGCCACAGGGATTCATGCTGGGTCCACAATTATTAACAATATATATTAATGACTTGAATAAAAGAAGTGAATATCCTATTGTCAAGTTTGCAGATGACACAAAAATAGGTGGGAAGTGTTGAGAATGACACAGTCTGCAGAGAGATATAGACAAGTTAGGTGAGCAGGCAAAGAATTGGCAGATGGAATACAATGTAGGAAAATGCGAAGTTATGCACATTTGTAGGAAGAATAAAGGAGCTGAGCATTATTTAAATTGAGAAAGACTGCAGAAAACTGGAGCACAGAGATTTAGGGGTCCTCATGCATAAAATTACTAAAAGCTAGCATGCAAGTTCAGCAGGTAGTACGGATGGCAAATGCAATGTTGGCCTTAATTTCAAAGGGAATGGAGTATAAAAATAGGGAAGTCTTGCTAAACTATCCAAGGCACTAGTTAGACCATATCTGCAATACTGAACAGTTTTGGTCCCCTTATCGAAGGAAAGATATACTGGCATTGGAGGCTGTCCAGAGAAGATTCACTAGGTTGATCCCGGGTATGGAGGGATTTTATGAGGAGTGATTATGTAGGTTGGGCCTGTAGACACTGGAGTTCATAAAGAGAGGTGACATTATTAAGATACAGGATTCTCAGGGGGCTTGACAGGATAAGTGCTGAGAAAACACTTCCTCTTGTGGGAGAGTCTAGAACCAGAGGGTATAATCTCAGAATAAGGGTTGCTAATTTGAAACAGAGAGGAGGAGGAATTTATTCACTCAAAGGGTAGTGAATATGTGGAAATCTTTACCGCAAGAACTGTGGAGGTTGGGTTGTTATGTTCAAGGCTGAGATGGACAGATTTTTAATCAGTAAGGGAATCGAGGTTTATAGGGATAAGGTGGGAGGATGAAGTTGAGTATATATCAGATCAGCCATGACCTTGTTGAATGACACAGCAGACAACATGGGCTGAATAGCCTAGCCTACTTCCGTTCCAATGTCTTATTTACATCGATCCATTACCATCAAAAAATAAATTCATAGGTGAAGAGAAAGAACAATTCATAATGTTTTTGGAGAGTATTAGATCATATGCCACCATTAGAGCATGAAAGTAGAACATCGTTTTAATTCCCTGACAAAGAATATAGACTGCAAAATACAAAATGAAAATTCAGCTCTTGTACTGAATTTAGAAGACTACATGCTATGATACAGCGGCCTCATTGAATTTTTGTATACACCTTAAACTTCCGAATAGAAGGAATGAGAACTTCACTATTTAAATGGAATGATAAGCAGCTCAGCGGAAAGATATTTTATGTAGAAAACTGTAGCGTATGATAAGAATACAGAATTTACATCATTCTCATTCTATCAATTATTAGATCTTCAATTTTGAATTCAATGGTATTACATTTCAACTTAAGAAATTCAGTGCATTAAGTTCCAGAAACCTATAAAAATAAGTATTATTAATTTCAACACACTACCACTTAGTATTAGACACAGTAGCCTTTAATGGATTATGGTGCTTAAACAGTTTTTGTTTAAATATTGTAACAAAAAATAGCTGTGCACCTTTAGGAGTTCCTTGTTGGCAAATGCAAGAATTCCTTCAAAGATCACAACATTTGCTCCATACACTGTTTTCTATAAAACAAACAAAAGTTAGCGAACAGCACACATTGCATTATAGACTATAGACACAGCAAACTAACACATTGCATTATAGACTATGTTGCAGACTACCACAAATTAAAGCGGATAGTCTATTTTAACAAATGGCTGTCAAGCAGTCACTGCCATGATGGCGTGGGGAAGTGATTAGAACATCCCCTTACCACCTCTGAAACTGAATGTAATCTAATGTAAATGATTGTCCAAGCATTGGCTGCCATGGGGGTATGGGGGAGTGGTTATAACATCACCTTTCTACCTCTGACATTGAATCCAATCTAATGTAAATGAGAGATAAGAATTTCTACTTACTTTGTTGGCCAAAGAATATATGTTGTGTGTGTGTATATTGGATTATGGGCACTTATTTCACTAAACCTGAAAGTAATCACTTTTTAGCATATGAAATTGAAGCTGGTTACTCAAATGTTAATGGCAGAATTTCCAACTTCTGTCTGGTAGACCATTTACAAATATTATGACTTTAATCTTTGATGTTTTTTCTAAGCTAAATACTATGGTCAAAAAAGTTATTCCTTAAAATTGGACAAGCTATTCTCTTTCAAGCATATTTCCTCTTAAGAGTAAGAAATTTTAAGAATTTATCCTAATTTGGTCCAATATTCCAGAATCCACAAATGGAAATTTAACAATTTAAGTTTCAAGTATAATACTAAATATTTTCTATTATACATAATGTACAAACTTTATTAAAAAACACAAACACAAAAAGAGAACTATGGACTTCAGACCGGATATTAATGCTAACACTGCAGCCAATAAAATTTCAATGCTTGAAAAAATTGTTGATATGGAATCAATCATTAAAATCATTTTGATCAGCCAGGCCATTTGAAATCTAAAAATGGCAATATAATAGCCAAACGTGGATAAAGAATTATATTAGAAAATTATCAGGCCATTTTACAAATATCCCATTAATTTACCTTTTGCTCACACAAAGAAGAACTACAATCTGCATAAAGGTTTAATATGTACAGGGCGGCACGATGGCATAGTGATTAGCACTGCTGCCTCACAGTGCCAGGTACTCTGGTTCGATTCCGGCCTCAGTTTGTGTGGAGTATGCACATTCTCCCTGTATCTGCGTGGGTTTCTCCGGGTGCTCCGGTTTCCTCCCACACTCCAAAGATGTGTAGGTTAGGTTAATCGGCCATTTAAAATTGCCCCTTAGTGCCAGAGGACTAGCAAGATAAATACTTGAGGTAATGGGAATAGGGCCTGGGTGGGATTGTTGTCGGTGCAGGCTTGATGCGCTGAATGGCCTACTTCTGCACTGTAGGGATTCAATAATTCTACGTACTGTAACAGTTAGTGTAATAAATACTAAATAAACAATTACAGCTAATCAACTATTTTCCAGCAAATGGTAATAGTGTTTAACAACTTACGTCATTATTGGCTGATTCCTTACCCTCAACTCCCTGAATCATTAAAAATATTTTTAACAGACTTCGTGTGCTATGGACACATGCTATCAAGTTTCAGGACTACATAAAGCTGAAAAAAGATTCTCAGAATACAAAACATCAAATTTCAGAGATAAAGCATTGTCTTTTAATGATTAATTCAGCAAAAAATCAATATTTAAGTTTTATAATTCATCAAAATTAAATCACAACTTGGAGCTCTTTGTTCTTTTGCTGGAATAAATTCAGAGCTTAGAACATAAGTATCTCAGTATTGCTACTGGCATGGCAGTTTAATGCATGGATCACTGGCCTGAAGAGGCATGCTAATAATATTGCTTATTGCATGGATCACTTAATCCATTTGCCAGCATGCTAAAGAAAAGGTGGCGTGTTTTTCATTTGCTGATAGGACTTGATTTGAATTTGCTAGGAAAGAGCTTCATAATCTATTCGCTAAACAAATAGAATATAAAAGTGAGGTGTTGCTGCTACTGTACAAAGCATTATTGAGACTATATTTAGAATATTGTGTACAGCTTAGTCTTCTTACTTGAAGAGACATGTAGTATGTTACAGTAGATTGATTCCAGAGATGCAGGATTTGTCTTACAAAGTGAGATTGGCAGCTTCGGCCTATACTCCCTCGAGTTTTGAAGAATGAGAGGACATCTAATTGAGGTGTACTAGATGATAAGGGGGATTAACAAAGTAGACATGGAGAGGATGTTTCCTCTTGTAGGGCAATCTAGAACGAGAGAGTTATAGAAAGACGGGGAGAGATTACTTCTCTCACAAGGTCGTGAGTCTGTGGAATTCACTCCCCTGGAACATGGCAGATGCTGGGATATTGAATAAATTTAAGGAAGATTTGGACAGATTTTTAATTAATAGTGGGTTTGATGGGCTATGGTGAACGGGCAGGAAAGTGGAGTTGGGGCTAAGATGAGATCAGCCATGATCGTATTAAATGGTGGAGCAGGCTTCAGGGGCTAAATTGCGTACTCCCGTTCCCAGTTCTTATGATTCTCATGAAAATTCTGATTAGTATGTTAATTATATATTAATTTGCTGCTTAATTGCGTTTGGGAAGTCTTCCAATGGAGAAGCACCTGTGCTCAGACATATATATAGGCACTATGGTTCTTAGATTAGAGGCGTGTGTGATGCAAGACTCTTTAAATAAAAGCTTATAAGTAAATGAAGTTTAGGTTCGTTCTATTCTTCACTGTCTTGCTATGCGAGTTGTAACACAATAACCAGAGGTTTAAGTCAAGTTTCAACAGTAATAATTTGCCCCCAAAAAAATCAAATTTAAAGGACTTTGAGCAATTTCAATTCTCTTGTCAACAACCCATATCTCTTAGCAGGTTTGGACAAAATGGGAATAAATTATTCGAAGCAAAACCACAAGGATAAGGATACTGGCCGACTGCAAAGTTACACTGGCACAGATGGTGATGCCCTTTGCTCAGCAGAAGTTCAGAATGCAATTGCCAAAACATTTGTATAAATCAAGAATATTTGTGTAATGAAAACAGCATTTGAATTAGTAAGTCACTGTAAATGAAAATTCAACTGAGGTTTCTGAATTTAAATCATATCAAAGGCTCGATTTGAGTGCATTTGATAATGTCACAGTTATGTCTTGTAATTTAAATCAATCACACTGAACAAGGAAAAAAATCACCGCAAGGATGTGTGTTATATCAGAGTGCCAACTACCACCCTCACAAGCACCTGTTACAACCCTCATTAATGGCAAAATTCAAAGCAGCAACACTTCCCTGTCAGAAGTCCCAATCCTACACCCACAAGATTCGTGCTTTGGCTGTGCAACATCAAATTCTGATGCATATATTTTCAGTGAGAAAAAAAACTAATTTATATGTAAAGTGGAATATCCAGAAGCTGAAAATACTGGTAGATATTTGTGCATATAATCATTTGTCTGCCATTAATTACAAGTCTACACAAATACATTGTCTTTCTGTTACCAGGTGTGAAATGACATGCATGCCTGCCTGTACAGGGCTGTCTAAAAGTCAATCAAGAAGCAGCTGCCTGTGGGTAATCATTTGAAACATAAACAGCCACTTACTTCCAAATATTTTTCAAATTGAAAGAGACACCATTTAGCGAATTCTCCAGCATCATTGATAGATTACAGAATACGTGATTGCATTAGGGATAGGAACGCATGTGTTCATACTTGAAGAGGGGGAAAGCATGGCTGCATTTGGGGAAGACATTACACTGTTCAGTTTCTTTGGGACAGTGCAGAGCAACATTGTACCATGAATATGGATGACAGTTGAGAAGTAGTGAAAAGGATAATACTGGGGGTGGGGGTGGGGGGGGCTTGATTAGTTACATGTGAACAGAAGGGTTCAAATCAGTTCTGCTACTTCGCTGAATATGTGAGCAATTAACACTATAATGTTCCTGGCTTCAATGGCACATCTGTAACAATATCTTCTTGAAACAGTGCATTCATTACTCTGATCTTGGTTACAGGGTAATTTCCTTTCTAATGGTTAAGCTATTGTGCATCACTGATGTGCAATAGATTATATAGAATTTTTCCTTTCATTTTTTGTAAATGTTATTGTATTTCTTGAAATTTCCTCTCTCAATAGAGTCTAACTCATGATAGGATATACCTGATCAGGCAGCAAGAATCCTCAGTATACCCTTAAACTTGTAAACCAGAAAGTTAGTGCTGCTTTGTCTATTCACAGTACCTACTATTTTATTTCCATACTATAATTTATGTTACAGTTGAGTTAAATGTAGTGTTTTGCTTGTAACAAACAAATCACAGGATCTTGGTCTAATAAAATTGAAGATACTAATACTGATCTTCTGAGTTTGAATATGGAAAAAATAAAACATTTCAAATATGCTTTACTCCCCAAGCTGTGGCATGTTATTGCAAAGTCAGAACAAGATTGAAATTCATCCCTAGGTTGGAACAATTCAAACTTATCCTTCTCAAGGTCACTCTTTGTTTGAATTTGAACAATGTAAGCTTGCAAGTTATTCAGATGTAAGCTAATGATTCCAGCTCCACCTCTCTTATGCATCCCTTGATCAATCTGACAAGCGTCCGACAATGCATCAAGACTAAAGCTATCATGACAGCTCATAAATTTTGTTCCCTTGTTACCAGTTCCCTAGTTTTCTTAGGTTGCACCAGACTGTGGAAACCTAGTTGACATGTTTGACTCAGACCAGAATCTCAAACCCTCCAGTTTATGACCAGGTCTCCCTAATTTCAGTTTCATGTCACCACTAGGTTGACCCTCTCCATCAGTTCACAGCTGTTGAATTCCTTATCTGTTATTTTATCACCTCTGGGTTCACCTTCTTCAATGTGTTCCCAACATATTCTCAGCTTCCCAGCAACTGCTCTCCACAACTTAATCTTCCACATCTTATGCAACTTCAAGGTCCATACATTTACGTTAGATCTGTTTTCTCCAGTGCACTGAATTTAATATTCTCATCTTCAATGTTTTCACGCCAAAGAACCTTTGCAATTGCTTCTGGACTTACATTTCACTTTCTTACCCTTTGGAGCTCAGATTCTGGCTTTGTGCACTCCACCCTTCATCTGGCCCACTCACAAAAAGCACAGTCATCATCTCTCTCAGCCCTAATTCCTGGATTTCCCTCCTTAAACTCTCCACCTTTGAAAAATAAAATTCTGGTAACATATATTTCTGGACAAAATGTGTCATCCCACTACAAAAGACTCCACTGCTTCCATGATTTTTATCTTCCTGCTCTGAAAAATCCTCTTTCTTTTTACTAATGGGACTATAAAAAAGCAAGTTGTTGCCTAACCCTGGGGACACTTTTGGTGATGCTTACATCCACTCTTTTCAGCAGTTCTCCCCAAAAGTCAATCAGGAATATGAATTAGTTTTTCCATTTCACATCTTGATTGCCTGATTGGCGTTATCCAACCATTAGAGAGTTTTTATAGCTCAGTGCCATGCACATTTACTCACTGAGTCTTCTGGCAACTGCATACAATAGTGAATCAACTAAGAAATTGTTTCTAAAGATATTTGCTTCCTTAAAATAAAGATGTTTTATTAGCTGACATGCTGTATAAATAGCTACATGCGTTATAATTGCAAATTGAAGTATATTGTAAAATAAATAAGGAATTAAAACTCTCTTGCATACCCAATCCTTTCTTCGACTGTGTGTAGTGAAGTCATAGACTGGAACTTTCACGCTTTTCCCTTTCTTCAGCTTCCTCAATGTGTGTATAATTAGGTCAAAATCAAAGGCATCAGGGTGGTCAAAGTTATATTCACTTCTGGCAGCTAGTTCTTGTTCTTCCTTGTTTAAGACCTGGTGACAAAAAAAAATAACAGCCATAATTATGATCAGTAATATAATCAGGGGCTCAGGATTTATTCTCAGCTTGACAAAGTAGAGACAATTTGGTATGAATCGGGGGAGGTCATACAACATAGAACAGTACAGCACAGAACAGGCCCTTCGGCCCACGGTGTTGTGCCGAGCTTTATCTGAAACCAAGATCAAGCTATCCCATTCCCTATCATCCTGGTGTGCTCCATGTGCCTATCCAATAACCGCTTAAATGTTCCTAAAGTGTCTGACTCCACTATCACTGCAGACAGTCCATTCCACACCCCAACCACTCTCTGCGTAAAGAACCTACCTCGGACATCCTTCCTATATCTCCCACCATGAACCCTATAGTTATGCCCCCTTGTAATAGCTCCATCCACCCGAGGAAAAAGTCTTTGAACGTTCACTCTATCTATCCCCTTCATCATCTTATAAACCTCTATTAAGTCTCCCCTCAGCCTCCTCCACTCCAGAGAGAACAGCCTTAGCTCCCCCAACCTTTCCTCATAAGACCTACCCTCCAAACCAGGCAGCATCCTGGTAAATCTCCTCTGCACTCTTTCCAGCGCTTCCACATCCTTCTTATAGTGAGGCGACCAGAACTGCACACAATATTCCAAATGTGGTCTCACCAAGGTCCTGTACAGTTGCAGCATAACCCCATGGCTCTTAAACTCCAACCCCCTGTTAATAAAAGCTAACATACTATAGGCCGCCTTCACAGCTCTATCCACTTGAGTGGCAACCTTCAGAGATCTGTGGATATGGACCCCAAGATCTCACTGTTCCTCCACAGTCTTCAGGACCCGACCTTTGACCCTGTAATCCACATTTAAATTTGGCCTACCAAAATGAATCACCTCACATTTATCAGGGTTAAACTCCGTCTGCCATTTTTCAGCCCAGCTTTGCATCCAATCTATGTCTCTTTGCAGTCTACAACAGCCCTCCACCTCATCCACTACTCCACCAATCTTGGTGTCATCAGCAAATTTACTGATCCACCCTTCAGCCCCCTCCTCTAAGTCATTAATAAAAATCACAAAGAGCAGAGGACCAAGCACTGATCCCTGTGGCACTCCGCTAGCAACCTGCCTCCAATCCGAAAATTTTCCATCCACCACTACCCTCTGTCTTCGGTCAGACAGCCAGTTACCTATCCAATCGGCCAACTTTCCCTCTATCCCACACCTCCTCACTTTCATCATAAGCCGACCATGGGGGACCTTATCAAACGCCTTACTAAAATCCATGAATATGACATCAACTGCCCTACCTTCATCAACACACTTAGTTACCTCCTCAAAAAATTCTATCAAATTTGTGAGGCACGACTTGCCCTTCACGAATCCATGCTGACTATCCCGGATTAATCCACATCTTTCTAAATAGTCGTAAATCCCATCCCTAAGGACCTTTTCCATCAACTTACCAACCACCGAAGTAAGACTAACCGGCCTATAATTACCAGGGTCATTTCTATTCCCTTTCTTAAACAAACAGAGGAACAACATTCGCCACTCTCCAGTCCTCTGGCACCATCCCCGTGGACAGTGAAGACCCAAAGATCAAAGTCAAAGGCTCTGCAATCTCATCCCTTGCCTCCCAAAGAATCCTAGGATATATTTCATCAGGCCCAGGGGACTTATCGACCTTCAGTTTATTCAAAACTGCCAGTACATCCTCCCTCCGAACATCTACTTCCTCCAGCCTATTAGTCTGCAATACCTTCTCTTCCTCAAAAACATGACCCCTCTCCTTGGTGAACACTGAAGAAAAGTATTCATTCATCACCTCTCCTATCTCTACTGACTCCATACACAAGTTCCCACTACTGTCCTTGACCGGCCCTAACCTCACCCTGGTCATTCTTTTATTCCTCACATAAGAGTAAAAAGCCTTGGGGCTTTCCTTGATCTGACCCGCCAAGGACTTCTCATGCCCCCAACTAGCTCTCCCAAGCCCCTTTTTCAGCTCATTCCTTGCTAACTTGTAACCCTCAATCGAGCCATCTGAACCTTGTTTCCTCACTCCTACATAAGCTTCCCTCTTCCTTTTTGCAAGACATTCCACCACTTTTGTGAACCATGGTTCCCTCACTCGGCCATTTCCTCCCTGCCTGACAGGGACATACCTATCAAGGACACCCAGTTCCACTTTTCATTAGTGCCTTTCCCTGACAGTTTCTGTTCCCATCTTATGCCCCCTAATTCTTGCCTAATCGCATCATAATTACCTCTCCCCCAATTTTAAACCTTGCCCTGCCGTACGGCCCTATCCCTCTCCATTGCAATAACAAAAGATACCGAATTGTGGTCACTATCTCCAAAGTGCCCTCCCACAACCAAATCTAACACTTGGCCCGGTTCATTTCCCAGTACCAAATCCAATGTGACCCCACCTCTTGTCAGCCTATCGACATATTGTGTCAGGAAACCCTCCTGCACACACTGCACAAAAACTGCCCCATCCGAACTATTCAACCTACAAAGGTTCCAATCAATATTTGGAAAGTTAAAGTCCCCCATGACAACTACCCTGTGACCCCCACACCTATCCATAATCTGCTTAGTAATTTCTTCCTCCACATCTCTATTACTATTTGGGGGCCTATAGTAAACTCCTAACAACGTGACCGCTCCTTTCCTATTTCTAACTTCAGCCCATATTACCTCAGTATGCAGATCTCCCTCGAAGTGCCTTTCCGCAGCCGTTAAACTATCCTTGATTAACAATGGTACTCCTCCACCTCTTTTACCAGCTTCCCTACGCTTACTGAAACATCTACACCCCGGAACGTGCAACAACCATTCCTGTCCTTGTTCTACAACATCGTAGTCCCTAGTACCAATCCGCGCCCCAAGTTCATCTACCTTGTTCCGGATGCTCCTTGCACTGAAGTAGACACACTTCAACCCACCTTCCTGTCTACTGGTACCCACCCTTGACCTAAATACAAGTCATAAATACAAGTCCTTAGTTAAAATTGTGCTGTACGGTGGCACAGTTGTTAGCACTGCTGCCTCACAGCGCCAGGGACCTAGATTCCATTCCAGTGTTGGGAGACTGTGGAGTTTGCAGTCTCTCCCAGAGTCTGCGTGGGTTTCTTCCCGGTGCTCCGGTTTCCTCCCACAGTCCAAAGATGTGCAGGTTAGGTGGATTAGCCATGGTAAATGTGCGGGGTTACGGGGATTGAATGGGGAGAGGGCCTGGGTGAGATACTCTGTCGGAAAGTTGGTGAAGACTTGATGGACCGAATGACCTCCTTCCACACTGTAAGGATTCTACGATTCTTGAAAATCGCAAATTTAAGGGAAATAACTTGGGTCCCATCGGATTCAATGTTAAAGTTGGAGTTAGGAAAAGCCAATGCGCAAGTTGAAATTCTGTACTGTACATGTGCAGCACTGTGCATTCCCAGCCAGAATAACTTGCTATGTAAAATAAATCATTGAATATGAACAGAAAATACTATACAAATTCAAATGAGATAATATTGAATCACCCAAACAATCCTCAAGTAGCATATCTTCTGCATCTCACCCTAAGCACTCCTTTTTAATTTGATTTGTCACATGAATTAGTATACAGTGAAAAGTATTGTTTCTTGCGCACTATACAGAAAAAGCATACCGTTCATACAGAAAGAAACGAGAGAGTACAGAATGTGGTGTACAGTCATAGCTAGGGTGCAGAGAAAGATCAATTTAATGCAAGGTAAGTCCATTCAATAGTCTGATGGCAGCAGGGAAGAAGCTGTTCTCGAGTCAGTTGGTTCAACTTGTTCACTCTTTCCCCAATCCACCCTCTCACTCTCATCCCTGTCCCCACTTATCCTCATTCCCACCCATGTCTCTGGCCAACTCCAAGTCATCAGTTGCCCGTCCCAACCAAGCCTGAGTCAGGCTCCCTGACCTGCACTTCTGGCCTAGATCTCCAGCATCGCTCTCTTCCCACAGCCTCAGCCACTGGCAACGGCAGCTCCATAAGAGTTTTAACAACACCAGGTTAAAGTCCAACAGGTATATTTGGTAGCAAATGCCATTAGCTTTTGGAGCGCTGCTCCTTCGTCAGATGGAGTGGATATCTGCTCTCAAACAGGGCATACAGAGACACAAGATCAAGTTACAGAATACTGATTAGAATGCGAAGATTCTAATCAGAAGATTGTACATGTGAATTATTTATTTATTTTTCAGTTAAATTTGTGTTAAAAAAATCGGAGGTTTTTTTAAAATCCAAAACAGGAAGTAGGCCCAGGAGAAGCCTGGGAAGGTTTTTGGAGGGATTAAAAGCAGGCCACACTTTTGAGCAGGCAGCGTCGGGAGCGGGCAGCAGAGTGAGCAGGGAGTAGAGTGTGAGCTGTAAGGGCTTTGGCTCACAGGGCTTCGGGGGGGGAAAGGGCAAGCAGGGGTGAGCTTTTCTTTTTCCTTTTCTAATTTACTTTTCTCTGTGTACCTTGGTAGAAAGGGTGAAATATGAGTGTTAAGCCAGTGTGTTGTTCGCAGTGCAGTATGTGGGAGGTCCTGGAGGCACCTGGCCTCCCGGACATCCACATCTGTGAGGGGTGTGTCGAGCTGCGGTTCCTGAGGGACCGTGTTAGGGAGCTGGAACAGCAGCTCGAGGATCTTAGGCTGTTAAGGGAGAATGAGGTGGTGATAGACAAGAGCTATCATCAGGTGGTCACACCAGGGCCACAGGAGGAGGCCAAGTGGGTGACGGCCAGGAAGGGTAAAGCTCGGGTGATTGAGAGTACCCCGGTGGGTATGCCCCTACACAACAAGTACTCCTGCCTGAGTACTGTTGGGGGGGACAGCCCATCTGGGGGAAGCAGCAGTGGCCGTGTCTCCGGGGTGGAGTCCGGCCCTGTAACTCAGAGGGCTAAAGAGGAGGAAGGCAGTATTAATCGGGGATTCAACAGTCAGGGGGACGGACAGGCGATTTTGCGGAGGCAGGCGGGAGTCTCGCATGGTGGTCTGCCTCCCTGGGGCTGGGATCCAGGATGTCGCTGGGCGAGTCCCAGAAATCCTGAGGTGGGAGGGAGAGGAGCCGGAGGTAGCGGTACATATTGGTACCGCTGATGTGGGTAGGAAGGGGGAAGGGGTCATGAAAAGAGAGTATAGGGAATTAGGGAGACAGCTGAGAAGGAGGAAAGCAAAGGTAGTCATCTCAGGATTGCTGCCTGTGCCACGGGAAGGTAAGGACAGGAATGGAGTGAGGTGGAGGATGACTGTGTGGCTGAGGGACTGGTGCAGGGGGCAGGGATTCGGGTTCCTGGACCATTGGGACCTCTTCAGGGGCAGGTGTGACCTGTACACAAAAAAACGGGTAGGCACTTGAATCCCAGGGGGACCAATATCCTGGCAGGAAGGTTGGCTAAGGCTACTGGGGAGAGTTTAAACTAGATAGGTTGGGGGGAGGGGATCAAAATGAGGTGACTGAGGGTGAGGAAGGTAGCTCGCAAACAGAGAAGGGTTAAAGGCGGTGCAAGAGGGTGGATGGACAGGGAATAGAGAAGGAGAGAGCTCAGACCAAAGGATTGAGATGTGTTTACTTTAATGCCAGGAGTATAGTGAATAAAGGGGATGAGCTCAGAGTGTGGATCGATGCCTGGAAGTATGATGTGGTGGCCATTACGGAGACTTGGATGTCTCAGGGACAGGACTGGATACTCCAGGTGCTGGGATTCAGATGTTTCAGGAAGGACAGGGAGGGAGGCAAGAGAGGGGGTGGAGTGGCACTGCTGATCAGGGATAGTGTCACAGCTGTAGAGAAGGTGTATACTGTGGTGGGATTGTCCACCGAGTCTCTGTGGGTGGAAGTTCGGAGTGGGAAGGGGCCGGTCACTTTGCTGGGAGTTTTCTATAGGCCGCCCAATAGTAACAGGGAGGTGGAGGAGCAGATAGGGAAACAGATCCTGGAGAGATGCAGTAGTAGCAGAGTTGTTGTGATGGGAGACTTTAATTTCCCAAACATAGATTGGAATATCCCTAGGATAAGGGGATTGGATGGGGAAGAGTTCGTTAGGTGTGTTCAGGAGGGTTTCCTGACACAGCTTGTGGACAAGCCTACAAGAGGAGAGGCTGTACTTGATCTGATACTGACCAATGAACCTGGACAGGTGTCAGATCTCTCTGTGGGAGAGCATCTTGGGGATAGCGATCATAACTCTATCTCCTTTAGGCTTGCATTGGAAAAAGAGAGGATCAGGCAAGCTAGGAAAGTGTTTATATGGAGTAAGGGGAAATATGAAGACATTAGACAGCAAATTAGAGGAGTAACTTGGAAAGAGGTATTCTCGGGGAAATGTACTGAAGAGAGGTGGCAGTTTTTCAAGGAATGTCTGTCTAGAGTTCTACAGGACAACGTTCCGAGCAGACATGTAGGTGTTGGTCGGTTAAAGGAACCGTGGTGCATGAAAGCTGTGCGGGACCTAGTCAAGAAGAAAAGGAAAGCGTACAAAAGGCTCAGAGAGCTTGGCGAAGATAGGGATTTAGAAGAGTATACGGCTTGTAGGAAGGGACTAAAGAAGGAAATTAGGAGAGCCAGAAGGGGTCACGAGAAGGCCCTGGCAGGTAGGATTAAGGAGAACCCTAAGGCGTTCTATAAATATGTAAAGAGTAAAAGGATGAGACGTGACGGAATAGGGCCTATAAAAGGTGAAGGCGGGAAAGTCTGTACGGAACCAGTAGGAATGGCAGAGGTGCTCAATGAGTATTTTGCCTCGGTTTTCACAGAGGAGAAGGACCTGGGTGGATGTACTGCGGGCGTGCGGTGGACTGAAAGGATTGAGTATGTGGACTTTAAGAAAGAGGTTGTGCTGGAATCTTTGAATGGCATCAAGATAGATAGGTCGCCGGGTCCGGATGGGATGTACCCCAGGTTACTGTGGGAGGTGAGGGAGGAGATTGCAGAGCCTCTAGCGATGATCTTGGCGTCGTCGATGGAGACGGGAGAGGTGCCAGAGGATTGCGGATGTGGTTCCTATTTTCAAGAAGGGGAATAGGGATAGCCCAGGTAATTACCGACCAGTGAGTCTAACCTCAGTGGTTGGTAAACTGATGGAGAAGATCCTGAGGGACAGGATATATGAGCATTTAGAGAGGTTTAGTATGCTCAACAATACTCAGCATGGCTTTGTCAAGGGCAGATCGTGCCTTACGAGCCTGGTGGAGTTCTTCGAAAATGTGACTAAACACATTGACGAAGGGAAGGCGGTAGATGTGGTTTATATGGATTTTAGCAAGGCGTTCGATAAGGTCCCCCATGCAAGGCTTCTAGAAAAAGTGAGAGGGCATGAGATCCAAGGGGCTGCTGCCCGGTGGATCCAGAACTGGCTTGCCCAAAGGAGGCAGAGAGTGTGTATAGATGGGTCTTTTTCTAAATGGAGGTCGGTCACCAGTGGTGTGCCCCCCAGGGATCTGTTCTGGGACCCTTGCTGTTTGTCATTTTCATAAATGACCTGGATGAGGAAGCGGAGGGATGGGTTGGTAAGTTTGCTGACGACACGAAGGTTGGTGGGGTTGTGGATAGTCTGGAAGGATGTCAGAAGTTACAGAGGGACATAGATAGGATGCAAGACTGGGCGGAGAAGTGGCAGATGGACTTCAACCCAGATAAATACGTCGTGGTCCATTTTGGTAGGACAAATGGGACGTAGGAGTACAATATAAAGGGAAAGACTCTTAGTACGGTAGAGGATCAGAAGGACCTTGGGGTCCGGGTCCATAGGACTCTGAAATCAGCCCCGCAGGTGGAGGAGGTGGTTAAGAAGGCGTGTGGTGTGCTGGCCTTTATCAATCGAGGGATTGAGTTTAGGAGTCCGGGGATAATGATGCAGCTCTATAAGACCCTCGTCAGACCCCACTTGGAGTACTGTGCTCAGTTCTGGTCGCCTCACTATAGGAAGGATGTGGAAAAGATTGAAAGGGTGCAGAGAAGATTTACATGGATGTTGCCTGGATTGAGTGGCAAGCCTAATGAGGATAGGCTGAGGGAGCTCGGTCTTTTCTCCTTGGAGAGACGAAGGATGAGAGGAGACCTAATAGGGGTGTATAAGATGTTGAGAGGCATAGATCGGGTGGACTCTCAGAGGCTTTTTCCCAGGGTGGAAACATCTGCTACGAGAGGACACAGGTTTAAGGTGCTGGGGGGTAGGTACAGGGGAGATGTTAGGGGTAAGTTTTTCCACACAGAGGGTGGTGTGCGAGTGGAATCGGCTGCCGTCAGGGGTGGTGGAGGCGAACTCAATAGGGTCTTTTAAGAGACTCCTGGATGAGTACATGGAGCTTAATAGGATGGAGGGTTATAGGTAGGTCCAGAAGGTAGGGATGTGTTCGGCACAACTTGTGGGCCGAAGGGCCTGTTTGTGCTGTAGTTTTTCTATGTTTCTATGAACAAAAACGGTGACACAAATTGAAAAACCGGGTCTTAAAGAATAAACAACGTAAAAATGAAACAAGGTTAAGTGGGGTGACTGAGGACTTACTGTAATTTAAAGCTTCTTAAAGTCACCATATCCATGATGGGTGAGGGGAAACACAGTAGATATTATATACTTAGGTTTGCAAGATTCTATGCGGAAATAATGGCTACGGTGCAGAGTTGTGGTTGAGGAAAAGAATGGTTGGAATGTCAAATACAAAAATTATAAAAACAAGAAACACAGCAAATAGCTTTTCAAACTGGGAAGTAATCCAAAACTACTGGGATCTCTTGTTAATTGCAATTAATACAATTAAAAAGGGATTGAAACAAGATCACTGAGCTCACAAATTATGAGAGAGTAGGCACAGAAAGTAATAAGGAACACAACCAGATAGGAACAGATCAGAAAACTGCACCAGGAAATGACACCATTGGAGATGTGCCAAACTAATATGAAATCAAAGGAGTCAAACCAAATACTTGTCTGGAAAAGGTGTTGTAGAAAAATAACATGGAAACCACTACCCTGTGAACAGCTGCAGTGGAAAGAGTGAAGCAGATTCTAGGTTCTAGGCTTCATTAGCAAAAAAAACAGAAAACAAACCTAAAGAGTAAGGGTGTTGCTCTCGAGACACTGACTGGGCTCCAATCTGGAGTAAAAGTGGGGAGATGCTGGCCTAGTGGTATTATCACTCAACCATTAATCCAGAAACTCAGCTAATGTTCTGGGGACTTCGGTTCGAATCCCGCCACGGCAGATGGTGGAATTTGGATTCAATAAAAAATATCTAGAATTAAGAATCTACTGATGACCATGAAACCATTGTCGATTGTCAGAAAAACCTATTTGGTTCACTAATGTCCTTTAGGGAAGGAAATCTACTGTCCTTATCCGGTCTGGCCTACATGTGACTCCAGAGCCACAGCAACGTGGTTGACTCTCAAATGTCCTCTGAAATGGCCTAGCAAGCCACTCAGTTGTAACAGTCGCTACAAAGTCTCAACAAAGAAATTAAACCGGACGGACCACCTGGCATCGACCTAGGCACCGGAAAAGACAACGGCAAAACAAACAGTCCTGTCGACCCTGCAAAGTCCTCCTTACTAATATCTGGGGGCTAGTGCCAAAATTGGGAGAGCTGTCCCACAGACTAGTTAAGCAACAGCCTGACAGTCATTCTCACGGAATCATACCTTACAGATAACACCCCAGACACCACCATTACCATCCCTGGATATGTCCTGTCCCACCGGCAGGACAGACCCAGCAGAGGTGGCACAGTGATATAAGATCGGGAGGGAGTTGCCCTGGGAGTCCTTAATATCGACTCCGAACCCCATGAAGTCTCATGGCATCAGGTTAAACATGGACAAGGAACCCTCTTAGTGGTTACCACATACCGTCCTCCTTCGGCTGGTGAATCAGTATTCCTCCATGTTGAACAACACTTGGAGGAAGCAGTCAGGGTGGCAACGGCGCAAAATGTACTCTGGATGGGGGATTTCAATGTCCACCACCAAGGGTGGGCTCGGCAGCACTACTGATCGAGCTGGTCGGGTCCTGAAGGATATAACTGTTGGACTGGGTCTGCAGCAGGTGGTGAAGGAACCAACAAGAAGAAATAACATACTTGACCTCATCCTTACCAATCCGCCGGCTGCAGATGCATCTGTCCATGACAGTATCGGTAAGAGTGACCACCGCACAGTCCTTATGGAGACAAAGTCCCGCCTTCACATTGAGAATAACCTCCCATCGTGTTGTATGGCACTATCACCGTGTAAAATGGAACAGACTTCGAACCGATCTAGCAACTCAAGACTGGGCATCCATGAGGCACTGTGGGCCATCAACAGTGGTCTGCAACCTCATGGCCCGGCATATCCCCCACTCAACCATTACCATCAAGCCAGGGGATCAATCCTGATTCAATGGAAAGTGCAGGACGGCATGCCAGCAGCAGTATCAGCCATACCTAAAAATGAGGTGTCAACTTGGTGAAGCTTCCAAACAGGATTACTTGCATGACAAATGGCAAAAACAGCAAGTGATAGAAAGAGATAAGCAATCCCACAACCAATGGATCAGAGCCAAGCTCTGCAGTCCTTCCACATCCAGTTGAGAATGGTGATGGACAATTAAACAACTCACTGGAGGAGGAGGCTCCACAAATATCCCCATCCTCAATGGAGGAGCCCAGCACATCAGTGCAAAAGAAAAGGCTGAAGTATTCGCAGCAATCTTCAACCAGTAGTGCTGAGTGGATGATCCATCTCGGCCTCCTCCAGTAGTCCCCAGCACCTCAGCCAATTCGATTCACTCCATGTGATATCAAGAAACTGTTGGAGGCACTGGATACTGGCAAAGGCAATGGCACTGACAACATTCCGGCAATAAAACTGAAGACTTGTGCTTCAGAACTCGCCGCTCCCCTAGCCAAGCTCTTCCAGTACAGTTACAACACTGGCATCTGTCCAACAATGTGGAAAATTGGCCAGGTATGTCCCATACACAAAAAGCAAGACAAATCCAACCCAGCCAATTACCGCCCAATCAGTCTACTCTTGATCATCAGTAAAGTGACAATAGAAGGGGTCATCAACAGTGCCATCAAGCAGCACCTGCTCGGCAATAACCTGTTCAGTGACACCCAGTTTGGGTTTCGCCAGGGTCATTCAGCTCCTCACCTCATTACAGCCTTGGTTCATGGAGAAAAGAGCTGAACTCCAGAGGTGAGGAGAGAGTGACAGCCCTTGACATCAAGGCCGCATTCGACCGAGTGTGGCATCAAGGAGCCCTAGCAAAACTGAAATCAATGGGTATTAGGGTGCAAACTCTCCACTAGTTGGAGTCATACTTGATACACAAGAAGATGGTTGTGGTTGTGGAGGGTCAGTCATCTCAGCTCCAGGACACCTCTGCAGGAGTCCCTCAGGGTAGTGTCCTTGGCCCAACAATCTTCAGCTGCTTCATCAGTGACCTTCCCTCCGTCATAAGGTCAGAAGTGGGGATGTTTGCCAATGATTGCACAGTGTTCAGCATCATTCGCGACTCCTCAGATACTGAAGCATTCCATGTTCAAATGCAACCAGATCTGGACAACATCCAGGCTTGGGCTGACAAGTGGCAAGTAACATTCGTCCTACACAAATACCAGGCAATGACCATCACCAATAAGAGACACTCTAACCACCGCCCCATGACATTCAATGGTGTTACCATCACTGAATCCCCCACTGTTAACATCCTTCGGGTTACCATCGACCAGAAACTCAACTGGACTCACCATATAAACACAGTGGCTACAAGAGCAGGTCAGAGGCTAGGAATACCTCCTGACTCCCCAAAGCCTATCCACCGTCTACAAGGCACAAGTCAGGAGTGTGATGGAATACTCTCCACTTGTCTGGATGCGTGCAGCTCCAACAACACTCCAGGACAAAGCAGACCGCTTGATCGGCACAACATTTACAAACATTCAATCCCTCCACCAACGATGCTCAATAGCAGCAGTGTGTACTATCTACAAGATGCACTGCAGCAATTCACCAAAATCCTTGGAAAGCACCTTCCAAACCCACGACCACTTCCATCCAGAAGGACAAGGGCAGCAGAGAAATGGGAACACCACCACCTGCAAGTTCCCCTCCAAGCCACTCACCATCCTGACTTGGAAATATATCGCCACTCCTTCGCAGTCACTGGGTCAAAATCACGAATTCCCTCCCTAACAGCATTGTGAACCATCCCACAGAACATGGACTGCAGCGATTCAAGAAGGCAGCTCACCACCACCTTTTCAAGGGCAATTAGGGATGAGCAATAAATGCTGACCAGCCAGCGACGCCCATGTCCCATGAATGAATAAAAAAAGGATTGATGACAATACCGGAAATATTAGGACCTCCAAGATGCTAGCTGATTTCAAGAATCTAAATTAAAGAATGGTTTAGAAGATGGGCTCAGCACAGAAGAACCACCAATGTGGTCTAATTGAAGCTTTAAAAATTAGGACGATATATTTGAAGTAGCCAATTTGTTTGTTTACCTTGACCACAGGTTAAAAAATAAGGACAATTTAAAAATTACAAGCAGAGAATTCAGATAAATAATTTGCACAAAAGACAAAAAAGTCAATGCCATAAAACGGTTCAGGAAACAGAGAGTAGGAGTAGGTCATTCAGCCCTTCGAGCCTGCTCCACCATTCAATATCATGACTGTTCATGACCGATCATGACCATGCTCCCGCGCTCTCCCCATACCCCTTGATGCATTTAGACCCTAGAAATCTAGCTTTTTCCTTGATAAATATATTTAGTGACTTGATCACCATGGCCTTCTGTGGTACAGAATTCCGTAGGTTCACCACCCTCCTCACCTCAGTCCTAAATAGACTACCCTGTATCCTGAGACTGTGGCCCCTTGTTCTAGACCTCCCAGCCAGAAGAAACAACATTCCCGCATTGTCTGTCCAGCGGTGTCAGAATTGTGTACATTTCAATTAGATCCCCTTTCATTCTTCTAAATTTCAATAAATACAGGCCCAGACAACCCAATCACCCCTCATACAACAGTCCCAACTTATGAATTTTGGAAAGAGGGATGGATGTGGGAACAGTCCACACTGAGATCAACTAAAAAAGGACAGGTTTGCAGTGCACTTATTCATTTGAACTATGGTAAAAGCTTCCTATAACTGTAATAAAAACAAAATGAAGTAGCATCAAATTGCAATTAGAACAGCCCCAACTAGAACTTCTCAATAGATCTTGGTCATTAGGGACTCAATAAAATAGAGAATTTCTAGTGAGCACTACAAGCCTGCCATGGTCACCAATCTATATTCTCCTCACTCCCCCAATCACACCCCCCTCCAAGAAAGTTATTTCTCCAATATCAGTATGGAAGAAACATTGCAGCTCATAAATTATAACACCTATTTCTGAAATAAAACATCTTCCCAAAATCTAGCCCATATTTTCCTAGGTCATTTCAGAAGTTTCTATAGCTTTCAAAAAAAATTACGTACATGTTATTTTAAACATAGTTTTCCTTTCATTTGCACGTGAGGAACATTTATTCCAGGGGTGGCCATCCTGCAGCTTACAGCTGCATTCAGCTCTTTTAACATATAAAGTGCGGCTCACAGATAAACATGGCTGTAACTTATCATAGAAAAGTTACATTGCATGGAATAAAAAGGGACAAGGGCAACACAGATAAAAAATTGGCCAAGTAATAAGGAAACAGGTCAATGGATATTTTTCAGGTTGGAGGAAGGTTTGCAGTAAAGATCCCCAGGGGTCGGAATTGGGACTCTTGCTTTTTCTGATATATATGTTAATGATTTTGAAGGATCTTGCTGTGCAAAATTTCCAGATGATAAAAAACTTGGAAGCATTGTAAACTGTGAGGAGGACAGTATAGAACTTCAAAAGGACATAGACAAGTTGGTGGAGAGAGCATTAAGGTAGCAGATGAAGTTCAAAGCAGAGAAGTGTGAGGTGATGAATTCTGGTAGCAAGAACGTGTGCGCGATGATAGTCGTGTAAGTGACATAGAATCCTTGCAGTGCATGAGGCCATTCAGCCCATCAAGACTGCACTGACAACAATCCCACCCAAACCCTATCCCCGTAACCCCACATATTTACCCTGCTAATCCCTCTGTCACTAAGGGAAAAGTTTAAAAAATTCAGTTTTATGCTACAGTCAGTTGGTATATCTGGCAGGAATGCAGCTTAGAGTTTGGGAGAGCAGGATAGTTACTCATTTCAACCTTGCAAGTACTTATTTTAAGTAGAACTAATGGACTTTTGTTTACTTAAGTTCCCCTAGGATTTCTGATTAGTGCGATTGACCAGGTCATGTGATGATGTGGTCAGTGTACAGAGAGAAAAAAGCTTTTGCAGAAAGCAGTTGAAGCCTGGTTGAAGTTGTAGACTTCTTGAATTCTTCCTCTCTCTGAAGGCTCCAAGACTGCTTAAAGCCTGGGTTTGCTAACTGTAGTTATTTAAAAATAGGTTTGATCTACATATGTGGCTTATTTGGAACTGGAACAGTCATAAGCGAGAAAGTATAGTTGTTTGCTTTAATTTTTTAATATTGTTCAATTGTTAATGGTTAAACTAATTCATTTGTTAGAGTTATATTTAAACTGGGTTATTAAATAAAGTTTGTTTCATTATAAAGGATCCCTACTTTGTCGGTGGAATAATTTCTGGAAAGAAATATCCTATCCTCACATTTATGCCAAAAAGGAAAAATTGTTGGGGGCTGGTCTGACTTCCTAATGTAACTTGGGGTCCTGGTCTGGGATCCTGATACATGGAAAGACAATATAAAACAATGGATACAATTCTTAAGGGGATGCAGGAGCAGAGGGATCATGAATCATTGAAGGTGTGACATGTGGAGAGCAGTTTGTAAGGCATTCAGTATCCTGGGCTTTATTGATAGGAGCATACAGTATAAGTGCAAGGAGGCTATGTTGAACTTGTATAAGACAACAATTAGATCTCAGCTCAGTTCTGGGCGCCATATTATAGGAAGGATGAGAATGCATTGGAGTGAGTGCAGAAGAGGCTTACAAGAATGGTTCCAAGGATCAGAAACTTCAGCTATGAAGATAGAATGGAGAGGTTGGTGTAAGATTTTGATAATTCTAACAACTTTTAGAATCTGTAACTAATTTGGATTTTAAAACAGAGAAACAAAGTTATTTTATTGTTTTGTGACTAAGTTCCTTGAATCTCGAGTTGAAACAGCTGTATGGTGTTTTAATTGTTCACAATACAAAACTCTTGAGGGCCTAGGGAAAAGGGATGAACACTTGTCTTTAGTCCATATGGCTCTAGTTACACGGCTGAAGTAACACAAGCTTATTTACACCCTATGGCCAATAGAGGAGGTGAATTTGGACTATTTCCAAAAAAAGGAGGAATGAGAGGCTGAGGGTTACAAGTTGAGAAATTGTAGTCTTTGTTGGCACAGTGATACCATGGCTTCTGGGATATGACTATTCTGGACACAGTTCAACATCACTTCTAAAAAAAAGACATTGGTTGCGCTATCAACACCAAGAACTCTTACGATCCTGAGGGGCAAGAAACTTCTATGATGTCTTATTGCTTCTTGAATATGTAAAATCTTGCTTGATAAATTCTATCTGATTTATAATTACTAGTTACTCATATCTCATTGTGGGTCAAGCACAACTGAGGATCCTAGTGTTAGAAATCAAAAATTCAGACCTGAAGAGAAATTTTTAATTAAAAATGTTTTATATCTCAAAACACAAAACTTTACACTGGAAAGAAGGCAAGAGGAGATTTGATAGAGGTGAGGGGATTTGATGGAGTAGATTGGAAGAAACTAAAAAAGATCGAGGATGAGGGGGAACAGATTTAAAGTGGTTTGCAAAAGCAGCAAACATGATGTGAGGAAAAAAAATTCACAGCAAGTGGTCAGAGTCTGGAAAACACTGGAGAGCCAGTGCAGACACAATGGGCCAATTGGCCTCCTCCTGTTCTTACCCCACTCTTACCAATTGCAAGATCAGAGTGTTACATGCAAAGATTCTGCAGACAAGTCCCTTTTCTCCCTTTATGAGTATCATTGAAGGTTTTAGAAGGTGGCTAGAAGGTATTTATTACAGTCATTGCATTTATTATAGGCCACACCAATTTGCATGAGCAGTTGACTTTCCTTCCCTATTCTTAGGCTCTAGACCCTGCTGGGGTTGCAAGTAATCCTTGGAAATGACCAGCTCAGTAAATTTGGATACAGTCAATGACCTGGACAGGCATAGCCCACTTTGAAAAGTCATCTCCACAGTAGGATTTCATTAACCCAGCAGTGTGGCTGGATTAGCAAACCAAAATCATTTTAGATATAGGCAAATGTAAAAGTGGCTATCTGGTGATGTGAAATGCTACATCCATTAATGACAGTAATTAACTCATTTTTGTAACAAAATTTGTGTCACACTGTCATTTTTCTGAAGACATTAACAGTGCCAAAATAGCCAAGGAAAGAATTTCACACTAATACTGTAGCATCCTGCATTATAATTTAAAGAGCACATTCAATACCAACCACTGGATGCAAAACTATGTTACCTTATAGAAGGAATCCATAGATAGTAGAACCACCCAGGGAACATCCAAGGCCTCAATGATCTTGTTAGCCACTGTGGTTTTGCCTGAAGAACTTCCTCCACACAAACCTGGAAAGAAAAGTTAGCTTTAAGTACATGAGGTTAATAAGTATGGAGAGGGAACATCAACAAGGCAGAAGTGAGGAGTCCAATGCATGATTGGACTGCATTCTGAATTCTGGGAATAGTATAATGAAAGTTATGAAGTTTCCTTCAAAGGTGTCTGTGCTTGTTAGAATGAGCCAAAGTGCATCTTTAAATTGGGTAATGGGTTTACAAATACATATATTTTTAAAAAGTGAAACTGTGGTTGTTGAGCTTGGGGGACAGGTGGACATTTAGGTCAGAGTTTTTCAAAGTGGGGGTTGTGACCTGGGTCAGGGGATGTTGAAAATGGGTCGGCAGGTATCCTGTTAAAAAGAAATATGGGTTATTCTGTGCTCCTTTTCAAAACATCGTGAGATGTTCCGTGACCCTGTTCAAAAGAAAAGCAGGATGTTCTGTAGAAGTTGGTATGATAATGAGGATATCTCCACTTGGACAATGAAATAGCCAGCAGAAGGAAAAGTTTAGTATTGCCTGATACAATTCAAGTTATGTGCATGTTATGAAAGGAAAAGATGAGATGCATTTTTAAACATACAGTAAATCCAGTTTAGATTGCCTCTGTCACAGCAGTACTGCAGCTCGCCTGGTCAGTGGATAGCAAGGAGAGGCCATTTTGTAAAAGGTGGATTGTTGGGAAAAAAGTTTGAAAACCACTGGCTTAGGTAACTTAACAATTTTTAAAAATTTGTTTTATTAAAAGGTGTGGATAAATTTCTCTCTCTCATTTCCCCAATCTAAATTATGGCCAACTCACTAAATATTTTATGAACAGTGTTTGGGGTCTGGCACTAATGCCACTCAGGCATATGCTTAAAACTCATGACTGCTGCAAAGTTGTAAAACAAATTCAAGAGGAAGCCACAGTACCTAATTAATAGCATTCAAAATGACCAGTGCAACTGACATTCAAAATGACCAGTGCAACTGACATTCAAAATGACCAGTGCAACTGACATTCAAAATGACCAGTGCAACTGAAGCACTATTATCGTATAAAAAAGCAATAAGGAGGAAGAAAATGAAATATGAGTGTAAGCTAGCTAATAATAGAAAAGATAGAAAGAGTTTTTTTCAATATATAAAAGGTAAGAGAGGGAGGCAAATTGGTCCCAGCATCATTCAGTTGAATCATTGGACCACTGGAAAATGAGGCTGGAGAAGTAATAATAGGGAACAAAGAAATGGCAGAGGAACTGAACAGTTACTTTGCACCAGTCTTCACGGTGGAAGACACTAGTGGGATGCCAGAGCTCCAGGAGAATCAGGGGGCACAGGTGAGTGCAGTGGCCATCACTAAGGAGAAGTTTCTGGGGAAACTGAAAGGTCTGAAGGTGGATAAATCATCTAGACTACACCAGGGTTCTAAAAGAGAAAGCTGAGGAAATTGTGGAGTCATTGGTGGTGATCGTTCTGGAATCACTGGAGGCAGAGAGAGTCCCAGGGGACTGGAAAGTAGCTAATGTAACACTGCTGTTTAAGGGAGGCAGCAGACAGGAAATTATAGGCCAGTTAGCCTGACTTCAGTCATTGGCAAAATTTTAGAGTCCATTATTAAAGACGAGATCGCGGAGTATTTGGAAGTGTATGATAAAATAGGACCGAATCAGCACAGCTTCGTCAAGGGGGAGGTCATGTCTGACAAAACTGTAAGAGCTCTTTGAGGAGGTAACAAGGAAGTTAGATAAAGGGGACCCAATGTACATAATTTATTTAGATTTCCAAAAGGCCTTTGACAAGGTGCGGCATAGGAGACTGTTAAATAAGTTAAGAGCAAGATCCTGGCATGGATAGAGGATTGGCTGACTGGCAGAAGGTGGGTATAAAGGGGTCTTTTTCAGGATGGCAGCCGGTGACTAGCGATGTGCCTCAGGGGTCGGTGCTGGGACCACATCTTTTCGCAATATACATTAACAATTTGGAAGAAGGAACTGAAGGCACTGTTGCTAAGTTTGCAGATGATACAAAGATATGTTGAGGGGTAGGTAGTATTGAGGAAGCAGGGGGGCTGCAGAAGGACTTGGACAGGTTAGGAGAGTGGACAAAGTGGCAGAGTGAATACAATGTGAAAAAGTGTGAGGTTATGCACTTTGGAAGGAGGAATGGAGGCAAGACTATTTTCTAAATGGGGAAATGCTTAGGAAATCAGAAACACAAAGGGACTTGGGAGTCCTTGTTCAAGATTCTCTTAAGGTTAACGTACAGTTTCAGTCGGCAGTTAAGAAGGCAAATGCGATGTTAGCATTCATGTCGAGACGGTTAGAATACAAGAGCAGCGATGTACTTCTGAGGCTGTATAAGGCTCTGGTCAGACTCCATTTGGAGTATTGAGAGCAGTTTTGGGCCACGTATCCAAGGAAGGATGTGCTGGCCTTGGAAAAGGTCCAGAGGAGGTTCACAAGAATGATCTCTGGAATGAAGAGCTTGTCATATGAGGAACGGTTGAGGACTCTGGGTCTGTACTTGTTGGGAGTTTTAGAAGGATGAGCGGGAATCTTATTGAAACTTACAGGATACTGCGAGGCCTGGATAGAGTGGGCATGGAGAGGATGTTTCCACGAGTAGGAAAAACTAGAACCAGAGGGCACAACCGCAGGCTAAAAGGGATGGTCCTTGAAAACATAGATGAGGAAGAATTTCTTCAGCCAGAGTGGTGAATCTGTGGAACTCTTTGCCACAGAAGGCTGTGGAAGCCAGGTCATTGAGTGTCTTTAAGACAGAGATAGATAGGTTCTTGATTAATAGGGGATTAGGGGTTATGGGGAAAAGGCAGGAGAATGGGGATGAGAAAAAAAAATCAGCCATGATTGAATGGCAGAGCAGACTCGATGGGCTGAGTGGCCTAATTCTGCTCCTATGTCTTATGATCTATCACCTCAGGAGCAAAAACGTGTGCTAATAGTTTAGATACAATAACAGCATTGATTCAATTTGCAAATTAACCTTTTTACTGTGCAGATGATATTTAATGTGGGAAGGTATGAGGTTATCCACTTGGAATTCAAAAAATATTAGAGTATTTACTAAATAGCCAGAAGTTAAGAGCTGTGGAACAGCAGGAAGATTTAGTGCTTCACATACAAAAATCACTAAAAGCGCATGGACAGGTCAAAAATAAATTTAAAAGACTAATGGGATGTCAACCTTCATCGCAAGGAGATGGAGATAAAAGGGATGGATATTATTCACGGTAGTAGGTTGGAGTAGCGTATTTGGTTCTCGAGGAAGACACACTGGCCTTGAAGCAGGTGCAGCAATAATTCAACTGAATTATGCTGGGACTAAAAGAATTCCAACATGAGGTCAAGTTGCAAAGACCAGACTTGTAGTTCCTGACTATAGAAGATTCAAGTGTTTAAGATGATTAAATGATTTGATAAATTACAGTGCAAAATTATTTCCTCTAGTGGGGAAGTCCAGAACAAAGGAGCATAAACATTAAAATTAGAGCAAAGTAATTCAGGGTGATGTCAAGAAGCACTCCTTCACTCTGTAAGTTTGTCCCTCAAAAAGCTATTGGAGCTCGGTCAATTGAAAATTTGAAACCCAAGACTGACAGATTTTGGCTAGGTAAAGGTAATTTGAGGAATGGAACAAAAGTGGGTACAAAATGTTGGGCCATGGTCTAAATGAATGGCAGAATATGCTTGAGATGCCTACTTATGGAAATATAGGTCTTCGAGCAAGAGTCAGCCATTCGAGCCTGCTCCACCATTCATTAAGATCACGGATGATCTGGTTGTGGTCTCAACTCCACTTTGCCATCTGCCCCCCACAATCTTCGACTCCCTTGTCTTGTCAGAAATCTGTCCAACCCTGTCTTCAATAAATTCAATGAGCCAGCTTCCACTGCTTTTTGGAGAAGAGAACTTTACATCCTAACAACCCCCGAGTAAAAAGTTTCTCCTTACCTCCTATTCTTATAATGTGTCCTCTAATTCGAGTCTCTCCCACAAGTGAAAATATTCTCTTAGTAACTATCCTGTCAAATCCCCACAGGATCTTATATGTTTTAATAAGGTCACTTCTCATTTTTCAAAACTATAATGGGCATGGGCCTAACCTCTTCAACCTTTCCTCATTAGATAAGCCCCTCATCCCCCAGGAATGAGATGAGTGTACTGTACCATCTCTGTATCACTTCTAATGCAGTTCTATTTTTTTTCAACTAAGACAACCAAAACTGTATATAGTATTCCAGATGTGCTCTCAGCAATGCCCTCTAAAGCTGCAATAAAACTTCCCTACTTCGATATTCCATTCCCTTGCAATAAAATGCCAACATTTCATTTGTCTTCCTATTACTTGCTGTATTCGCATACTAACCGTTTGTGATTCATGTACCAGGACACTCAGATTCTTCTCCGTATCACTGGGTCTCTCCAGTATACTGCTTTTCTATTCTTCCTGCTGAAGTGGACAAGTTCACATTTTATGCCATCTGCGAAATGTCTGCCCACTCACTTAATCTGCCTATATCCCTTTGCAGACTCACTTTCCTACCTTTCTTGGTGCCATTGGCAAATTTAGGTACCATATTCAGTCCCTTCATCCAAATCATTGATGTATTTGTAAATAGTTGAGGCACCAGCACCAATCTCCCTGACACTCCACTAGTTACAGCTTCCCAATCCAAAAAAATCATTTATCCTTACTCTCTGCTTTCTGTTAACTAACCAATCCTTTATTCATGCAGATATGTTACCCCTACACTATGCAATCTTGTGTGGTAAGCTTTGATGTGACATCTTATCAAATACCTCTGGAAATCCAAGTACACCATATCTACAAGTTCCCCTTTAAGCAACCTTGCTTGTTACTCAAAAAATCAAATAAATTAGTTAAACATGATCTTCCTTTCACAAACCCATACTAATGCTGCTTGATCAAAATATGATTTTCTCGGTAACCTCTTTATTAATGGATTCTAGCAATTTTCTATGAGAGATGTTAGGCTAACTAGCCTGTACTTTCCTGCTTTTTGTCTCTTTTTTGAATAGGACCATAGAATCCCTACAGTGCAGAGGGTCGTCATTTGGTCCATCGAGTCTGCATTGACCTACCCAGGCCCAAGCCCCCACCCTATCCCTGTAACCCTGCACATTTGCCATGGTTATTACACATCTTTGGACACTAAGGGACAATTTATTGTGGCCAATCCACCTAACCTAGGTGTTACATTAGCTATTTTGGAAACAATTGGAACCCTTTGAGAATCAAAGGAATTTTAGAAGATTACAAACAATGCAGGTACTATCTCTGCAGCTACTTCTTTTAAGAACCTCAGATGCTGGCCATCTGCTCCTGGGGATCTTTCAGTCTTTAGGTCTGTTGCCCCAGCAGCTTTACTCTTGTAAGGTCACCTCTAACTACTGTACTATGACATCCTAATCAACAGAGTTACCTCACTATGATTTCCTAGCTTCCTATCTTTGTGTAATGCCAAAAATGTTTGAATATTTAGGTCCAAGCCTTGGTCACTCTGCAACTATATCTCCATAATGGCTATCAGCATCTGTGTTAACAATTCATGCATTTTGTTATGAATGCTGCGTTGTGTTCAGATACAGAGCCTTTAACTCTGCCTTTTTACCATTATTGCACACCTATCTGTTGAAGCATTCAAGTTTGTACACTTTGTACCTTCCTGCCAGACACTGGTTTGCTTTACCAAAATTGCTACTCTGCTCTGTTAAGTTGTTGTTTCGATATGGCCCTAGAGTCACATGTAGGCCAGACTTCCTTCCCTAAAGGACATTAGTGAACCAGATGGGTTTTTCTGACAATCGACAATGGTCATCAGTAGGTTCTTAATTCCAGATGTTTTTTATTGAATTCAAATTCCACCATCTACCATGGCAGGATTCGAACCCAGGTCCCCAGAACATTAGCTAAGTTTCTGGATTAATAGTCTAGCGATAATACCATTAGGCCATCGCCTCCCCATATCACTAGGCCATCGCTTCCCCTTTGAGCCATACATTCATCTCACTAATCTTATTTACGATAAGTCAATTTGCTTGTGGCTCAGATAATAACACAGATTATTAACTTTGAGATTCTGCTTTTTAATTTGTCCCCTACTGTAGTTCTATATTCCACAACATTAAGCATTACTCCCATCAGGTTTTAAACTCTGTTTTACTATATTTTTTGGTATTGTGTAAATTCTGAGTATCACCTACCAATGACAAAAGCTTCTTTAAATGGAGTTCCCGATTCATTATACCAGGGAGGTCGCCCTGCAGTGTAGATGGTGCGCTTGCTAGTCCTCAGAAGTGGTGGCTCAGATTTACTTTGGCTTGTTGTTCTTTTCCGTGGAGAAAGAGATGGAGTTAATGGTAGCCGAGAGAACAAACTATCCAAGGAATCTTCACCACTGCCACTAGGATAGAATATATATATTAGACATATACTGTTTTGTAGTTACAAATGCAATTCTTTTCCAAATTTAGACTTGAACTTGTAGCATTTATAGTCTAGCTAAACACCCGAAACAACACTTGTGCCTCTAAAAGCAATAATTTTGCATACTGTTTTTTGCTAAATAGTGGTTATTTTTTTGCTGCAATACCAATATAAATGAATATAAATAATATAAATGAATGTGTTACAGTAGCCTCTTGGTAAACAGTTTCATTTTACCAGAACGAACACACTGCTTTTAGTGGAGCTTTGGAGATAAGTGGAAAAGTGAATCGTGTGGAGGGCGTAGAAGGTCTGCAGAGAGATTTGGACAGGCTGAGTGAGTGGGTGAGGATCTGGCAGATGGAGTATAACGTTGACAAATGTGAGGTTATTCACTTTGGAGGAAATAATAGCAAATTGGAAAAAAATTGCAACATGTTACTGTGCAAAGGGACCTGGGGGTCCTTGTGCATGAGACGCAAAAACCCAGTCTGCAGGTGCAACAGGTGATCAAGGCGGCAAATGGGATGTTGGCCTATATCGCAAGGGGATAAAATATAAGAGCAGAGATGTCTTGCTGCATCTGTACAGGGCATTGGTGAGGCCACAGCTGGAATACTGTGTGCAGTATTGGTCCCCTTATTTGCAGAAGGATATATTGGCCTTGGAGGGAGTGCAGAGAAGGTTCACCAGGTTGATACCAGAGATGAGGGGTGTTGATTATGAGTAGAGACTGAGCAGATTGGGTTTGTACTCGTTGGAATTTAGAAGGCTGAGGGGGGATCTTATAGAGACCTATAAGATAATGAAGGGGCTGGATAGGGTAGAGGTGGAGAGATTCTTTCCACTTAGAAAGGAAGCTAGAACTAGAGAACACAGCCTCAAAATAAAGGGGGGTCAGTTTAGGACAGAGTTGAGGAGGAACTTCTTCTCTCAGAGGATGGTGAATCTCTGGAATTCTCTGCCCACTGAAGTGGTGGAGGCGACCTCGTTGAATATGTTTAAATCACGGATAGATGGATTCCTGATCGGTAAGGGAATTAGGGGTTATAGGGATCAGGCGGGTAAGTGGAACTGATCCACTTCAGATCAGCCATGATCTTATTGAATGGCGGGGCAGGCTCGAGGGGCTAGATGGCCTACTCCTCCTCCTATTTCTTATGTTATGTTCACATCCTAACATTAATAATTCTCACTCTTAAATTACACGAACCATTATGTAATACTTGCAAGATATTCAAAATGCAACGGCCTTAACTCCCAAGTAAGGATGATTAGTCACAGTAAACTTCAACACCCATGTAGGCAAATGCACTTTGGTACAGAAAACCGTCAAACCTTCAAATACTCTTCCATCATTAAAATTTGTTTAAAAGTCTTATAATGCATAATTAATGATGGAAATGTAATTATTCTGAACTTGAGTATACTAGTTTGTGCACCAGTTGTAACATACTCTTCCATTCAGGACCAATCATTTTAGAAAAACCTATCTATACATAATACACCACTATCTTTAGAACTGTTAATGCAAACTATTCATTCATGTATTCTCATAAAAGTTACATCACTGAAGGAGGGTAATATAAAACTCAGTATAAAAGCCACTAGTTTAAAATTTACTACAATAAGTAGACTAGGTCAAGGTAAAGGTTACAAGGTGCCTTATATGTAGAATAAGGATTCACCATGTTCCTCCCACATATACTATGAAAGTATAGTCTATTAAATACAATATAATCAATAGTAGTGAATTGTAAACAATGTAATTTTAAACTATAGTTTTGAATGTCTTGTAAGCTTTGGCCAAGGGCGGCCTGCCCTAAAAGCATAATGGGAAAAAGCAGAACCAGACAGGCCACATTTGCTCGAACGATGAAGTATAGAACCTAATCAGTGAAAGGCTTTGGAAGACCTTGTAGCTGGAAGGTACGAAGATAGTGGTATGAATAGAAAGATTTAATTGCTAATTAAAATGAATCTTGGTCTCTCTGTGGGCGCTATAATGATAAAGTATAGCTAGTTAGGCAGAATGACTCCCTTTCGGTTTCCACAGCCTGTAGATGGCGAGGGGGAACCTTGAACCTGTCACACATGCATAGGTAAGATTGCTAGGCAGAAGGGGGAAAGATTTCCAGGTCTGTTAACCAATGAGCTCCTCATCTTGCAGACAGGTGGAACGTTACTGGCTAAGATAATAATGTATAATCGTGTAATTGGACCCTCCAGTTTTCGTGACAAGCTGGGCAGGGATCGATGTGTTCAGAAGAGCATATCAATCTCACACATGTACTGTTACGCCAGAAAGGGGAGCCAGTATTTCTTGACTATCTTTTCTCCTGATGCATGCATTAGCAAAAGTAGAAGACAAGACAGAGGGACACCCCGGAAAATTCCTCTTACAATCACAGTACAGCAACTTATAACTACACACACTAAGATGCAAGAGATTTGATGCACAACATGTAAATGAATGATGCTACTATACTGCTTTAGTAATGTTCCCCAAAATGTAGAGAGTATTCTACCAAGCTTAATTTAAGGTAAGGCAAATGGAGGGGACAGGTAAGCAAAGGGAGATGCTACTTGACAATCTCGAGTTAAAACTACAAAGATAATTTCGCACAAACAGTATTGGTGAGGCTCCTGGCGCTTTGGAAGTTCACATCATCGGCAGGTATCTGTCGATTCAAGGATGACATCATAGAAATCCTACAGAAAGAGGCTATTTGGCCCATCGAGTCTGCACCGACCACAATCCCACCCAGGCCCTACCCCCATACCCCTACATATTAGCCCGCTAATCCCTCGAACCTACACATCTCAGTACACTAAGGGGCAATTTTAGCATGGCCAATCAACCTAACCCGCACATCTTTGGACTGTGAGGGGAAACCGGAGCACCCGGAGGAAACCCATGCAGACACGAGGAGAATGTGCAAACTCCACACAGACAATGACCCAAGCCGGGAATCGAACCCAGGTCCCTGGAGCTGTGAAGCAGCAGTGCTAACCACTGTGCTACCGTGCCGCCCCAAGGTCAACCAAGGTCACATGTTTCTGCCACATGGAATATTTAGCTGACCAGATGTGAGCGACTATATATGAGTTTTGTTTTGGCAATATTCAAGGACAGGCGAGTTTCTTTCATGCAGAACTGAAGGAATTGAGCATGCTTGGGAATCTGTCACAGAATGGGAAATGGCAGTGGAGTCACCTGCAACCCAGAAGCAGAGTCAAAACACCATCATTTTAAGCTTTCCAATTCACAGACCTTGCAGCACAGAAAGCCTCATTCATGGTTTCTCGAGGTTTCATTAAAATAGGAATATCGTTCCTTAGAGCACGTTACTCTATTCAACAAGATCAGGGCTGATTTTACAGGGCTCAACTGTATTTTACTGTACTTTTCCCATTTTCCTTGATTCCCTTAGTATCCAAAAATAGATCAGATATATCTATGGTGGACAGTTCAATTTTGTCATGGAGGCGATGGAGGTTAAAGGCTTTTCTATTTTGTGCAGTTTAACATGGCATCCCAAAGTAGAGATATTACCTTCTAGGTTCAAGTGAAGTAGTTGTACCTAAAAGCAGAATTCCCTGCCAGTCCCTTCTCAGCATTACAAATTCATCTCACCAGCAGAGTAAGCAGCTGCACCTGACAAGAATCTCACTGAAGCACTGATATCCTGAACATCTGAACACAGATTTCCTGTTGCAGCAGCCAACAAATGCAGAAATTTGAATCAATGGTCCGTGTTATGAGGCTGTGGAATTCTCCAACTCCAAAAGGCTACGGTTATTCAGTTTCAAGTCAGGCCACAGTAGATTTTTTGGGTACTAAGGGAATCAAGGGAAATGGGGATAGTACAGCAAGTTGCAGTTGAGGTACAAGATCAGCCAGGATCTTGCTGACTGGAGTAACAGGCTCAAAGGACCAAATGGCCTAGTCTTGCTCCTGTTTCTTATGTTTTTATAAAACCTACATAAATCATTAGCTAGGCTCTCTGTGCTGCCAAGTCTGTGACTTGGAAAACAAAATTAGGCTACTGGATTCAATACTCAAAAGGACAGTTAAAAAGACTATGAGCCAGAGAATAGTGTCCAGTTGGGAGTGCCCTATTTCAGGAATGACATCAAGTCACAGAGAGGGCGATTAATAGATTCACCAAGATGATACCAGAAATAAGAAGCGAGAAAAGAGTGAGATTAAAAAATAGAAAACACTAAAAACATTCAGGCCAGACAGCAACTATGGACAGGGAAACAAGAGTTAGTTAATGTTTCAGCTCAACGACCCACATCAAGAAACATGAACTCTAAGCCTCTCTCCGCAGATTCCAATAGACCTGCTGTGCGATTCCAGCACTTTGTTTTCATAGACTCATACAGTGCAGAAGGAGGCCATTTGGCTGATCGAATCTGCAGCGACCACAATCTCACCCAGGCCCTATCCCCATAACCCCATGTGTTTGCTCTAGCCAGTCCCCCTGATACTAAGGGGCAATTTAGCATGGCCAATCCACTGAACCCACACATCTTTGAAATGTGGGAGGAAACCGGAGCACATGGAGGAAACCCACGCAGACATGGGGAGAATGTGCAAACTCCACATAATGTGGAGATGCCGGCTTTGGACTGGGGTAAACACAGTAAGAAGTCTCACAACACCAGGTTAAAGTCCAACAGGTTTATTTGGTAGCAAAAGCCACTAGCTTTCGGAGCGCTGCTCCTTCAAATAGTGGTTGGAGTGTTCCAACCATTATTTTGTAAATTGAGTTTGTGTCTTTATATGCCCTGTTTGTGAACAGAACTCCCACTTACCTGATGAAGGAACAGCGCTCCGAAAGCTAGTGGCTTTTGCTACCAAATAAACCTGTTGGACTTTAACCTGGTGTTGTGAGACTTCTTACTGTGCAAACTTCACATAGACAGTGAACCAAACCGGGAATTGAACCTGGGTTCCTGGCACTGTGAGGCCGCAGTGCTAACCACTGTGCTACCATGCCGCAACATCTGCACTATTTTGCTTGTATTTTAGAAAAACTGGTGCTCTGTTTCTTCAGAGATAATTACAGGAAGGTATAACTTAAAACATATCTACTTAGGTGAAGTTTTGATAAGACAAATGAGAAAAATATATGTATGCTAGTAGATGAGTCAGTAAATAAAATGCAGAAATTTCAGAGCACCAAAAGAATGAAGGGAGATGTAAGCAGATATTTTCATACACACAACGTTGCAAGAACATGGAATATCCCATTAGAAACATTAAGAGGAGCAAAATCCATATGTTTTTAAACACAAACACAATTAAAGCAAGTTGGTGTCTGAAAACTAAGAATTGAACACAATATAGGAAAAAACAAGGGAATGGAACTGCATTGATAGCTTTCTCAGAGCCCTACGATTCTATGGCTATATTTTTTCATAAGAATGGTATTAAGCTTAAAGGGTCTTTAAAAGAAAATGAGAACAGCAAAGATAAAACTGCACTGCTTTGCGTTCAGACAAGGGGACTTTCACAGTAACTTCATTGCAGTGTTAATGTAAGCCTACTTGTGACACTAATAAATAAACAATGTAGAAGCCAAGAAGGTCATGCTGTGTTGATGCTTTCTTACATCACCGTGCTCCTCAATTCAAAATGAAGAAATGTTTTCAGCAGCCTTCCAACAACTGGCTCATAAGATCCGTCCAAAAGGATAGGCACTGGCGTGAAATATTTTCACTGAAAATATAGGGTGGATGGGCAGATAGAAAAAAAAGAAAACCGTACATAATTTATATTCTTCTCACTTAGGCAGTTTCTCGGGATCAAGGGCAATTTGCTTCCACTCTGGTTTGATGGGTTTCAAGATGACTAATAAATCAACGTGCAAATCTGTAGACTCTACCAGGTGCAGAGCAGATGGTGCTTTAAAGGTTGGGTAGATGATGTTGGAGTAAACCAGAAATTAAAAGATACAAGATGGTTACCTGGCACAAAATGGACTCTGTGAAAAGACATTAAGATGTGCTGACTTAGGCATAGACATTGCACAACGAGCTAAATCCTGTTATTGTCTAATTACTACAGGAAATAAACCAGACCTCGAGGCCCAGATGATCACCTTAATTTAAGATAAGGCAGAACCGAAACAATGAGTTTTGTTAACAAGATTAATCGTTGATAGGCGGGGGGCATCCTCGGATAACGATGTGATAGCTGCTAATGTCTGTACTTGTCCACTATTTGAAAATGTATAAAAGCTCAGCTGCCATTTTAAAGTTGAGAAGGTGACTGCGTGCACTGCGGAGAGCCCAGCACTTCTCCCAAAGCTTTGTCTGATAAACTGCATGTTGAATCTTTAAATCTGACTCCGAGTGGTGATTTTCCCACAACAATGAGGTATTTGGAGGTTTATGTACTCTTTTCTCCAATGCCTTGAATTTGCCTCTGTGTCCTTGGTGAAGTCTCTTGATGTGTTTCGTTTCACCCTAAATGAACCATTCTCCACTTTGGTCAGTCACAAGCCAGCAACTCCTGTGAGTTGGTGGGGATGTTTGACCTCTTCAAGGCTGCTTTGAGGACATCCCTAAGGAATTTCTGCTGTCCTCCCTGGATTCTCCTGCTATGACTGAATTCAGAATAAAGCAATTGCTTCAGGAATCGGGTGTCAGGCAAACGAACACAGGTCATAACTTCTGTGGAGCGGTAGAGTTCGCCACTCCGCTCCATGCTACTTACCTTAAAACAAAGTCGCTCCTTTCTTGCCCAACTTTCTGACTTGGGCCGGGTGAGAAAGGTGCAGTGCAGTGGGTTCCTAAGGGCTTGCATCCAGGGCAACTGAGTCAGAGATAAGGAAGCCACACCCTCTTTAAAAAAAATGCACGAGCTACTGAAAAGAAAGCAAGTCATTTTGAGAAGCCAGGGAGAAGGTAAGTTTGTAAGGTAATTGGGAAGGGGATTCGAATTTGATACCCAGATGTTAGAGTTGGTTTTAATTCTAACTTTTTCTAGGTAACTATTACTTATAAAACAGCCAGAGCCACCTGAAAACTGAGATTTAAATTGCAGTATCAGATGGTTCCCAGTCCAGGGTAATTACCCAAGGCAGTTTGAAGTTGCTGAATTGCCATGCGATCCTTGTGTGTGGACTGAAAATCCCCTAGTCATCACACACTCTGGCGCCTGTTCAGGTACACAGAGGAAAAATTTAGCATGGCCAATGCAGCCAATCAGCATAGTCTTTCAGACTGTGGGAGGAAACCGGAGCACCCGGAGGAAACCCATGCAGACACAGGGTGAATGTGCAGAGTCTGCATAGACAGTGACCCAAGCCGGGTCACCCAGGTCCCTGGTGCTGTGAGGCAGCAGTACTAACCACTGCGCCACCGTGTTGCCCACATCTCTAGTGCTTTTAAGCACTAGGTTTGTCTTAGGCTCCAAAAGCATTTGAGAATTTGGGGGTCACTGCTGCCTGGTAAATCATGACCTTAGACTTAGGGCTGAGATTCGGTCCTCAAATGCTCTTCCCCAGTCAACTGAAGGTTGAAATAACACTGGAGGTGATGAGAATGACATTATCTATGTCTGTCTTCGTTGACAGGGGGCTCCTAAGTTATTTTCCAAGATCACTCTTATTGCTCTTAAAATCGATGAGAGGAGGCATGCTGTGGAAGAGGGTCTTAGTTTTCTGGGTGTTAAGCAAAAGGTCCATTTTCTCGTATTCTTCAGAGGAGAAGTAGTTGACAAAGACCTGGAGCTCAGTTTCTAAGTGAGCATGCACACACGTGTCATCTGCATACCGAAGCTCCATAACTTAGTTTGGAGTGATACTGATTTGGGAGTGAATGATTTAATAATTCGATTTGATTTATCATTGTCATATGTATTAACAGTGAAAAGTACTGTTTCTTGCACACGATACAGACAAAACATACCGTTCATAGAGAAGGAAATGAGAGAGTGCAGAATGTAGTTACAGTTATAGCTAGGGTGTAGAGAAAGATCAACTTAACGCAAGATAAGTTCATTCAAAAGTCTGACAGCAGCAGCTGTTCTTGAGTCGGTTGGTACGTGACCTCAGACTTTTGTATCTTTTTCCTGAAGGAAGGTGGATGAGAGAACGTCCGGGGTGCTGGCTGCTTTGGCGAGGCAGCGGGAAGTGTAGACAGAGTCGATGGATGGTAGGCTGGTTTGCATGATGGATTGGGCTACATTCACAACCTTTTGTAGTTCCTTGCGGCCTTGGGCTGAGCAGGAGCCATACCAAGCTGTGATACAACCAGAAAGAATGCTTTCTATGGTGCATCTGTAAAAGTTGGTGAGAGTCGTAGCTGACATGCCAAATTTCCTTAGTCTTCTAAGGAAGTAGAGGCGTTAGTGGGTTTTCTTAACTATAGTGTCGGCATGGGTTGTTGGTGATCTGGACACCTAAAAACTTGAAGCTCTCGGCCCTTTCTACTTCATCCCCATTGATGTAGACAGGGTAGGTGTAGGTATATGAAGTAGGTATAGGTTGAACAGTCTCGCGTCCGTCCTTCAAATTATCCCCATGCCTGTGATTTGCTGGAGATGAACGAAGTGCAATATTGCAGAGATGATGATGAAGAAGGTTGGTATGATGACATCCTAACCTGACCTCAGTCTTCGCTGAGATACGGTCTGTGGTGACTCTTGGTGAGAATCACAGCTTGCATTATGTCATCATGGAGCAGGCAGTGGTTTGTGACATTTATATAGCACTTTTCATGGCCACCAGGTGCCTCAAAAGCATTTTTCAGCCAAGAAAGTGCTTTTGAAGGGTGGTCACTGTTGTAACGTAGAAACAATATAATGATGTAGCTTATACAGCATCTTTTAAGTATCCAGAATGTCACAGGTACTGCATTGTGGTTTCATCTGTCTTGAAGCAACCATGCCACACCGTACCAAACTACAAAGTAAGGGGCTTTTGTGTAGTGACAAGGAAAGGAAAAAGGACTTGCATTTTCATAGCATTTTAAATGATCAAACATCCCAAGGCACTTAACAGAGAAGGATAAAATATCAAATGGCTGGATGGAGTGGATGAAAAGGGATTTGGATTGAAATGGTAGTTTTCAGGAAATCAGTGGAGAGGTGGAAACTGAGGCATTTAGAGAAGTAATTCCAGGATAGGACAGCAGTAGTTAATGGAAATGATTTTTGGTTGAAAGCTTCATAAACCTTGCAAACATAAATTGGGTAAAAGAGCACTCCATTAGAAGCTCTGAACAAGGGTCATCCAGACTCAAAGCTCTATTCTCTCCACAGATGTGGTCAGACCTGCTGAGATTTTCCAGCATTTTCTGTCTTTGTTCTGTTAGGAGTGTCTAGTTCACATAACGTCATTAAAAAGTGCCTTGAATTTAGTGAAAAAAAATTGAGTTTCAAATGATAAACTCCCGTAGCTTGGAGGGAAACTTGCAGGTGGTGTTCTCTTGCACCTGTTGCCCTTGTTCTACTCAGAGTTCGTGGGTTTGGATGGTGCTGTTGAAAAAGCCTAGGCAAGTTGCATCAGTGAATGGTGTAGATAGTATATGCTGCAGCCACTGGAGGAGGCAGTGAATGTTTAAGGTGACGGATGTGGTGTGAACCAAGCAGGCTGTTTTGACTTGAATGGTGTCAAGCTTCCCGAGTGTTGTTGGAACTGCACTTTTCCAAACAAGGAGAGTATTCTGTCAGATACCTGATTTTCTGAGGATTTTGCTGAGTCAAGAAGTAATTCATTTGCTGCAGAATTCCCAGCCTCTAATCTGCTCTTGCTGCCGCTGAATTTACATCATTGGTCCAGTTTAATTTCTGGTCAACAGTAAAACCCAGGATGTGATAACGGTAATGCTGTTAAATGTCAAGGGAAGGTGGTCATTAATTGTGAATGTTACTTGCCATTTATCAGCCCAAATCTGAATGTTGACTGGGTCTTGATGCATGGGGGCACAGACTGCTTCAGTATCTGAGGAGTTGTAGTTTGTACCAAACACTGAAATCATCAGCAAACGTCCCCACTTCTGACATTCTGTTAGAGGAAAGATAGTAGAAGTAGTAACTGAAGATGATTGGGTCTAGCACACTGCCATGAGGAACTCCTGCAGCTATGCCCCAGGGCTAAGCGGATTGTGGCTCTTAAAGGTCAACCAATCTTCCGTTGTGCTACGCATCATTTCACCCAGTGGAGAGTTTTCTCTGATTTCCATTTTGCTAGGGCTCCTTGATGCCACACTCAGTCAAATGCTGTCCTTGATGTTAAAGGCACTCACCTCATCTCTGGAATTCAGTTCTTTTAGCCATGTTTGGACCAAGGCTGCAATGAGACTTGACACTGGGTAGCCTTAGCCTATGTATGGTGCATTTACAAGGTGACAAATCTCCACAGGAATTAAAGTTCTTGCTCTGCTTTTGGTAATAACACTAGTTCCTCCTCCTCATAACTGCATCCTGGATATTCATAGCTGTATTGATACTTGCATAGGAACAAATATGCTGTGCTGCTTTACTCTGCTCTGTTCTGTAGGCAGTGCTCACAAGATGTCTTTTCAGGGCTTACAATTAACAGAATTTTGACTTCTTGGGCAGAATCTTGTGAAACTCCTGTCAGGCAGGAGGTGACACTTCATTGAGCAGGAAACAAAAGGTCAACCTCCAAATGGCAGGATGGAACTACAGAATTAAGTTGGCAATGGATTGATCTTCCCATGGCAAATATCAGGAACCTCGCTTTAATAGATTTGCATGTCATGCATGCTAGTTTAATACCAACTTCAACTGTACCTTTCCAATTACCAAAGAAACACATGCCTTTGGGTTCACAAATCCTTAATGACATACAGTGTGGGAGGTAGTCTTCCTGTTTGATTTAGGTTGAGTTGGAGCGGCTTTTTTCTCCATGCGGAGCTACGTCAACAACTGGAGAGGAGCCATTGATGATTGCATTAGGTGATTGCAGTCAAAAGGGCAAAAAGGGAAATGAGGCATTGCTGACTGAGGGAGGGAGGAAGGTGGCAGTGAAAGGAAAACAAGGCATGTTTACGGTGGGAAGCAGGGAAGATGACAGCCCTATGAAGTCTCATGGGACAGAGAAAGGAAGCTGTACTATCTATGTAGGGCAGGCCAATGTCAAAAGTGGTAGGTTAAGCATAATTGTCGAAGGTTGAGAACAATGGATGGGAGGGTAAGGCTCAGGTTAACGGCAGGCAGGGGCCAGATCCACTGTGTGCGCGTGGGGTGGCAGCTCGATGGACAATGATGGTTGGTCAAGGGTGAATTGCAGCTTACCGAGGGCAGACTTGGCCTGAGCTCTGTCATGTTTCCCCTCACCCTCCAACTTAATATGCCAGAATGTCTTCAAGAAAATAAAGAACCCGTTACTTTTTAAAGGTATGACTCAAACGATCTGCAGAAATAGCAGACAGATCGTTCATTCACTTGCATCTAATCCTAAGGGAAATGACCCATAAGATTTCCTCTGACATCATTAATCTCTCAACTAGCTTCATTCCATAATTCATTGATTTTTTTTCATTGTTTAGTTATGGAAGATATTCTTATACCATTTCATGACAATGTAATAAATTCCGAATGACAAAAGTTTTCACTGGAATGTTTTAATTTTCCTTTTTGTTTCATAATCTCAGACTTCCATCTTCTTCACAACTTACTTTCCTACTTTTCTTTGCATCATCAACAAATGTAGCAATAACACCTTTGGTCCCTTCATCCAAATCATTTATATAAATTGTAAAATGTTGAGGCCCCAGCATGTTAGCTGATGTTGTTAACACAGTAATTAGGAGTAGGCCATAAAGACTGCTCCACATTTCAATAAGATTCTCTCCCCTCAAGTGTTGTGAAAAGAGAAACAAACAGGTTATGTTGCAGGTCAAAAACCAGTTCTGATGAAGGGTTTTTGACCTGAAATTTTCAATCTGTTTCTCTATGGATGCTGCCTGATCTTTTGCATATTTTCAGCGTTTCCTATTTTTATTCATCTGAAAACACATCTGTTTCCCCACACATGCTGATGACACTCAGCACACCTTTATTGGGCGAGCATAAATTTCCTCCGAATAAATATTGGGAAGTTAGAAGCTATTGTCTTTGATCCCTACTATAAACTCCACCCTCTTGCCATCAACTCCATTCTTTTTCCTGGCAACTTCTGAGGCTGAATCATATTGCTTGCAAGCTCTGAATCATATTTGACCTAGTTGAGCTTTCAAACACATTCACGCTGTCACTAAGTTAACCTATTCCCACTTCCATAACATTTCCGAACTCTACCCTGCCTCAGATTTTCTGTTGCAGAAACGCTTACCATGTCTTTGTTATCTCCAAACTTGACTATTCTAATGCACTCCTCGCCAGTCTCCAATATTCTACCCAATGTAAGTTTGAAGTGACATCCAAAAATCTGCTGCCCATGTCTTAACTTACACCAAATCCCATTCATCATCAGCTATGCTCACTGACCTGCAACAGCAACTGGTTAAGCAACACCTCAATTTTACAATTCTCAACCTTCCCTGTCCCCTCCCTATCTCTGTAATCTCCTGCAGCCCTCGAAGGTATCTGCACTCCTCTAATTCCAGCCTCCAGTGCATCCCCAATTTTAGTCATTCCACCATTGGTGGTATGCCTTTAAATGCCTAGGCCCAAAGGTCGAGAATCCCCTCCCCACACCTCTCCATCTAGCTTACCTTTTTTTTTAAAGACACTTTTTAAAACTCTCTTTAGTAAGCCTGTGATCATCTGATTTAATATTTCCTTATGTGGCAGACTACCATATTGTTTTCTAAAGCCTCCGCAAAGCATTTTGGCAGTTTTATTTATTTTAAAAGGTACTGTATAAATGTAAACTGTTGTTCTAATCCAACCCAATGAGCACTTTGCAGATTTTAGACAAACTTAAGGGGGATTCAAGAATTGTCAGAACGCTTTAGACAGTGCGTTCGATAAGTAATAAAAAAACAAGTCTTTGATTTCACTAATTTCATGCTGGTATGTGAATTTAAAAAATACAAGCGAATATTGAAATTGACAATTGTGTAAAAACGTCCCTGACGTGCTGCAGTCACTTCCGGGAATGTGGTTCAATTTCAACTTCATTTTCAGAGGGGAAAAAGGCCAAAATGAAACGAATATTTTCAATGCAAACCAAAGATCCGACTGGCTTCTTAAAATGCAATCACTTAAACAGCAGAATCGGTGTGATTTCAGAGTCCACGTGTTCATCTTTCACTCTCCATTGACTTCCCGCATGTTAACTGTGTTTATGGTGCAACCAGGTGCATTTGGGACAACGAACCCGCACCGTTCAGTTCAGGCCAGGCACAGTGAACTGGATACCTAGCAGTAAACTGCAGCAATACCAGTGGAGTTCAGCTTCACTGCCATTCCCTACAGCTCCCGCTGCGACAAGGGGGGGGGGGAGAAGCAACAGCGCGCGCTCCCACTCTGTCCCTGGAGGAGGCACGAGCCGGCCACCCCGGTAACCCCTGGTAACCGTCCGCCCCGGGCTAGGCCCGCTGCTCCTCACCAACCGCCCCCTGGGCCCGGGCTGCAGGGCATTGTGAAACCGCCAGGGCTCCCAGAACCGCCATAACTGTACAGGGGGGAGACACACTCTATCCCTCCTCCTGCCATGGCTTTTGTCCGTACCTGTCTGACCTGGAGATGCTCCTATCCTCATCCTCCTCCTCTCCCACCATCGCTATCTGCTCCACGTTACCGGCCATCGCCGCCACGCTCTCCGCTCCCCCTGCGTAAGGCGTGCACCAGGTGACGCAAGCACGCTGCCTCTCTCCCCCTGATTGACAGACTGTGTTGGCCATTGGAGCTTGTGTTAAATTGTCTCAGTTTGCCAAAGTCAGCACACACTCAATCAAATGCATAACGGATATATGGGCCGCCCATATATTAAGTTAATCTTTCTCTACACCCTATCTGTAACTGCAACACTATATTCTCCACCCTCTCCTTTCCTTCTCCCCTATGTACTCTATGATTTTCACAGTAATTTCATTGTAGTGCTAATGTAAGCCGACTTGTGACACTAATAAATAAACTTTAAAACTTTTATGAATGGTATGTTTTGTCTGTAACAGCTCACAAGAAATAATACTTTTCACTGTATCCGAATACATGTGACAATAATAAATCAAATCAAATAATGACTGCATGGGAACTCTTCCCCAGGAAATAATTCTGAGAAGTGATCTTCCAAAAACTGACAATAAAGTCCAGCCCTGATGAAAGGTTGTCAATTTTGTTTCCCCCAAAGATATTACCAGACTTTCTGATAATTTCCAGAAATTCTTATGATTTATGAATGGTCCTGGCTATAAGTTTAGAATGTAAAAGTGAGAAGTTACACTAGACGTGCAGCCGGACATGGGATTGTAATTTGAGTTGTGGATCTTTCTTCACTGCTAATGAGAGCAGTATTGACAGACAACAGTTAAGATGTCCTCATATTATTTTTAATTTGAAGATTTTTTTAAAGATTCCCTTTTAATGCCTGTTCCAAAGGAACAGTGTGTAGCTACATCACTACTTACGTGCCCCAAACATGTTATAGAACAGTACAGCACAGAACAGGCCCTTCGGCCCATGATGTTGTGCCAAGCTTTATCTGAAACCAGGATCAAGCTATCCCACTCCCTATCATCCTGGTGTGCTCCATGTGCCTATCCAATAACCGCTTAAATGTTCCTAAAGTGTCTGACTCCACTATCACTGCAGGCAGTCCATTCCACACCCCAACCACTCTCTGCGTAAAGAACCTACCTCTGATATCCTTCCTATATTTCCCACCATGAACCCTATAGTTATGCCCCCTTGTAATAGCTCCATCCACCCGAGGAAATAGTCTTTGAACGTTCACTCTATCTATCCCCTTCATCATTTTATAAACCTCTATTAAGTCTCCCCTCAGCCTCCACCGCTCCAGAGAGAACAGCCCTAGCTCCCTCAACCTTTCCTCATAAGACCTACCCTCCAAACCAGGCAGCATCCTGGTAATCTCCTCTGCACTCTTTCCAGTGCTTCCACATCCTTCTTATAGTGAGGTGACCAGAACTGCACACAATATTCCAAATGTGGTCTCACCAAGGTCCTGTACAGTTGCAGCATAACCCCATGGCTCTTAAACTCCAACCCCCATTAATAAAAGCTAACACACTATAGGCCTTCTTCACAGCTCTATCCACTTGAGTGGCAACCTTTAGAGATCTGTGGATATGGACCCCAAGATCTCTCTGTTCCTCCACAGTCTTCAGAACCCTACCTTTGACCCTGTAGTCCACATTTAAATTAGTCCTACCAAAATGAATCACCTCACATTTATCAGGGTTAAACTCCATTTGCCATTTTTCAGCCCAGCTTTGCATCCTATCTATGTCTCTTTGCAGCCTACAACAGCCCTCCACCTCATCCACTACTCCACCAATCTTGCTGTCATCAGCAAATTTACTGATCCACCCTTCAGCCCCCTCCTCCAAGTCATTAATAAAAATCACAAAGAGCAGAGGACCAAGCACTGATCCCTGTGGCACTCCGCTAGCAACCTGCCTCCAGTCCGAAAATGTTCCATCCACCACCACCCCTGCCTTCGATCAGATAGCCAGTTACCTATCCAATCTGCCAACTTTCCCTCTATCCCACACCTCCTTACTTTCATCATAAGCCGACCATGGGGGACCTTATCAAACGCCTTACTAAAATCCATGTATATGACATCAACTGCCCTACCTTCATCAACACACCTAGTTACCTCCTCAAAAAATTCAATCAAATTTGTGAGGCACGACTTGCCCTTCACGAATCCGTGCTGACTATCCATAACAACTATTATTTGTTATGGACTGACATTGCACTTAAAAAATACAATTTGGGCTAATGAACTTCGGGGATACAGGGGCTAGTGGTAATGTCAATAGAGTTGCCCTGATGGACTTTGCATTTACCTGGTTGAGTCTTAGCAACCCCAAGCCCCAACTTAATGACCTGGGAGTAACTTCTAATCCCATTATGATTGCAAGTGGAATTTAAATTCAGTTAATAAAGCCTGAAGTTGAAAGCTAATCTTAGTAATGGTGACTGATACCATTATAAATTGTTGGAAAACCCCATCTGATTGCCCTACATATGACTCCAGATCCACAGCAATGTGGTTGACTCTTAACTGTCCCTGGAATGATGTGGCAAGCCAGCCAGTTCAAGAGTAATTAGGGGTGGACAACAAATGCTGGTCTTGCCAGCCATGCCCCCATCCCATAAAAGTATTTTTTTTAAATCTCGAAGTAAAACGTATGCACTTTGCCTTCAGAAATGTTTGTACACATTGCTGACACTGGGGCTATTGAGCACCCCAGGCACATTGTGGACCTGATGTCTACATGCCCAATTTTCAGAGGGTAGGACACACAACCATGGTATTATTGGTTCTCAAAAGTGCTTGGGACGTGAAGGATAATACAATGTTAGTCACAAGATTTCTCTTTCAATGGAGTGCCTATATACATGACTCCAAGAAAACTGATTTTTGACATTTCTGTATTTTCAAACGCTTCTGAGTGTTCAATAAACATTGACTATTTTTAAATCTAAAAAAGGATAGAACATTGATTTAATTTATTGAAAACATCTAAACAATTTAGGGAGTAATTATTTCTCAGCATATTTTGAAATGTTTTTCCTCCAGTTGCAGCAAATATTCGATTACTAGGATAAAAGGATTTTAATTAACTTTCAGAAAATATGTAATAGCAAATTGGAAATTGAAACTGGTTTAGCTGAAAATTCTGGTCAAAGCTGTAGACAACAAATTAAAAGTACATATTGAATCAAAATGTTGCCCTGTAGTGGAAGACAAATGAGGGAGGGAGAGAGAAGCAAAGAAACACAAAGATGGGTTACAATAAATACAAGCAAATAATAAATACTATTGTCCTTTTCTTTTAGAAGCTTATAAAGAAGTCTGCCTGTTTGTGTACTTTAGAGTCACAGCATCTAAACAATTAAACACACAATGAATTGGTTATATATTTTAAAAACACAGTTGCAGTCAAATGAGTGCCAGAAGAGAGGAGTCAGTCTAGCTCTCTTCACCTGATTGTCGCAATTGTATGAAAGCTTAAGTAGATGTGACTTATGTCAATATTGTTTTGCTGAATCAGTTGAATTTATTTGGTATTTCTAATTGCAGTTGATACTGTCGAATCATGCCAAATATTTTTTTTATTTAAATAAGACATATCCTTAAATCTTTCTGTTGTTTGTTGTGTTCTTGCTTTGATTTTTAATTAAGCTATTGATCTCTCTATGAAACAAAAAGTCACATTTAACTGAGGCTTGGTGTTGCTGAGAGTCAACTAGGTAAATGAAATAGCATTTGCAAGCAATGCGCAAATATGACGAAATGTGATTAAGTATCTGTCTGTGTGGAGTTTGCACATTCTCCTCGTGTCTGCGTGGGTTTCCTCCGGGTGCTCCAGTTTCCTCCCACAGTCCAAAGATGTGCAGGTTAGGTTGATTGGCCATGCTAAAATTGCCCCTTAGCGTCCTGGGATGCGTAGATTAGAGGGATTAGTGGGTAAAATATGTAGGGATGTGGGGATAGGGCCTGGGTGGGATTGTGGTCAGTGCAGGCTTGATGGGCCGAATGGCCTCTTTCCGTACTGTAGGGTTTCTATGATTCTATGATTTCTATGATCAGATGAGTGCTACAGTCCACTGGAGTACTCGCAGTACTGTTAGGGAAGGAGTTTCAGAATTTTCTCCAAGTGATAGTGAAGGAATAGCAAGTCAGGATGGTGGGTGATTGGGGGGAAACTTGCAGGTTGTGGTGTTCCCAAATATCTACAAAGAACAAACAACAATACAGCACAGGAACAGGCCCTTCGGCCCTCCAAGCCCGCGCCGCTCCCTGGTCCAAACTAGACCATTCTTTTGTATCCCTCCATTCCCACTCCGTTCATGTAGCTATCTAGATAAGTCTTAAACGTTCCCAGTGTGTCCGCCTCCACCACCTTGCCCGGCAGCGCATTCCAGGCCCCCACCACCCTCTGTGTAAAATACGTCCTTCTGATATCCGTGTTAAACCTCCCCCCCCTCACCTTGAACCTATGACCCCTCGTGAATGTCACCACCGACCTGGGAAAAAGCTTCCCACCGTTCACCCTATCTATGCCTTTCATAATTTTATACACCTCTATTAGGTCTGCTGACCTTATGTTTCTCAGTGGTAGAGGTCCCGATTTGGGCTGTCAGGGGGACCTTGGTGAGTTGTAGCAGTGCACCTTGTATATTGTTCAGACTGCTACCACTGTGAATTTTAAGAAGATGGATGGAGTGCCGATCGAGTGGGCTAATTTGTGCTAAATGATGTTGAGCTTCTTGAGTGTTGTTAGAGCATAGTCATCCAGGCAAGTGAAGAGTATTCCATCACACTCCTGACTGTGCCTTGTAGATGGTGGGCAGGCTTTGGAATGTTAGGAGGTGAATTACTCATCACAAAATTCCTAACTTTTGATTTGCTCTTGTAATTAGAATATTTATATGGCTAAACCAGTTATGTTTCTGGTCAATAGTAACCCCAGCATAATGATGGCGGGGGATTCAATGATTGTAGTGCCATTGAGTGTCAAGGGAAGATGGTTAGACTCTTTTTTTGGAGATGGTCCTTGCCTGGTAATTGTATGGCACAAATGTTATTGCCACTTATTAGCTAAAGCCCAGCATGTTGTCCAGGTTTTGTTGCATATAGGCAGCAACTGCTTTAGTATAAGGAGTTGTGAATGTTGCTGAACACTGCAATCACTAGCGCACATCCCCATTTCTGACCTTATATTGAAGGGGTGATGAAGCAACTGAAGTTGATTGGGCCTCAGACAATTTGAATTTCAATGTTATGTGGTCAAATGTCACATGACCAGATCTCCAGAAATATGTCAAATCAGTGTTGGCAACCCTACCCCTAACTCACTTTCCCAATCGTAATGAATCTTTCTTTTCCTTCAGTTATGAGGATAGATTGAAGAGGTTGGAACTGTTCTTCTTGTGGGGAAGAAGTCTGAAAGGAGATTTGATAGATGTTCAAAATCATGAGGTGGGGGGCTGGTCAGAGTAGATAGGGAGAAACTGTTCCTCCTCGTAAAAGGATCAAAAACAAGAGGGCACAGATTTAAAGTAATTTGCAAAGGAAGCAAATGTGATGTGAGAAAATACTTTTTCACACAATGAGTAGTGTGGATCTTGGATGCACTGCCTCCAAGGGCAGTGGACCAGGAGGGAGGTTCAATTGAGACATTCAGGAGGGCATTAGATGATTATTTGAATTGAAACAATATTCAGAGGTACGGGGAAAAGGCAGGGGGTTGGCACTAAGCCAAAATGCTTGTTTGGTGAGCTGCTGCAGACATGATGGGCCAAATGGTCTCTTTTTGTGCTGTAACAATTCTGTGATTCTGTGATACTGCTGCAGATCTTAAATATCAACAGCAACATAAAAGGGCATTGGTATTCTTGTCACCAAAGGAGCAGTGAACATTTTATTGGAGTAAGAGTGACAGAGGAAGCAAGCTTTCTGTCTAGTCACTGTACTTAAAACCTGTTCCAGTCTCTAATTTTTTCTGGTTTTAATGATAGGTCATTGATCTGAAACATGAACTTTTTTTTCTTTTTCTACAGCTGTTGCCTGATTTGTTGAATATTTGCAGTATATGCTGTTTTCAGTTCAAATTTCCAGTAGTGGTATTTTACTTTTGAGTTTCTAAATTTATTCAGAACAGCAATAAAATCAGTCCAAACCCATGATATTTGTTTTCTGCATGGAAATAATAGTCTTTGATTGTGGGTTTCAAAGTTGTGAGGGGACAATAAAAGTGGCAAAATGACATTGATGCTTAAATGTTATCATTTTCTGCCCATTATAATACACGTATGGAGTTTCCAACTGTTTTGACCCTCGACTGGGCCACTGGAGCTGATACAGTTGGCAAGATGGGTGCAGATCAATTGTGACTGATATCACACTCTGTTGCACATAAATAGCTCCCATTTCCTGGGCGTATTGGAAACTAACATAGTCAACTATGATAGGCGATTTGACCAAAATCACAGTAAATAACAATTGAGTTATTGACAATATTCCATTTTACCCCTTTAACATATCTCAACCAATAATCTGAACTATTCAATTATCACATTGTAGTAATTATCACAATTGAAAAACCTGTAATGGCTAAGACCAAAGGTCAGATCAAGCCCAGGATAAAGTGCGATGCCTTACCTTGTCAGCTTGGATCTTGCATGTCTCTGTTGTGGGTCCCATGAATTGGATTCAGTTGGAATTTGGATTTGGTTTTTGGAGTAAGCAAGGAGTGGATTCAGGTCTGCCCAGTCCACTCTGAGCATTGGCTTTGTAACTTTAAGGATGGAGCAAAACATTTTTTAAAAACCTGTAATGGAAAGTAATGAGAGTTATAGGCCTTATATGTAAACACCGCAGGAATATTATACAGCTCACAAAATGATGAATGAAAAAAAAACAAAGGTTTGATTATTGAACAAAGGATTTGTTTTTTGATCATAGTAGTAATGATCAGGAACCCCAGATTCGGAACCAAATCTTCATTCAGTGAATAAGGGCAGTTAGGGATAGTCAATAAATGATGGCCGAGCCAGCAATACCCACATCATAAAAATGAATAAAGGCCCCAGGGAAGGTTCTGTGGCAAATTACTGGCATCTCCAAAACAAACAAATGCCTATGTTCTTCAAAAGATTTAACTTGTACTGTTACAGTCAGATGTAAAGTGGTAGGATTGTCCCCTCTCTTACCGCTCCTTGATTGATTGGAACAAGTTTTTTAAAAAAGAATTTGCTTGCCAATTCAGAGACTATTTAACTGTCTAAATGCTGAGACTGTAAAAGGCATACAAAGACAAGTAGTTTTGCATTTAACACCCAATCTAAAAAAAACAGTCCATGTATGCATGTTTAAAGAAGAATAAACTATTTTAAAATGGAAATTGTAGAGAAGACAGATTGACTGAGATGATGGAACTAATGTTTTGATATTCTGATTCATCTGGCAACACTAAAAACAAATAGACAAGTTGGTAGCAATGGGAGATGGAGGACGGGATTTTCCGGCCACACTCGCCCCAAGACCGGAAATTCCTAGCCGAGTTCAACAGACCTTTACATAGTCCACCCCTGCCTGCTACAATTCCCATGGTGGGTGGGACGGGAAACTTCCACCCAGAGTGTCAAAAGTTAAAGTAAAAATGGTAAAATTTCAAAAGACAAGATTGGGGTGAATTTCACATTTACATCCTAAAAGGTGACCTCACATAATAGAAGTAATTATGAGTGACTTCTGGGAAGGTTAGTTCAGATAAGGAACAATCAGAAGGAAAAACAGTAAAGCAGAGGCAAATTCACCAATTCAAGGAAGCTATTTTGAGACCGCAGCCCACAGCAGCAAAGTGTGTTAACTTCCAACAAGCTGTGCCTGGAGAAAGCCCATTTGAGAAGCCAGCTGTCTCTATCCTAAGTCGGAAGCAGCCCCAAAAGATATTAATGCCTGGTATGGTAACTATTGATGGATTTTGCTTATAGTTTTAATACCTATGGGATATTGTTTGGGGAGATTTAGCTCTGTGGTTAGAAAGATGGAGATATTTGGAACTGGGTAAATTTATAGACATTAATGTAGTTAAGTGTATTTTTAGCTGACTTTCCTGTGTATGTTTTACTGTTTAATAAACATTTATTTTGTTTAAAATCATCACAAAAATGTCTGGGACATCCTTCACTGGTCTTCACATCTTTCCTCACATTATACCAAATTACAAAATACAGTTGACAGCAGGCTTTCCAAGTGATGTGCGATAAATCACACGGGAGGCAGGATGTACCCGGGAAATAAAGGCTTTTATTGCCAACAATAACGGAGCTACTATATACAATATACAATCCCAGACTAAAGGGTCACCAGGCAGAGCAGTGACCTTTATACCTCTCCCAGGAGGCGGAGCCAACTGGGGTGTACCATAGGACTATATTAACAGGTAGAACAGCCCAACCCTAACCCCAACAGTAACATATCTACAGACTCATAGTACTGGCCAGACCATGGCTCAGCACTACCTGGTGGTAACCAACAATGGTTCACCACATTCACCCCTCCTTTGAAAACAAAGGCTGGAGGGGTACAAAACACAGAACAATTGTTCATCTGTCTATAAGTTCAAAAGGTCTGGGGGACCGCACCGTCGCTGTGACCTCCTCAACACCGGCGATGACACCGGTTCAGGCAATCGCGGTGACGTTCTCTCCAAGGCGGTGTCCAGTGACTCCTCCATTTCCTCACGGGCCGGTAGACCACGAGGTGATGACAATCCGCTGGACTCGGGCACGCCTCGAAGTGGCGACAATCTCCTGGACTCAGGCAAGCTGTACACGGGAGTAAGAGGGTTAAGTGGTGGTCCCGATACTGCCCGCGCCGTGTCAGGAGGGGAGATAATGGTTGGGGGGTCCCTAACTGGGGGCGTGAGAGCGACAGGGGTTTCCAAGCCCCCTGCTGGCGCCAGATCTCGAATCGAGACCGTGTCCTCTCACCCGTCAGGATATGCCACATAGGCATACTGAGGGTTGGCGTGGAGGAGATGGACCTGTTCAACCAAAGGGTCGGACTTGCTGGTCCTAACATGCCGCAGGTCCTGAGTACTTCAACCAAGTCGGTAATGAGGTCCCAGAGGAAGACTTCCTAGGGAATGAAAACATTCTCTCATGAGGAGTAGCGTTGGTTGCCGTACACAGGGGTGAGCGTATGAAGTGGAGCGCATCAGGGAGCACCTCTTGCCAACGGGAGACTGGAAGACCTTTAGACCTCAACGCCAGTAAGACAGCCTTCCAGACTGTAGCATTCTCTCGTTCAACCTGTCCATTACCCCTTGGGTTGTAGCTCGTGGTTCTACTAGAGGCAATCCCATATGAGAGCAGGTATTGCCTCAAGTCGTCGCTCATGAACGACGAGCCCCTATCGCTGTGGATATAACAGGGGTAACCGAACAGGGTGAAAAGATCACGTAATGCCTTGATAACCGTGGCAGCGGTCATATCAGAACAGGGAATGACAAAAGGGAATCGTGAGTACTCATCAATCACATTGAGGAAGTACACGTTCCGATCTGTCGAGGGAAGGGGGCCCTTAAAGTCCACACTCAGTCTTTTGAAAGGACGAGTGGCCTTAATGAGGTGTGCCCTGTCAGGTCGGTAGAAGTGCGGTTTGCATTCCGCGCATACCCGGCAGCTTCTGGTTATGAACCTGACATCCTCCACCGAGTAGGGTAGATTCCGGGCCTTTATGAAGTGGAAGAGCCGAGTGACCCCCGGATGGCAGAGGTCATTGTGGAGAGCCTGTAATCGATTCTCCTGCACACTAGCGCATGTTCCACGCAACAGGGCGTCCGAGGGCTCGTTGAGCTTCCCTGGACGGTACATGATATCATAATTGTAGGTGGAGAGTTCGATTCTCCACCTCAAAATTTTATCATTCTTGATCTTACCCCGTAACGTGTTGTTGAACATGAACGCCACGGACCGCTGGTCCGTGAGCAGAGTGAACCGTTTTCCCGCCAAGTAATGGCGTCAATGCCGAACGGCCTCCACAATGGCCTGGGCCTCCTTTTCCACCGCCGAATGTTGAATTTCGGGGCCTTGGAGGGTGCGAGAGAAAAAGGCGACGGGCCTGCCCGCCTGGTTAAGTGTGGCGGACAGGGCGAAATCAGATGCATCACTCTCCACCTGAAAGGGGATGGACTCATCGATAGCGTGCATCGTGGCTTTCGCGATGTCGGCTTTTATTCCTGCAAAGGCTAAGCGAGCCTCTGTTGTTAGGGGAAAGGAGGTAGACTTGATGAGCAGACGGGCTTTGTCCGTGTAATTGGGAACCCACTGTGCATAGTATGAGAAGAAGCCTAAATATCTTCTCAGTGCTTTGATGCTAGTGGGCAGGGGGAGTTCGAGGAGGGGACGCATACGGTCTGCATCAGGGCCAAGGACCCCGTTTTCCACCACGTATCCGAGGATAGCTAGGCGGCGCGTGTGAAATACACACTTCTCCCTGTTGTAGGTCAGATTCAGGCGAGATGCAGTGCGTAAGAATCTAGGAAGGTTGGCATCGTGGTCCTGCTGGTCATGGCCGCAGATGGTGACGTTATCCAGGTACGGGAAGGTAGCCCGCAGCCCGTTCTGGTCCACCATTCGGTCCATAGCACGCTGGAAGACCGAGACCCCATTCGTGACACCAAAAGGAACCCTTAAAAAATGGTACAGGCGACCATCCGCCTCAAAGGCCGTGTATTGTCGGTCCTCTGGGCGAATGGGGAGCTGGTGGTAAGCAGATTTTAAGTCGATGGTGGAGAACACCCGGTACTGCGCAATCTGGTTGACCATGTCCGATATGCGTGGGAGGGGATACGCATCCAGCTGCGTGTATCTGTTAATGGTCTGACTATAGTCTATGACCATCCGGGGTTTGTTCCCATTCTTAACCACCACGACTTGCGCTCTCCAAGGACTAGCGCTAGGTTGGATGATCCCTTCCTTGAGGAGCCGCTGAACTTCAGATCGAATGAAGATCCGATCCTCAGCGCTGTAACGCCTGCTCTTTGTTGCGATGGGCTTGCAGCCTGGCACGAGATTCTGGAATAGGGAGGGTGTGGTAATCCTGAGCGTTGAGAGACTACATGTGGAGCGCGTTGGGCAATTTAGAGGCTGCGGATCTCCCACTGAAAGCGGAGGGAGTGGCCCATCGTACTGCAGGGTTACACTCTTCAGGTGGACCATAAAATCTAGTCCTAGGAGTATCGGCGCGCAAAGGTGCGGTAACACAAGGAGCCTGAAGTTCTCGTAAACCGTGCCCTGCACCGTCAGGTTGACCACGCAGCTCCCTAGCACGGTGACAGACCGGGACCTTGACGCCATCGAAATTGTCTGCTTGACAGTTCGAATCTGGAGACCACACCGCTTCACGGTGTCAGGGTGAATGAAGCTCTCCGTGCTCCTGCTGTCAAACAAACAATAAATCTGGCGTCTGTTTACCTGTATGTCCATCATGGACTTGTCGAGTCTGTGAGGCTTGGCCTGGTCCAGGATGATTGACGCCACCATTGGTTCGTGGGTGCAACTGCAGGCAGCTGAGATGGTTGATGACGGCCCCTGCTGGTCATTCGCGGTCGGTGCCGACCAAAATGGCTGCCCCCATAGGTCGCACGTGGACGATGGCGCCAAAACCTGCGGCCCCTGCAGGTCACACGTGTCTTGCGACTCCGTCGTTCGGAATGGCGACGTCCTGGAATCGCACGTGGTAGAAGACCTTGAACACGCAGAAGACAAGGAGGCCGGCTCCGGGGAGTCACACTGCTGTTTTTGGATGGAGGTTTGGTCCGGCATACTTTGGAATAATGTCCCTTCTTGCCGCAGGCGGAGCACAACACCGCTTTAGCTGGACATCGCTGCCGAGGGTGTTTCACCCCCCCACAGAAGTAACACCGCGGGCCACCTGGAGCTGCTGCTCTCGTCAGGTCCGAGGCTGGAAACGCAATCGCGCAGTTTTTCGGTCCCGCTGAATAAAGTGGAGTCTGCGGCTGCCCCTGCCACAATGTCCCCACGCGGTCGTCGGGGTACATCTCCAGACTTTTGGAGGCCGTTTCTAGAGCATCAGCTAACTCTATGGTTTTAGTGAGATCGAGGTTACCTTGCTCCAGCAGCCGAAGGCGGATGTACGACGAGCCGATTCCCGCCACGAACGCATCTCGAACTAAGTTGCTCACGTACTGGGCTGCCGACACTGACTTGCAGTTGCAGGCTCTGGCTAGCTGCTGAAGTTCACACACGTACTGTTCCGTCGCTTCGCCGGGCTGCCGCCGTCGAGTGGCTAGAAGGTATCGAACATGGATCTCATTCGGTGGTTTGTTGTATCGCTTTTTGAGAAGCTCGAGGGCCCCTTTGTAGTCTGGGGCCTCACGGATCGCTAAGTATACAGCGTCGCTTACCCTCGCGTGGAGGACCCGGAGTCTGTCGGCGTCGTCGGTGACCGCTGTGGAGGTGTCGAGCTATTCCTGGAAACACCTCAACCAGTGGTCGAAAGTGTTCGATGCTCCTGCCGCACGTGGGTCCAACGTAAGCCGTTCGGGTTTCAGCATTTGCTCCATGTTTTCTTTTGGTTGTTTTTCAAAAAAAAAGAATTTACTTGTTGGCAATAAAATTGATGCGCGATAAATCACACGGGAGGCAGGATGTACCCGGGAAATAAAGGCTTTTATTGCCAACAATAACGGAGCTACTATATACAATATACAATCCCAGACTAAAGGGTCACCAGGCAGAGCAGTGACCTTTATACCTCTCCCAGGAGGCGGAGCCAACTGTGGTGTACCACAGGACTATATTAACAGGTAGAACAGCCCAACCCTAACCCCAACAGTAACATATCTACAGACTCATAGTACTGGCCAGACCATGGCTCAGCACTCCTGGTGGTAACCAACAATGGTTCACCACACCAAGTTTCCCTTCTGGGATTTGGAACACCCTAGCATTTAACATCAGCTGTGCTCTTAACACTAATGTGAGAGAGAGGAGAGAGAGTGAGAGAGAAAGTACCTACTCAGGGTCTTTCTTGTCTCACTCTCTGACTTCACTCCGACTGTTCTCAAAAGAAGCAATTTCATAAAACACAAAGAAGGTTAGCTTGCTCATCACATGATCTCCTCTTACAAACTGACCAGTTATCCACACATGGTCATGATAATGTGATTCCAAGTGCATTGTTTAGAAATGGTTATACTCTTGCTGGAGGAGTTTCCTTCTTAGCCAGGGTCTATTGCCCAAAGGGATTCGTTCTACTGTCTTATTCCATACCAAGCTGAATGCACAGGTGATGTTTGGATGTTTTGTGAATAATTCAGAAGATGAATTATTCATAGAATTACAGAATGTTTATGGCGCAGAAAGGAGCCACTTGGCTCATCATGCCTGTGGCAGTTGAAAAGTGATCCACTTTCCAGCATTTGGTCTGTAGCCCTGCAATTTACAGGACTTCTGGTGCAAATCCAGACACCTCTTAAATGAATTGAGGATTTCTGCTTCTATAACCCTTTCAGGCTGTGAGTTCCAGACCCCTACAATTCTCTGTTTTTCTCATTTCCTCTCTAATCTTTCAACCAATCACTTTAAATCTATGACCGCCCCCCACCACCCCCCCCCCCCCCCCCCCCCCCCCTAGTCATTGACCTCCCTGCTGAAGTAAATAGGCCTTTAGCATCCACTCTATCCAGGCTCCTCACAATTTTGTACATCTCAATCAAGTCTGTTCCAAGGAGAACAACCCCAGCTTATCCAATTTCTCCTGAAAGCTGCAATTTTCCAATCCTGGCTATATCCTCATAAATCTCTGTAATGCAGTTACATCCTTTCTGTAATGAGGTAACTGGAACTGGGCACGGTACTCAAAGTTGTGGCCTAACTCATATTTTATATTCTAGGCCTTGGCTAATAAATGAAAGGATTCCATATGCCTTCTTAACCAGCTTATCAACCTCTACTGCTATGTTCAGGGATCTGCAGAGATTCACTCCAAGATCTCTCACTTCCTCTACTCCTCTCAGTATCCTCCCATTCTTTAATCACCTCACAATTCTCTGAGTTGAATTCCATTTGCCATATTGTCAACGGTGGGCACAACTATACAAATGTTTGGCCATCTTTGAAGTTGCTGTTTTAGATCATTTAAAAATGCTGTTGTTCAGCCTTATTACTTATTCAGTGGTTTCAGCCCACTCAAATGAAGACATTTTCAGAATTTTAATAGTGCACGACAGGAAAAATACTTACATCAACATTATAATCTGTTGCTAAAATTCATATAGACTGCATCTGTTGTCCATTATTTGATGTAGTAACTTACTGCCAGTAAGCATAAATAATCTTTGCTGTGCATATGGTTGTGTTGTAGTGTGATACAATCCTAATTTAATACTTTCCCACCTGTGAACCTGTACCATCTGGAGTTCAAACACACACCACACAACTCAGTTCTACGATGCATAACAATCACTGTTGCAAGCAGCAGAACCGAGATTGTGGTATCTGCACTAACACGTTTTCCTGTATCACCACAGCATAAGCATTTCTCTGGCATAGAGGGTATAGTGGAGGAAAGTGAATTTTAGGTTGGAGGTATCAAAGGCTTGGGTTGCAGGTGGATACAGAAATCAGCTGGCACATTTTCAAGCTAACAGCAATGGTACACACCACTCTCTTGGTCAACTTCAGTATTTTATCAATCCAAGGATAACAGAGCTATATAATTAGACTCGGCGTACATGAAGAAGTGAGGAATCAGGCAACATTCCAACTCCTAATCACTATTCAGTGACTAGTAATGAAAATGTAGTTTTGGAAATCAAGAGACTCAAGTTCTTTTACAACAGCTGTCACTGTAATACTTGCTATCCTGCCTTACAAAAGAAGGTTAGGCATTTGAATGAGGAACCAGATAACCACTGACTTCTAAAAACTATTATACAGCATGAATACTGTTCTACTGACACTATATGATTTTCAAACTCAATTGCACCACTTATGGTGCTTGCATGTAATTAGTAATTGGGTCCCAGTGTTCCTTTAATCTCCTAATACTTGATGGCATGGGATTCAACTACCATAGTAAAGAGCATCCAGTGAATGTGAAGTTACTTTTAACCAGGCTAATCATCTAGCAAATGCTTTTGAGGGCATTTGCATTGGGTAGCAATTTTCTAAGTGCACACTGCTACCAGCACAAAAAGAAAGTGACAGGCATGCATGATCCATTCATGATACAGATGAAGTTTCCCACTGCCAGTATATACTCAGAAAATTACTTCCTATCAGTCACTCGTAGATCTTTGGTGAGGCCACAATCAGAATTTTGAGTTGAGATTTTTCAGCTTTAGTGTTCCTATGGCACATTATTTGGAAATTCCACAGTCCATGACCATGACTGTCTGATCAGTAATAATAATGGATGGAAAATCATGGCCTAAGTACTTTCATTTTTTCAAACATGTGCTTTTAGCATGCACCACGAGCTCCAGTGCTGAATACATCCTTGCCATCATGTGTACCTCGATAAGGATAGCAATACATTGGAAAGCATTCACAGATAATGACAGGGATGCTTCTGGCAAATTGGCTGCTGCATTTTCCACATGACAGCCACGAATACACTTCAAAAGTAATTCATTTTTTGTAAACCAATTTGTGACATCCTTAAGTAATGGAATAAGTTGTATAACAGCAAGTTTTTCTTTCAATTTTTATTTTTCTGAAACATGATTGTACAAATTTAAATAGGTTTTGGAGAATCCAAAGAAATGAATATTGCTTATGAAGTGGTAGGAAAGCACTGACAGACTGAATAACCTTTTATCATTCAGGGTTTATTGTGTACTTGCATTACATTTACATTGTTTCCCCCATTCTTGGCTCTTCTGAAAGTACTTTCAGATAATTCATATGCTGTGTAAAAAGGACAGACACATGCATTATAATGATAACAATCTTTCAAACATGTACACTTCCTAGTTTCAATGTCAGTGTGTAAGGTGACCTTATTTGTTGATCACTAGCTATCTTTTTTAAACTCAATTGCCATCAAGCTTTTGCTGAAACAAAAGTTTGGCTCACTGCTTAAAGGCATTCCCTGATATCCCTTATGTCCAATAAACATTCAAATTACTGTGGTAGTGTAATAGCTGCTTTTCTAGAGGAGATCCTGGAATGTAATTGCTACAGTATTTTTGCTCCCAACAGATTCTGTCTGTTGTCCAATTATTTCTGCAAGTACTATAAATATCAATACCTACTCATACAGGCCAGAAAGTTCTATTTTTGCTGAGTTCGCTATCACAACCACAATACTTGAGATTCTATAATTGACATCAGTGCCACTGAGCTTGGATGGAGAAGAAATCATTAAGTGTTATTATTCCTGATAATCTAGTCAGCCCTGCCAGAAAGTGAAAATACGCAAGTTATTAGGCTGCATTTTAATGGGTGGAGGTGGGAGGGAGGTGGGAGGGGAGATGCTTAATTGGCTCACAGTGGGACTTTCAGCCCTCACTGGAGAAGAATTCTTGTTCTTGGGAGCTGTCAGCCAGTCATAGAATCATAGAACCCCTACAGTGTAGGAGGCCAATCGGCCCATCGACTCTTCACTGACTGTCTCTGACAGATCATCTTAACCAAGCCCACTCCCCTGCCCTATCCCCGTAGTCCCCCATTTGTACTCCGCTAATCCCCCTAACCTATACATCTTGGGACACTAAGGTACAATTTAGCATGGCTAATCCACCTAATCTGCACACCTTTTGGACTGTGGGAGGAAACCAGAGCACCTGGAGGAAACCCAGGCAGACACGGGAAGAATGTGCAAGCTCCATACTGACAGTCACCCAAGCCTGGAATGGAACCTGGATCCCTGGTACTGTGAGGCACTGTGCCACCAAATGGCTTAGCCTGCAGCTCCAGCTCTCCTGGCAATGCTGATAGCTCAGTGGTGAATGCTTCTAAGAAGAAGGCCTAGAGGATCCCGGAATGAGGTATGACTGGGGTAAGGGAGGGTTTAGCCAAGTTTGGAAGGAGTTGGGGGGGTTGTGTGGTGGGATTTGGACAGCAGGTAGATAGGAAGGAAGGGTGGGTGTGCAAAGGGCACCCCCCCCCCTCCCCCACCCCCAGCGAAGATAGTACCCTACCTTCTCACCCTTTTTAAAACATTTTTAAAAATACGACCTGCCCATGCTAACTGGATTATGGCCTGAGCAGCATATAATTGGGATCAACTGGCTTGTCAACAAGCTTAACTGACGCTGAATTATTTTTTTAAACGTGGTGAGCAGGTTGCTGATTTCAGTGCCTTCCCAGCTACCATGTTATGGGGGATCTTGAGGGTGAGTGGGAAGATGGTGGGCTGGGCACCCGCCATATTTTACATGCTCTTATGCTGAGAACACACCCACAGGGGCATGTAAAATCCACCTCAATGAGTAAAGATACAATTGGACTGGACTTTGATGCCCTCCAATGGTCTGCCAGTATTCACTGTCCAGGCCCACACATAGAGGATGGTAATCTGGACAAAGCATTGGAGCACTGCTGATGCTATAGAACTGTATCTAGTAGTGTCTTCAAGAGGGGTGATCAGTTGGAAAATAAATACATTTGTAACAAACGTAACTCTATGAAAGTAGGCAGAGACATTCCTCATGGTTGGCATTACATCAGAAAGTACCACCTAAGCAATAAAGCTACAAGATTCTGAAGGGGCTTGATACAGTAGGTGCTTAGAGATTGTTTCTGCTGGTTGGGGAGTCTAAAATACAGTGGCACAGTCTTAAGATAAGAGGCTGATCACTTAGGACTGAGATGAGGGGAAATTACTTCTCTCAAAGGGTTGTGAACCATTGGAATTCTATGCCTCAGAGGGTTGTGGATTCTCCATTGATGAATACATTTCAGGCTGGGATAGACAGATTTATGGTCTCCCAGGGAATCAAGGGTTATGAGGAACAGGAAGGAAAGTGGAGTTCAAAACCCAAGATCAGCCATAGTCATTTGTATATTCCATCTGAATCTCTAGCAGTGGCCACCAAATCCCGAATCTAGCAATTACCCTGCAATCCTTTCAGATATTCTTACTGTCAAGGGAAAATAGACTATCCTTGTAAAAGAATAGAAGGGAATGTGGTAAAAAATGATGCATAAAGGTTCACTGTATGTGTGATTGAAGCATGTCAACAGAAATGTCCCAGTTACCTGATCTTAACTAAAGGAGGTGAGAGCCCTGTCTTGTCAGCTTGGATCGGGAATGTCTCAACTTGTTGAGACTCTGAATTGGACTTGATTTGATTGAATTGGAATAAAAACAAAAAAAAACAACGTAAATGCTGAAATCTGCCAGGATGCTATTTTTGGGTACTATTCAGAACCTATATTGGGATCTTGTATGTGTTGATATTGAACAAGTGAATGGTCTGACTTGACTGATGTCCAGCCGGCTTCATTCTCCGGTTAAAAATTGGGTCACACATTAGGAATGATGAAATTATACCCCTGCACAATTAATCAGCTTTAAGAGAGAAGTGGGATTTTTTTAAAAAACAGTTGGAAAGAAGATCAATTTTAAGTGAATAGAGATGATAAACTGTGAAAATGCTTAATATTCTTTTCTTGGAATTGCTGATTCATTTTATTCACTTTCCCCAGAGAATCACATCAATTAGGGCTTGATCTTTGTTTATGTACATATGAAAGCTTTTAGGGCTTAATTTTATTCTATACTTTCATGTGCGGTAAGGGGGAAGAGGTAAAGAAATACCTGTGTGGGTAGTGAGAGAAAAGTAATTGGCAATATGTAGGAAGTGACAATGTCAGAAATGGCAAAGAGTGGGAAGTGACAATAAAAGAAATTCATTGGCTTCACTATATTTCTTTTCTTCCTTTATAATACAGTGCAAGTTGCTGCTGACTACATTTTTGCTTGTAGAATACAGGTATATAATTTGTAAAGCTTCACTACATTTTGAACAATGCGTCATTACAGACTCAGCAGAACTACATGAGTGCCCATGACAACTGTTATTAACACAATGGGAAAAACTTGCTGTAAGATCTTAAAAGGTTTAACTAAAAAAAGAAGCTCAAAAAGAGATAATTTGTCCAGCACATGAAGTGGTAATTTTGGTGATACTGAGAACTCACATTTTTTGACAAGGCTTCACTTGAGTAACAACAGTGTTATGTAAGCTAATTATTGAGGTTATTTCTCATTGGATTTTGCCAAATTATGATTCTTTAAAAATCCATTAGTTGAGTTCCTGTGGCAGGGCTTAAAGCAAGATTGTCTCTTTCTTCCAATAACTTCTCCTTTTCCTTCCTATACTTTAACTCTCCCTCTCTGTTTCTTCCGTTCTTTCTTTCTGTTTGTGGTATAGCTCTCACTTTTTGCAACCGTAGTATCTGTTTCTACCTATTTCTTTATTATAGCCTATTTCCCACTCTTTCTCCTGCCCTCAGTCCCCTGCCTCTTCTGTATTTTTCATGAGTCTCTGTGTGTTTCTTACTACGATCTCTTACTGATGTTGTTAAATTTTACATCATATTTTTGTTAAAATGCAGAGCATGCATAAAGAAGGCATCTGACATTACTGGGTTCAGAAGCGAATACCAGGGTTGGACCGTGACAGTCTGACTGAGAGTTGGTATAACATGCGTCAGAGAGAAAGAAACTGAAGATTGGAGGGAATTGGAGTTGGGGCCTTGAGGCACCGGGGAGTGGGAAAACTGGAGCCTGGCTTGGCTTCTGCAACTGGGAAGAGGAGGTGTTTTAGTGAATGAAATGAAGCACTGATCAGTGAGTGGACCAGATGATATGAAGCATAGCTGATGATTGAGTACTGCCCAAGAGAGCAGTGCAGTGATTGAGAAGTGAACTGAAGAATGGAAAAAAGTGCTAGAATTGTAAGCAGCGACTGAATATGCAGAACAGATTTGGGAGTAGCTGGAAAATATATTAAAGACCGTCTCAAGCTTTTCCAATGCTGTCTGCTAGGATTCCCTTTCAGTTGTCCATCTGAACTGACTTGCATCTCTGACCACCCACTCCCAGGCAGCACCTGTGTCCAGCCAACACGAGGCTCCGGTCACTTTTGTTTCAGAAAGAGGGTGACAGTTGATAGTTAAGTTCCTGATCAGCATCCCCTTCCTTGCCCCTCCCCCATCACCCATGTCCTTTCCCGAGCACCATTACTGCCCTTGGCATAACCTTCAAACTCCCTCCATTACTCTTCAGCCTGAACTTTTCTCCGTCAATATTGTCCATGTGAAAGTGGACATTCCCTACCTGCCTGAACTCCCCACTTCCATCCACATGACCTCTCTGACCTCCTGTTTCTTACCCCAGGGTCCATGTCCACCTCCGAGTCCCCACCAACCACACTCGCCACCCCTTCTACCGTTACCAATGTACTCTATCAACTCCCTCCGCTTTCTCTCACACTCACCATTCCATCCTTTCACCACCACCCTCAATTCGTCCCCAGGAGGCAGTCATTGACTGTACAAACACCTTTCTTGCACTTTTTACTGGACATTCTATTCTCCCCTTTCTCCTTCCTCCCACCTTCCCCCTCCCTCCTGCCCTTACTCCTTCCATCTCTGAACTCCTTCCCTTCCTTCTTCCTCCAGCCTTACTCCTTCCTACAGCTGATACCTTCCCCCTTCCAAACTCCCTCCCCTACTCTCTCCTCTCCCATTACACCTACCTCCGCACTTGCATTCTTCTCTCCCGTTACCCCAATTCCCCCTCCAAGCTTCATTCCCACTTGACACCTTTAACCCCCCCCACCCCGAGCTTCACCACCACAACATATTTAATCCTCCCTCCCAGCTTCTCTCCTTCACCAAGATCTTCCTCCCCCACCCATACCCAAGCTCCCCCCGCCGCCCCCCCCCCCGCCCTCCCCCCATCCCCCCAACTCCCCCAACTTTACTGTATCCTTACCAGCACATGGCAGAGAACCTGAAGTTCTGAAGCAGGTCCGACATCAGCAAAGCCAAAGCTGCTGCGGGAGATTTCCCACCTTATGCATGAAGACCCTTATGCATGATATGTTCCTCCACGGTGTGGTAGCTGCAGGCCTCCAGCGTTATCTTCTCCTTGGATGTCCGTGTTCTGAGCAAGACCCTAAAGTGAAGTCCTAACCTTTGCATACCACATTGGTCCATACATGTTGTGGACTGGTGTGTTGTCCTGTCAGCGTTACAGATAATTGGACATAAGGGGAAGATTCTGGTTGAATCATCATTTGCATTCCATTGGTGGGATGTAAGTCAGTTTCACACCAATCTCAAGTGGATTTCTCGATCTGTCATTGTGGGCACCAGCAGAAGATCTGATTTTTGCTAAATTTGAACCCCCCACCATCCGCCATTAATCACGGCGGTGAGGGTTTGGGAAAATTCTGCCCTTAGTTTAAACTGTCCTCTCTTTTTCAGTTATTTCTTCTGGGAAATTGAGATGAATTATTCTTCTGTTGGTGGGTTGGCAGTGGGTGGGTCGTCTGTGACTCTGCCAATAACACAGTGATGATACCTTCCAGAGCCCTTTTTAGTTTTGCAGAGTAGATTAAAAGGAGTAATACTTCTCCTGCCTGTGTTTCTGCTACTGGGAGGGAGAGAATTATGGAGTAGGTTCATCTTTTAGAACATAGAACATAGAACATTACAGCGCAGTACAGGCCCTTCGGCCCTCGATGTTGCGCCGACCAGTGGTACCAATCTAAAGCCCCTCTAATCTACACTATTCCAATATCATCCATATGTTTATCCAATAACCACTTGAACGCTCTCATCGTTGACGAGTCCACCACTACTGCAGGCAGGGCATTCCACGCCCTTACTACTCTCTGAGTAAAGAACCTACCTCTAACATCTGTCCTATATTTCTCACCCCTCAATTTAAAGCTATGTCCCCTTGTGCTAACCAACACCATCCGAGGAAAAAGGCTCTCACTATCCACCCTATCTAATCCTCTGATCATCTTGTATGCCTCTATTAAGTCACCTCTTAACCTTCTTCTCTCTAACGAAAACAACCTCAAGCCCCTCAGCCTTTCCTCATATGATTTTAAAAGGAAGCAACCAGCTAAAGGAGAGCATCATATTTTCAGCATCAAGGAACAGGGCTCTAGAATGCTTACAGTCTGCTCTACTGCACTTCCTGTAGTGGTATTAACTTCATGATGTATGTCGTCACCCTGTATGTGGAAAACTAATTGGGAATATTAACCAAGACTGCAGCGAATACCCAAATCATTAATTAGCCATAACTGAATGTGAAACCCATGCCTCAAAAAGCATATTTGGGGAACACATTTCTAAAGAAACCTGAAAATTTGGGGCAGTAGCATGTGGCTTAAATGTGGATTGGGGAGGCCACTGTGGTGAAGGGAACACTGATGTCATTTAAATTAAAGTCTACGATAAAAATGAGACTTCCTGTGTCCAAGTCCCATTCCTAGAGCCTCAGTTCTTGGGACTCACGCCACTTCTCAACTGGCAAGGATTCTAGCTGAGACCTGCCAGGGGTGCACTGGACAGAATTCATGGGCCAGTCTGAGAATTCCTCTGACCCCGGCGTAAATCTTGCTTTGGGGGATTGGGCCTTCAGGTGTAAGTTTGCCTTCTCCACTTGCCTAATGTAAAATATCTCACTGTGTAAAGTGGGAGAGTTCAGAAGGACCCAGGCTCTGTCTGATTTTCCAGTATCTATTCAGCTATTTAGAGAAGTGCCAAGAGTCTAATTAAAATGTTTGAGCCTTAATAATATATGAAAAAAAACAAAGCTGATAATATGAAAGCTTGGGAATATTTTTTTAAATGTGTTAATTGTACAATATATAACTGGAAGCATTCATTATCCAGCTCCAGCATCTTGATAAACATAAGTACAATAAAAATATAAGGCCTGACTCCAACATGGCATATATTAAAAATACATGTGGTAGAGTCACAGCTTCAGGATATATAGAATACATTTATAAGATTCATGTTGGAAAATGGATGAGTGTGTGTGACAAATAACTTAGAATACTTCCTCATGTCATGTTTCTATATTACAATAACTTATGTGATTAATATGTTCAAGTAATTTAAATAAAATAATAGGTTCATCTTAATGGCAATAATTACTTCCCAAAGTTATGAAAGTACTTCCCTAATAAAATTATTCTTCTGATTTAAACAACTCACCCATGGCATAAAATTGGATGTAGAATGATTACTTTCTGAAAGAATTATTTATTATTTAGTGGCGTGATCTATATATCTAAGTCTTAAAAGGAGGTATTTTTGGTTGGTGGCACAGTTAGAATTTCTGCAATATCTAATTATATTTCACGAAGTATTTGAAAAGGTGTTAGGATGATCAGGATTATAATTTAATAGAACAACCACAAATCTTTAAATGCTGCATTTCAAGAATTCACTGGATTGTGGAAACTAACTAGATTCAAGGAAAAATTAAAAATCTTACTTCTGCAGATACCAATGACCAGTCTCTCGCTAAATATTCTTGATATGTGCAGCCTGTTTATTTTAATACATGGGACATTTATGTTTTTTATGCAGCCATACATGTCCAGTACCTTAAAGGGGACAGCTTGTGAGTGGCTGCAAAGTGCCTTTACAATTGTAACTTTGCAACCTCGAGGGAACATTGCCAATGACCAGCACAACCCTGCTGCCATCTCTCACAAAACCACCTACCCCAATTCTCATTCTCACATAGGAGCAATGCCTAGCTCTCCGCCTTCAGTTCATGTACTTCCCGAATACACAGGCTTCTTTACAAAAGCACAACGCATCTTTACAATTGAAATGTCTTTGGTCTGTAGCTATGAAATGTAACACGGAATAAACACCAAGTGCACTGTCACACCAGGTAGCTACATATTGGGCGGCATGGTGGCACCGTGGTTAGCACTGCTGCCTCACAGCGCCAGGGACCCGGGTTCGATTCCTGGCTTGGGTCACTGTCTGTGTAGAGTTTGCACGTTCTCCCCGTGTCTGCGTGGGTTTCCTTCGGGTGCTACAGTTTCCTCCCACAGTCCAAAGATGTGCGGGTTAGGTGGATTGGCTTTGCTAAATTGCTCCTTGGTGTCCGGTGGACTAACTAGGGTAAATGCATGGAGTTGCGGGGTAGGGCCTGGGTGGGACTGTGGTTGGTGCAGACTCGATAGGCTGAATGACCTCCTTCTGCACTGTAGAATTCTATGAATATTGCATGATTACACAATTACATTAGGTTGGTTTGTGCACTTCAGTCACATGCTTTCTCCATTCCCAATTCCAAAATCTGCCTGTTTGCAAGGGAATTCTACATTGAGCTGGTGCCAGTGAATGCAGACAGAGCTGGCTTCACTGAGATGTGGCTGTTGACTCATTTTGAGGTGCGTGCTCTGGGTATTCTGGATGGAGTAAGGAACAGTGAGGTCAGAGCTCAGCCCCTGCAAAGCTCATCCATAATGATGCATTCAGGTTCAATACATTTACCGGGTATTTGAGTCACTTGTTATAATGATGATGTTTATAATATTATTATAATTTGAAACTGCATCTTTAAATTTAGGACAAATGAAGGGGTCACGTGTCCTGTTCTGCACTCTGCCTGACAGCAAACTTAAGTAGTCTGATTGCTGGAGATCAAAAGGAGTTTTGCTTGGAGACAATGGCAGCAGTGCTTCTACGTTTACAATGAGCTGGAAAAAGTGCAGGAATAACGCAATCTTCTTTCGAGGGGGCAATTGCATGATGGAGTCAGGTCTGCTGTTGTTCCTGGAAACAGTTTGGAGGTGGCCACAGGAGCTACTCAGTAGTAAGGTGGTCTGTTTAAAAGTCTCACCTCAGTGCTCTGGAGCTTTGTCCCAGTTGTGTGATTGAATATTAAGCCCATGGCACTCATCCCTCAGACCTCTTGAACTACCAACCACTCTCCATGCCCCATCCATGCCAACCCACTCCCAATGACCCCTCATACCCTCTATGCCAATGCATGACCCCATCCACCTCATGGCACTTTATAGCCCATATGTTAGCTTTGTGCCACTTCATGCTAACACCATGCACTCCACCCAACACGCTTTACACCTTTCATGCAAACTCACCCTGTATCCACCTTAGGCAGACATCAGAAGCCTTGCTGAAATGAAATAAAAATAAAGTTCAAAATAGCTAATACTATCACTATATAAAAAACTCTCTTATTTATAAAAGCCTGTTTAAGACATTTAATTCCCCTCAAGTATTTAATCCCATATTAAAACAAACATTTGTATGCATTGTCCCACATCAAAGCCAGCTAATCTCTTAATAACCTCTTAGAGCTGTCACTCAAACTGCGAATTTACAGCTCCCCACCAACTATGATAATGCCAGGTTGTCAATAATTCTACAATGGTGATAATTAGGGTCACATCAGCCAACAACAATTGAAACTGCAAGCACCATTTCTTTCAACTCTGAGATACAGACAACCTTTTTATATTTAAAAGACTAGAATTTAAATAACTTAATAGCTTGACAGTTCTACAGATGTTATCCATTTTTTACATGCATTTATGTCTACTTTAAAACTGCAGATTGCTCCAGTGAAAATGAGATCTGCTTGAATTCAGCACTGAGTTCAAATATTCTGCTGGGTTTGGGTTTCCCGCATTTGTGAGTCATATTCCACCCAGAAAGTGTTCTTAGATTCTAAAAAATAATTGTTACAGAAACATTAACAGTAGTCCAATGCAGTCTTTTTTTGTATCTTTCTCAAAAAATAAATAGCATATACTTAAGTAAAAAAATTATTTATTTATCCTCTATTCCAGTTTCCAAATTTGCAACATTCAGGTAATTGACTTATCATGTAGGAATACTAATTAACAACAAAAGTATTTTCAGGTCCTTAAGTCATGAATAAGACTAACAATGTGAATAGCATTTCATGTCAAACTCTTATGATTTTATAATCTACCATACGTATGACTAGGATGCAACTTATACATTTCAAGATTCATCATAACTTGATTGCAAGCATGAATTTCTGATACATTCATACACACAATCTAAAATACAGCTCTATGATCCATATAAGTTGTCATCATCACTTGTCCATGTGATTGTAACAATGCGTTGTCACCTGTCAATTGGCAAGCACTGGGCCCGATTTTACCATCAAGTTACACCCATTTTTGGGCGCGTAAACTTGGTAAAGTCAGGCGTGAGGCGAGTAGCATGATCCACGCTGGTTCCCCCTTTACCAAGGCCTGAAAATGGCCGCGATCGGGACCGTGCCTGAAACGGGCGCGATGGCCATTTAAATGCATTTGCATGCATTTAAATTGACTTAATGGGCTGCACGTCCAACCTTACCGGCACTTCCCCCTTTACCATCGCGTTCGCCCATCCAGAATCGGCGTGAAACAGACATACTCCACAACAGTCCGATTTGGGTGCTCCAGTTAGTGAGGAGGTACGTGCTGAGCATCCGACGGCTCTCTGCTTGAGATTGGTGGGGGGAGGAGGTGGGGTCTGCTGCCACTCTGTCTGAGATCAGTGAGGGGGAAGGGGGGGTCCGCTGCCACACTGCCTGAGATCAGTGAGGGGGAAGGGGGGGTCCACTGTCACTCTGCCTGAGATCGGGGTGGGGGGGGGGGGGGGTTAAGGGGGGGAGGGGCCCACGATCAGTCTGGGTGGTGGAGGGGCCCACGATCAGTCTGGGTGGTGGAGGGGGTGGGAGGATAATGGGATAGTAATGTTGTGGGGGTGGGGCAATGTCTGTGGGGGCCAGGGGGAGGCATTATCCGGCTCTGGAGCAATGTGGCAGGGGAGCCGCATTCTATCATTTTTTTCTGCTCATGCGCAGTTGGAGGCGCCGATTGCAACTGCAGGATTTCGGGCGCATTAAGTCCCACCCACTGGCTTCCGCAGTGCGATTCGGAATTGCTGATATTATTCCAGGCAGAGTGAAAATTAGACCTGCCTGAGTCTAAAAGTCGGATCTGAAACATTCCCAGTTTCAAGTCCGCCCAGCACTTAGAATCAAAATGGTAAAATAGGGCCCACTGTGGCTGTTTGAGAAATGCTGCTGCATTGAGGTACATCAGTGCACTTGTGTGTTGAATGATATTTGGCAAAACCCACCAAGACAAATCAATGCTATAGCTAGGAGATCTTCAGAATGTCAGAAAAATAGGCTTAGTTGTTAAAGTTATATAATTTGGGTTCAGTTGCCCATGAAGTCATTCATGTAGACCTCTTCACCTCTTGCAGTGCCAGCAGAAATTATTTTACGATAATTAACTACAAATTACTTTATCACTTTGATGCATTTAATGCGAGAGCTCAAGAATTATTACCTTTGTCTGCTCTTGTTCCTGTCTTGCATTCTTGGCACTCTCTAGGCTACCTCTTCTGAGAAATAATACACGCCCATTCTCCCTTAGAAGATTTTTCTTGATCATTCTTCGGTTTCTCTCTAGATTTTTCGAAATTATAGTTAAACTTATTCTGAGAATCGGAGCCCTGGCATTGTTTTTCTCCTTTCAAAAACCTGATAGAGACATAAGAACGTAAGAAATAGGAGCAGGAGTAGGCCATCTAGCCCCTCAAGCCTGCTCCGCAATTCAATAAGATCATGGCTGATCTGATAGTGGGTTCAGTTCCACTTACCCGCCCGCTCCCCATAACCCTTAATTCCCTTAATTGTTAAAAATCTATCTGTGACTTAAACACATTTAATGAGGTAGCCTCTACTGCTTTATTGGGCAGAGAATTCCAAAGATTTACTACCCTCTGGGCGAAGAAGAGACACATCTTCAGACAGAACAGATTTATCGAAAACAGTTCCGGAATGAATTTGATAGTGATACGTCTCATGTGTGGAAAAGGCAATTGGTTTGAAAACTAGCTAAATTATTTCAGTTAAATTTAGAACAGACCTCTCACAACCAACATGAAAATAATGAAGATGGTCTTTTCTGTTGGGCATGAAATGAAGCAATCTACCTGATGTGGACAGGGATATCAGTCACATACATAAATGAGACCCAAAGAAGATCCAAACAGATACCATTGACCCAAAATGAAAGCAACTTCAAATATAACTTACACAAAACTAGTTGTAAGTAGGTGAATAATAAGATCCCTTGTATCTTTACTTTCAGAGTTTCACATGGGCCATGGTAAAATAGGCCAACGTTTTGGCCAACGTTGTCTACCTGATACGCTGCAGGAAAGGATGTCCCGAGGCATGGTACATTGGGGAAACCATGCAGACGCTACGACAACGGATGAATGAACACCGCTCGACAATCACAGGCAAGACTGTTCTCTTCCTGTGGGGGAGCACTTCAGCAGTCACAGGCATTCAGCCTTAGATCTTCAGGTAAGCGTTCTCCAAGGCGGCCTTCACGACACACGACAGCGCAGAGTCGCTGAGCAGAAACTGATAGCCAAGTTCCACACACATGAGGACGGCCTAAACCGGGATGTTGGATTTATGTCACATTATCAGTAACCCCCACAGCTTGCCTCCTGGACTTGCAGAATTTCACTAGCTGTTCTGTCTGGAGACAATACACATCTCTTTAACCTGTGTTTAATGTTCCCTCCACCCACATTGTCTGTACCTTTAAGACCTGGCTGGCTGTAGGATTCACATTCTAATCAGTATTCTGTAACTCGATTCTGTCTGTTTGCACTGTTTGAGAGCACATTTCCACTCCATCTGACGAAGGAGCAGTGCTCCAAAAGCTTATGGTATTTGCTACCGAATAAACCTGTTGGACTTTAACCTAGTGTTGTGAGACTTCTTACTGTCTTTACTTTCCCACAGGTTATAATATATTTTGTCTTCTTGACCTTTCTGAATGTGGTTTCAGCTTCATTGGTTCTCTTTTGCCATCCGTGTAGATTACGTGTAAAGCATGTCGAAGATATATCAAGAGGTTGAGACAAAAATAATCTGAAGAACCCAAAAGTGGATGTGAGAGATTGGAAAAGCTTCACCGTAGTAGACATTTTCACAGCCAGGTTGGCACGTATTGCAACTAAGCCTAACTGTTCATCAACCCAAACCTTCTCTGCTCCAGCCCCAGGCAGTAAGATCCCGAACACAAACAATGTAGTGAGCCAGATTTTCCCAATCACTGTAGACTGAACTTTATCCAGGAGTCTTCCACGGAATGTCCAGTCTCCCATTCTTCAAAAAATGATATCTGTCAAAATAAACAGAGGCTGAATTATAAATATGAATTAATAGGTTATTGTTGAAATGATAATGTACTGATTCTTTGAGTCGTAGAGCTTTACAGCACAGAAAGAGACACTTCAGCCCATCGTGTTAATGCCAGCCATTAAGTTATCTATTCTAATCCCATTTTCAGACACTTACTTGGTCTATAGTCTTATATGCTACGGCATTTCAAATGCTAACATAAATGCATCTTAAATATTGTGAGGGTTTCCGTCCCTACCACACTTTCAGGCAGTGAATCCCAGGTTCCCACCACCCTCTCGGTGGAAGTCCTCAAATCCCCTCTAAATCTCTTGCCTATGCCCCCTGGTTATTCACCTGTCTACTTTCTTCCTATCTAACCCTTTTATTTTTGAAGTATATTCCTGAGAGGAAGAGGAATGGTAAAAGGAAGAAAAATGTTCCATGGGTAGACAAGGAAATCAAAGAGGACGTAAAGGGACAAACCAGGATATACCAAACTGCAAAAGCTAGTGGTAAACTGGAGGATTGGGAGAACTTTAAAGTTCAGCAAAAGGCTACTAAAAAGAGAATCAAAAGAGCTAAGGTGAATCAGAAAACATAAACACAGATACCAAAAACTTCTTTAAGTGTATGAAGAAGAAGAGAATAGCTAAAGTAAATATTGGCCCTTTAGAGGACAATACTGGTAAGGTATTAATGAGGAACACAGAGATGGCGGAGACACTAAACCAATATTTTGCCTCTGTCTCCATGGTAGAGAATAATGAAGATTTTCCAAAGCCTGTCGTTAATCAGAAGAATGTGATGCAATAACCATCAGGGAGAAGGTTTTGAATAAACTAATGGAATTAATGGCAGATAAGTCTCCAAGGCCTGATGGTCTGCACTCTACAGTATTAAAGGAGATGGCAGCAGAGATAGTAGATGCATTGGTTGTAATATTTCAATATTCCTTGGATTCTGGTAAGGTCCCGGTTGATTAGAAACATGCTAATGTGATGCCCTTATTCAAAACGGGAGAGAGGCAAAAAGTAGGAAGCTGTAGGCCGGTTAGCTTGACCCCTGTGGTGATGAAATTGCTGGAATCAATCATTAAGGAGGAGATGAATGAGCATTTGGGAAGGCAAAGCTCAAACCACCATTGTCAGCATGGTTTTATGAAAGGTGAATCATGCTTGAAAAATTTGCTTGAGTTCTTTGATGACATAACCAACATAAGTGGACAGTGGGGAACCTGTGGATGTGATATATCTGGACTTCCAGAAGGCATTTGACAAGGTGCCACATAAAAGACTGATCCAGGAGGTGAGATCGCGGGGAATTGGGGGTAGAGTTCTGGATTGGATTGAGGATTGACTGACCGACAGAAACCAGAGGGTCGGGATAAATGGGACCTTCTCTGGCTGGTGAAATGTATCTCGTGGGGTGCTGCAGAGGTCAGTCCTCAGACCTCAACTGTTTACAATTTATATAACTGAATTGCAAGGACATAGCAAAATTTGTGGATGATACTAAAATAGATGGGAAAGCAGGCAGTGAAGAGACAAATTATTACCTGAATGGAAATAGATTCAAAATGCGTCCAGGCGGGGACCTGGGTATCTATGTTCATGAATCGCAGAAAGTCAGTATGCAGGTGCAGCGTGGAACACAAAAGGCAAATGGGATGTTGGCATTTATTGTAAAAGGACTGGAGTATAAAAAGTAGAGAAGTGTTGTTATAATTGTATAAGTTGTTGGTGAGACCACATTTGGAGCATTGTGTCCAGTTTTGGTCTCCCTGGTTGGGATTCTCCGAAAACATTCTTATGCCGAATTCGCATAAAAACTGTTTTTTTAAGTGGGATTTTCAAAATGCATCTCCCACACTCTGAGCACTGCAGAGTGCCTCAGGGAGATTCACATTGAAAATCAGTGGATTCCCACTGGAGAGGTCGGCAGTGCAGCACTGAGCGGGCCACTGCGCATGTGCCGCTCTGTCATAGCGGAGATGGGCGCAAGCGCAATAGCACCGCACTGCCGGCCTCCTGATCACTGCCCAGCCCCATGACATTGCAACCTTACTCCTCTGATCCCCCCACCACCCCCGATCGCTAGCCTCCCAGATGTCTCCCGATAATCCCCCCCCCACTCCCACCAACCCCGATTTCCCCAATAGGCCCCGCCCCTCTGGCCCTGCACACCTTGGCACTGTCTGGTGTCCGGTGGGCAGTACCAAAGTGCCATTTGGATATTGCCAGGGGGCCAGGCTGTCACTGCCAGGCTGGCAATGCTCAGAGGGCAACACCCCCTTACCACTGACCTCCTGGGGGCCTCCTTGGCCTCCCTTCACTCCAGCGGTGTCGGGCCACCAGCTCCCTGTTATTGGGGAGATCTTGTAAACCCTACTGGTGTGAACCACTCCTGGCGGGGGGAGGAAAAGGCTAGCGGGCCCAGAGACTTCAGACCTGGGCCCGCTAATGACATTAAAATGAGAATTATAATATTTAAATCAGCTCCATGCCAATTTCCAGAGCTGACGATGCCAGAAATCTGAGCTCCACAATCTGTGCACTGGCGATGGCGCCCAGTGGGAAGCCTGCTTAACGAGCTCCGCTGATGTCCCTCTGTCATCTTTCTGTAAAAACGCAGGGAACATAACACCTCTTTTATATCATTTCCTCAAAATCCAAATACTCTTTTCATGTGAAGCAGGAATTTATGTATACTTCTTTCATTTTAAGCCAGTATTCACTGTTCACAATGTGATTGCCTCTACATTGGGGAGATCAAACACAAATGGATGATTGTTTTGTGGAACACCTCTGTTCAGTCCACAAGTATGCCCCTGAGCTTCTGGTGGCCTGTCATTTTAATTCTCCACCTTATTCTCACACTGACATCTCTGTCCTTGGGCTGCTGCGTTGTTTCCAGTGAACACAATGTAAGCTAGAGGAACACATCTCAATGTTGCACTTTTACAGCCTTCTGGATTTCACATTGAATTCAACAATTTCAGACCATAAACTTTGGCTCCCTATTTTGGTTGTTTTCCTTTATATGTTTTGTTTTTTTCTTATTTTTGCTTCCAGGCAGTAACACACCTGCTCTAGGCACATCTTTTGTTTCTTTGACTTTTTTTCTTGTCCCATCACCATTCCCTTTGGCCCTGGAAGACTCATGTCGTTCAATCTCTCCTGTCTTCCACTTTATCACAGGCCTTCCTTTTGTCCTTGATGCACCCAACCCTTGCTGAAAACTTGTTACATATCTAACTTTTCCCAGTTCTGATGAAAGATCATCAACCTGATATAGTTACTCTGTAACTCTCTCCATAGATGCTACCTGACTTGCTGAGTATTTCTAGCATTCTTTTTAACTTCAGATTTCCAGCATTCACAGGATTCTGCTCTTTGACTAAAAAGAAGTTTAAAGTTCTTGAGTGAAGGTTACATTCTTTCTACAATCAATTCCCATAGATCTGTTCTATAAATAAGAATAACTGCAATAATTTGCCCATCTCTTCTCTGTGTTAAGTTATGACCAAGGATATGACTGACCAGAGAAACATGTTCACTCTACTAAAACATTAACACAGAGCATGATGCTCTGGATGTGTAATAGGTCTTTGGAGGCAGAAGTCCCTTCACTAAAATCCCTTTATTTACAAACTCTAACAGCAGTACATAGTGTTAGCTGTTAGTAGTCTACCTCTGGGAGTGTCAGAGAAACTGACACTCCCAATTAAGTACAAGGCAAAGACTCCCTGATTGGCCCATCAATTGGATCCTTAATCAGGGAGTTCATACTCCAATATCCAACCTCAATGGTCTGATTTAAGTCATTGAGGGATATTTAACAAATCTCCAGTTAAAATCCAAGTTAGAAAGTTGGAGTGAAGCACAATATGGTTTTAAAGCATACTTAACAATGTTAGCTTTACACTTGCAAACCTCTGTAGATATTTCAGGCAACCAACAATGACAATAATATGCATTTATATAGTACCTTTGGAAGTAGATATAGAACATAGAAAAGCTACAGCACAAACAGGCCCTTCGGCCCACAAGTTGTGCCGAACATGTCCCTACCTACTAGGCTTACATATAACCTTCTATCTTACTAACTTCCATGAACTTATCCAAAAGTCTCTTAAAAGATCCTATCGAATCTGCCTCCACCACCACTACCGGCAGCCGATTCCACACACCCACCACCCTCTGAGTGAAAAACTTACCCCTAACATCTCCTCTGTACCTACTCGCCAGCACCCTAAATCTGTGACTTTTTGTGGCAACCATTTCAGTCCTGGGTAAAAGCCTCTGAGAATCTGAGAATAATAGGAGGGACAACTGCACAGCGCCTTTAGTGAGACTCCACTGAGAGAACTGTGTACATTTTTGGTCTCCTTGCTGAAGAGCCATGTATTGAAAGCAGTTTCAAGAAAATTCACTCGGCTAATGCCTGCGATGAAGGGGTTATCGAGTGAGCTAAGGCTGGGCAGGTGGGGTCAATGCTCGTTGGAGTTCAGAAGAATGAGAGGTGATCTTATTGAAACACGTCAGATTCGGAGGGGGCGGGCTTGACAGGATAGCGGCTGAAAGGATGATTGCCCTTGTGGGAGAGTCTAGAACCAAAAATGAGGGCTCTTCCATTTAAGCCGGAGGTGAAGGAGAATTCTAATTTTCTCTCGGGGATTTTTGGAGTCTGGAATTCTCTTCTGCAGCAAGTAGTGGAGGTTGGGTCATGAAATATATTCCTAACTGAATGAGACAGATTTTTGACGTATAAGGTTTAAATAGGAAGTGCCTTGTTGAATAATAGCTCTTTCAGATGCTCAGAAGTTCCTGGGAGTGAAAGAAGTCACTCAGGGTGGTTTACCAGAGGTGACCAAAACAAAGCTTTTGGAATTGGCTAAAATGTTGCAGTTGACATTACCTGACAGGGTAAAAGGGGGAGATAAATGTGGCATTTAAAATTGCCAGAAACAGTCAGAATCATTGGGAATGGCTAAAATTCAATTACAAATGATGCAGCTTGAACATGAAAAAGAATTAAAGCAGTTTGAATTTTAAATAAAAGAAAGAGAGAGAACAGCAAAAGCAAATGATGCAATTGCCACAGAAAAGTCAGAGAAAGGAAGGAATAGCAAGCAACAGAATTGAAACAGTTTGAATTGCAGCAAGAAAAAGAAATGTGACTGCTTGAATTACAGATAAGGGCAAAAGAAGGGGAAAGGATAATGCTCGCAAAACAAAAAGAAAAAGAAAGGATAGCCCAAACAGAAGTAAAAGAAAAAGACAGAGAATTTAAATTTCAGAAACTGGCAATAAAAGTGAACGTCAATTTAAAATGACGGAGGTAAAGGGAAAAGTACAATCTGGAAGCAGTGATGAGGACAATGAGAAAGAGCCATAGCGTCATAGTCAAAGGCCTGGTGGGAATATATTTAAATATGTTCAAACATTGTATTTGGGAAAGTGGCCAAACAAATGAAATGGCCACAGACCATGGGGGTATTGCTGATTCGAACAAAGTTAGTAGATAGAGCTAGTGAGGTATCAGAGGAGGTATCTGGGAATTATGATGAGGTGAAAAAAGCCATCTTAAGTGCATATGAACAAGTGCCATAAGCCTACAGACAACCTCGTCAAACATATGTAGAATTAGAAAGGATCAAACTAAGTAATTCTGATAGGTGGATAAGAGCTTTGTAAATAGACCAGACATATGAAGCTCTTTGAGAAACGATTATTTTGGAGGAGATCAGGACAGATGATCAAAACCTTCACCAGGGAAGTAGTTTTCAAGGAGCTCCATAAATGAGGAAATTCCAGATTTAAATTCCAGATAAAAAGCAGGTCTGATAAGAAACAGGCCATTCAGCCCAACCTGTATATGCTGGTGTTCATGCTTGAGCATATGTAAGAACATAAGAATATTAAAAATAGGAGCAGGAGTAGATCATATGGTCCATTGAGACTGCTTTGCCATTCAATATGCTCATGGCTAACTTTGGGCTTTAACTCCATTTTTTTGCTCACTCCCTGTATTCCTTCATTCCCTGAGAAACCAAATATTTGTCCATCCCAGCCTTAAATTTATTCATTGGCAGAGCGTCCACAACCCTCTAGGACAGAGAATTCCAAAAATTTGCAACCCTTTGAATGAAGTAATTTCTCAGTCCTAAATGATTGGTCTGTTATCTTGAAACTGTGCTCCCGTGTTTTTGACTCCCCTACCAAGGAAACAACTTTTTAGCTTCCACCCTATCAGACGCCTTCAGAATTTTGTAGGTTTAAATTAGATTGTCTCTCATTCTTCTAAACTCCAGGTAAAATAAGTGCAATTTGCTCAGCTTCTCATCATTGGACAACCCACTCTTTCCAGGTACCAATTTAGTGAACCATCGTTATACTGTCTCCAATGCAAGTATATCTATTTGTAAATGTGGAGACAAAATTGCACACAGTACTCCAGATGCAGTCTCACCAGAACACTGTACAAAACATCCTTATTCTTGTACTCAAATCCCCTTGTAATAAAGACTAAATGTATACATATATCCTCAATTGCTAAATAGTACTGTTACATGGGTCTTCCATCAAACTTGTAACATCATTCTAAACAGAATCCTAATGTAGACACAACTTGCCACTGCAATGCAGAAATGGGTTAAACATAATTCACTCATCTCTCTTATGTATCTGTACTTTGAACTTCTTTGGGCTGAGTTGACGCAAAAGTTCCTAATGGAAGTTGGATTTTCCAAAGTTTTTGGAAATTGGATTTTCCAAAGTTTTTGAAAGATTCAGTTTTCTCTGTTTCATTGAAGTGTAGATCTAGGAATTTGTACTAAAGTGTTAGGTATGCTTTTGAAATGTTATCATTTTTGGCAACCAATTCTGACTTGTGGATATCACCTCAAAAAAGCTGATGGTCTGCACAGAAGTGAATAATTGGCAATCTATATGAAATTCAGGGAGACAGCGCCAAAAGTTCAGAAGTGTCACAGAAACCACACATCATATGTTCAATCCCTCTTCATTAATTGCTGTAACAAATCAGTATTATACCCAAATTAACTGACAGATAGACTAAATTTACTCTTGACAATTAGAATGCACTAAATGACAATTAATTTTGCTCTTCTTTTTTAAAGCAAAGCACTTTCCACAAGATCGGTTTCATTATCACTAATGCACTGCAGAATCATCAAATGAAGCTTTCTTCTATAATCCAACAGTCACTCAATGTTGAGCCAAAAAGCCAATTAGTCAGTATAAATATCACAGGATAGGATAGCACAGCTATCGTATGCTATTCTCAGTGTTCAGGGAACGGAGACATAACTCATACAAAGCCTGATTTACGGAAAGGCCTGCAGCTTGTTGTAGGCAGTGGATGGCCCGGCAAAGTGTTATTTTCAAGGTGCAAGGCCAATCGACTAATGAACTCATACAGCCTGTCAATTATTCATTTTTAACAAGAGAAATAATGAATGATACCTGGATAGTAATACGTAACAGAAAAAATTGAAGTGAAGCATAAATATTTATGACTTCCATAAATTGGTGCCAATTCTTGCAGCATTTCCCTTGACCTCAAGTGATGATGAAATCCTCCATCAGTGCCTAGCGTGCCTGTGCTGTTTCCTGGGGTGACACTTCTCTTGTTTCCTGATATTCATCGTTGTTATCGTTCCACTGTAGCCTATGGTATGGCACTAATACTCTTTCAAAACTTTTGGTGGCTTATTATAGAGCGCCCTTGGGAATTCCAAAACTTTAGCTATTCTTTAAGCAGTTGAAATGTCTTTTTTGGGCTGCTGATACCTGTCAAATGGCTGTAAGCTGAATGCTGAGAAACTCAGTTGTACACTAGTGTGTACAACTAATGTGTAGTGCTATGTGTAAGTGCCTGTCGATGAGTGCACACAATCTGGAAGTTCATCATTGTTGAACTTCATGTGCTGACAGTAAGTTGCAGTCCATGGAGTTCTGCATGATAGAAATACTACACTTTTGATGGAAAATTGGGCAAATTCAGCAAGACTTCAATTTAGAGTTAGAGCCTTGCTAGATGGGGGTGCAAGTGGTAGAACCAAGATTATAGTTCCATATCCTTATCACTGATGCACATTCCTATTTAGAGAAGTTGTATAATCTTGCAAATATTCCCATTTGCGCCTGTCTTTTTAGTTGCTGGCTAATTACATTATATAGAATATATAACAAAACAACAAAATGTTGCATTTTTTTACAGCCTTTAATGAAGTAAAATGTCCCAAGGTGCTTCATAGCAGCATTACCAAACTCAATTAACACAGAGGGCCCTATTTTACCATTTTAGTTCGAAGTGTTGGGCGGACTTGAAACTGGGAGTGTTTCAGATCCAACTTTTAGGCCCGTTCTAAGGCACCCCCATACGCACTCTGCCTGAAAAAATAATAGCAATTCCAAGTCGCTCTGCAGAAGCCTGTGGGCGAGGCTTAACAGGCCCAAAATCCTGCAGTTCTGATCGGTGTCTCCAACTGCGCATGCGCAGAAAAGAAAGATAGAATGCGGCTCCCCCCTCCACATCATGCCTCCTCCTGGCCCCCATAGACATTGCCCCACCACAACAACTTATCCCCCTCCACCCCCTCCGCCACCCAGACCAATCACGGGCCCCTCCTCCCTCCCCCCCCCCCCCCCCCCCCCCCCCCACTGATCTCAGGCAGAGAGCCATCAGATGCTCAGCACTTACCTCCTCAATAGAGCGCCCAAATCGGACTTTTGTGGACCATGTCTGTTTTGCGCTGAATCTGGATGGGCGAACGTGGTGGTAAAGGGGGAAGTGCCGATAAGGTTGGGCGTGCAGCCCATTAAGTCAATTTAAATGCATGCAAATGCATTTAAATGGCCGTTGCGCCTGTTTCGAGCACAGTCCTGATTGCAGCCATTTTCAGGCCTTGGTAAAGGGGTAATTGGCGCGGAGACGGGCACGGATCGCGCTACTCACCTCACGCCCGACTTTACCAAGTTTTCACGCCCAAAAACAGGCGCAACGCAATAGAAAAATCGGGCCCAGAGTCACAAAAGGAGATAATAGAGCAGAGGACAAAAAGCTTGGTCAAAGAGGTCGATTTTCAGGAACATCTTTAAGGAGGGAAGAGAGACCAGGAGGCAAAAGTTCTGGGAGGAAATTCCAGAGGTTAGAATCTTGGCAATGAAGGCACAACTGCCGGTGGTGGAGCAATTCAAATTGTGGTTGAGCACAAGTCCCGAATTGAAGACTGCAGATATGTGAGATTGTAGGACTAGAGGTAATTCAAAGATATGGAGGGATATGGCCAGGGTACAAGTGATGACATTTCTAAAATTGACGAGTTGCTTAACTGCGAGACAATGTAGATCAACAAACACATGGGTGAACAGGACTTGGTGTGAATTAAGATACAGAGAGCAGAGATTTATATGACCTTGAGATTGGAATATGGCCTGCTGATGAAGAGTGCATTGGAATAGTTAAGTCTAGAGATTTGAATGACGTGGACAATAGTTTTAGCAGCAGATCTGAGGGCAGGGCCACATAAGGTGACGTTGTGGATGTGGAACTAAGTAACTTTATTGATGGTATAGCCAAATACAGGATCAAATATGCACAAAACATTGGTAATAGGTTGGCTCATTCCCAGAAAGTTACCAGGCTGAGGGATGGAGTCGTTTGCCAGGGAGTGGAGTTTGTGGTGGGGACCGCAAGTGTAGACTGAGTGGAAAATCATCCTGCACACACTCCAGGAATTCCTCCTTTATGGTATTGTTAATAATTTGATTTGTCTAATCTATATGAAGATTAAAGTCACCCGTAATTACGGATGCTCCTTTATTGCATGCATCTCTAATTTCCTGTTTAGTGCCATCCCAACATCATCACTACACTTTAGGTGTCTATATAAAAACTCCCAATAATTGTTTTGGATGTTTCTCAGTGCCATCCATATGGATTCCACATCCTCGGAGCTAATATCCTTCTCACGATTGCATTAATTTCTTCTTTAACCAGAAATGCAACTCCAATACCTTTTCCTCTTTATCTGTCCTTCCTAAATACGGCATAACCCTGGATGATCAGTTCCCATCCCTGGTCACCCATAACACCATAAGATATAAGAGCAGAATTAGGCCACTCGGCCCATCGAGTCCGCTCCGCCGTTCGATCATGACTGATATTTTTGTCATCCCCATTCTCCTGCCTTTTTCCCATAACCCCTGATCCCCTAGAGAAAATGCTGGAAAATCTCAGCAGGTCTGGCAGCATCTGTAAGGAGAGAAAAGAGCTGACATTTCGAGTCCAGATGACCCTTTGTCAAAGCTTTGACAAAGGGTCATCTGAACTCGAAACGTCAGCTCTTTTCTCTCCTGCAGATGCTGCCAGACCTGCTGAGATTTTCCAGCGTTTTCTCTTTTGGTTTCAGATTCCAGCATCTGCTGTAATTTGCTTTTACCCCTGATCCCCTTATTAATCAAGTACCTATCTATCTCTGTCTTAAAGACACTCAATGACCTGGCCTCCACAGCCTTCTGCGGCAAAGAATTCCACAGATTCACCACTCTCTGGCTGAAGAAATTCCTCCTCATCTCTGTTTTAAAGGATCATCCCTTTAGCCCAGTGGTCCCCAAAGGGTGCGGCGCGCCACACTGGTGCGGTGAGAGAGGATGGCAAGTGTGGTGGGAAGATTGAAGGACAATCAAAGAAACATTTAAACATGGATAGATATTTTTCCAAAGTGAGAGCAAGAGCATCAAGTGAGGCTGAGGACAATCCGAGTCCACGTTGTGATCCAGAATCGCCGTTCGAACAGAGTGCTGAAGAAGAGTTATTTAATTCTACACCAGTAGCAGGCCCAAGCAAACCTCCAAAAAAGAAAGTTTGTCGACAATATATGGATAGCTATCTGAGTCTCGGTTTCACATGGACTGGAGATGAAAACGTACCTCGGCCTATGTGTTTGATCTGTGGTGAAGCTTTCCAATTCCAATATGGTCCCAAGCAAGATGAAAAGACATCTGTTGTCAAAACGTGGAAATCTGGCAAACAAGGATGTTCAATATTTTGAAAGGCTTTTGAAACAGCAGAAATGCCAACGATCATATTTCGAAAAACGAATGACAGTCTCAGATGAGATGCAGATTGTATCTTACCAAGTGGCTGAATTGATTGCTCAACAGACAAAACCACATACAATAGCTGAAAAATTGATTCAGCCTGCCTGCAGCTTAATTGTGAAAACTTTGTTTGGTGATGATGCTGAGCGAGAAGTGATGGAAATTCCTTTGTCTGATAATACAATTCGCAGAAGAATAGTTGACATGTCAGCTAATATTGAGAAGCGTGTTTCCGAAAGTATGAAGAATTCTAAATTTGCCATTCAAGTTGATGAATCGACCGACATTAGTGGAAAAGCACAGTTGCTTGCCTATATCAGATTCATTCACAATGACGAAATAATCACACAGTTTCTATTTTGCAAGGAACTTGAAAAACATACCAGAGGACAAGATATTTTCCAAACCTTGTCTGAGTATTTGGAAAAAGTTAAGATTTCATGGGATTCTTGTACGGGAATTTGTACGGATGGAGCGCCATGTATGATAGGGAATGTGAGAGGCTTGGCGGCACTCATCAAACAGAAAAATCCAGATGTAATATCAACTCACTGTTTTTTACACAGAGAGGTATTAATCACCAAGACCCTTGTAGCTGATTTGAAGTTGGTTCTAGATCAGACTGTGCGCATTGTGAACTTCATCAAAGCAAAACCACTAAAGGTGCGGTTATTTGCTCAACTCTGCAAAGACATGGAATCAAAACATCAATGCCTAATTCTGCACTCGGAGGTTCGCTGGATGTCTCGCGGAAAAGTTTTAAATCGGGTGTTGGAACTGAAGAACGAATTAAGAGAATTTTTGGAACAAGAAGGGAACCCATTGTACCACCAACTCGATTATAATGACTGGTGTGCAAAGCTGGCATATTTGGCCGATATCTTTTCCCGGTTGAATGTGCCCAATGCCAGTATGCAAGGCCGCGATGACAATATCCTCACAAACTAACTGCATTCAAAAAAAAGCCTCAGCTCTGGCTCGGAAGAGTGATGCAACATAACCTCGAAATGTTCCCACTGGTAATAAGTTTTAAAATGAGCAATGAATTGTACGGCCTCATACAGGAACATCTTGCAACACTGGTAGAAAAGATTGATCATTACTTCCCATCGTTGTCTCCAGAAAAATTCGACTGGGTTAGAGACCCCTTTGCGAATTCCAGCTGTTCAGGTCTGACATTGGATGAGGAGGAGGAAATGGCCTGCATTGAGTGATCGCACCTTGAAAATGAAACACGGGAGTATGCCACTGGACTCTTTTTGGATATACAACCAGAAACAGTATCCACGCATCTCTTCAAGAGCATTAGCTATTCTTCTACAGTTCTCCACGACATATTGTTGTGAACAGGGATTTTCAGCTCTGACAAATATCAAAGACCAGAAAAGAGAAAGGCTTCTTTGTGTTGATAAGGAGATGAGAGTTTGTTTGTCTCAAATTATACCTAATATAAATGAGATAACCCGACAAAAACAAGCTCACACCTCTCATTGAGTTGGTATACTTACTTAAAGTTACATATGTAAGAGGCTCGTCTAGAAGTATATTTTGGGAATGAATCATGTTTTTATGTAGCTGCATTGTTTTATACTTTCTGGATGTCCCATGATCATATTATAAAGTAGTTGTTTTCTATGTTATGAATCACGCATTGCTAGGAGTTTTTAAAAATGTTTTTGAATGTATTTCTTATCAATAAAAAATTCGGTGTGGCGCGAGCAAATTTTTATTCCGAAAGTGCGGCCCAGTGAAAAAACTTTGGGAACCACTGCTTTAGCCTGAGGCTGTGCCCTCTGGTTCGAGTTTATCCTACTACTGGAAACATCCTCTCCATGTCCACTCTATGCAGGCCTTGCAGTATCCTGTAAGTTTCAATAAGACCCTCCCTCATCATTCTAAACTCCAACGAGTACAGACCCAGAGTCCCCAACCGTTCCTCATACGACAAGCTCTTCATTCCAGGGATCATTCTTGTGAACCTCTTCTGGACCCTTTCCAAGGCCAGCACATCCTTCCTTAGATATGGGGCCCAAAACTGCTCACAATACTCCAAATGGGGTCTAACCAGAGCCTTATACAGCCTCAGAGGTACATCACTGCTCTTGTATTCTAGGCCTCTCGATGTGAATGCTAACATTGCATTTGCCTTCCTAACTGCCGACTGAACCTGCTCGTTAACCTTAAGAGAATCTTGAACAAGGACTCCCAAGTCCCTTTGTGCTTCTGATTTCCTAAGCATTTCCCCATTTAGAAAATAGTCTATGCCTCCATCCCTCCTTCCAAAGTGCATAACCTCACACTTTTCCACATTGTATTCCATCTGCCAGTTCTTTGCCCACTCTCCTAACCTGTCCAAGTCCTTCTGCAGCCCCCTGCTTCCTTAATACTACCTGTCCCTCGACATATCTTTGTATCATCTGCAAAGTTAGCAATAGTACCTTCAGTTCCTTCTTCCAAATCATTAATGTCCCAGCACTGACCCCTGAGGCACACTAGTCACCAGCTGCTGCCATCCTGAAAAAGACCCCTTTATCCCCACTCTCTCCCTTCTGCCAGTCAGCCAATCCTCTACCCAAGCCAGGATCTTACCCTTAACACCATGGCTCTTAACTTATTTAACAGTCTCCTATGTGGCACCTTGTCAAAGGCCTTTTGGAAATCTAAATAAATCACATACACTGATTCTCTTTATCTAACTTCCTTGTTACCTCCTCAAAGAACTCTAACAGATTTGTCAGACATGACCTCCCCTTGACAAAGCTGTGCTGACTCAGTCCTACTTTATCATGCACTTCCAAGTACTCTGCGATCTCATCTTTAATAATGGACTCTAAAATCTTGCCAATGACCGAAGTCAGGCTAACCGGCCTATAATTTCCTCCTGCCTCCCTCCCTTCTTAAACAGCGGTGTTAAATTTGCTAATTTCCAGTCCTTTGGGACCCTCCGTGCCTCCAGTGAGTCCTGAAAGATCATCACCAATGCCTCCACAATTTCCTCAGCTATCTCTTTTAGAACCTTGGGATGTAGTTCATCCAGTCCAGGTGATTTATCCACCTTCAGACCTTTCAGTTTTCCCAGAACCTTCTCCTTAGTGATGGCCACTACACTCACCTGTGCCCCCTGATTCTCCTGGAGCTCTGGCATCCCACTGGTGTCTTCCACCATGAATTCTGATGCAAAGTAACTATTCCGTTCCTCTGCCATTTCTTTGTTTCCTATTATTATTTCTCCAGCCTTATTTTCCAGTAGTCCAATGTCTATTTTTGCCTCTCTCTTACCTTTTATATATTGAAAAAAACTCTTCCTATCTTCTTTTATATTACTAGCTAGCTTACATTCATATTTCATCTTCTCCCCCTTATTGCTTTTTTAGTTGTCCTCTGCTCACTTTTAAAGGCTTCCCAATCCTCTGGCTTCCCACTAATCCTTGCTACTTTGTATGCTTTTTCTTTTGCTTTTATGCTGTCCTTGACTTCCCTTGTTAGCCATGGATGCCTCGTCCTCCCCTTGGCATGTTTCCTCCTCCTTGGGATGAATTTCTGTTGTGCCTCCCGAATAACCCCCAAAAACTCCTGCCATTGCTGTTCCACTGTCTTCCCTGCTAGGCCCCCTTTCCAATCAACTCTGGCCAGCTCCTCCCTCATGTCTTTGTAGTTACCTTTATTTAATTGTAATACCGTTACATCTGACTCCAACTTCTCCCTCTCAAACTGCAGGGTAAATTCTATCATATTGTGGTCACTACTCCCGAAGGGTTCCTTCAGCTTAACTTCCCTAATCAAATCTGCCTCATTACATGTCACCAATTCAGAATTGCCTGTTCCCTCGTAGGCTGTCACAAGCTGCTCTAGAAAACCATCTTTTAGACATTCCACAAATTCCTTTTCTTGGGATCCATTGCCTATCTGATTTTCTTAGTCCACCTGCATATTGAAGTTCCCCATGATTATTGTAATATTGCCTTTTTTATATGCCTTTTCTATCTCCTGATTTATTTTCTGTCCCACATCCTGACTACTGCTGGAGGACCTGTACATAACTCCCATCAGGGTCTTTTTACCTTTGCGATTCCTCAACTCTACCCACAGAGATTCTATGCCTTCTGATCTTATATCGCTTCAAGCTATCAATTTAACTTCATTTCTTACTGACAATTCAACCCTTTGCCGTCTGCCTGTCCTTTCGATAGGACACATATCCTTGGATATTTAGATCCCAGCCCTAATCCCCTTGCAGCCACGTCTCTGTGATGCCCACAACATCGTACCGGCCAATTTCAATGGTACACCCTGCAGCCATGTCTCCATAATCCTGACTACATCATACCCATTTACATCTATTTGCGAATGTTCCACACATTAAGGCACAAAGCCTTAAGGCTTGTCCTTTAAACATTCCTTCTCCAATCCCATTATTTTTCAGTGTTTGATTCTGGCCCTTGATTTCCTTGCCTATCACTTTTTTCTGTTTCCCTTTTTGTCGTTTGTTCTTATCCTTGTTTCCCCCTCCTCTAATTTCTTGTTTTGGTTCCCATCTTAATTTAAACCCTCCCCTTATATCTCCTTTTTTTTATGTTGCACTCTTCCTCACTGTTACCTCTATCTCTAGTTTGATATCATCGGCAATATTTTGAAACTGAGTTACTTGTTCCTAAGTCCAAACCATTAATTAATTTCTGACCTGTAACTCAACATTGGTTTACACCTAAAACCAGCCACATTGGTTGATAGAGTGTTAGCCTGTCAGTTGATGCAGCCCCCCCCACCCCCCACCAACTTCACATTATGCAGACCAAAATGCTTTTTAAAGCGATCAAACAATTTTGTGCTTGCTGAAAATCCTCTGAAAGGCAAAGGCGAGGCCCTTAGCCTGTCATCTTCATTGGCATTATTATCATTAGCACTACCCTCTACTACTTTTTATGTGCTGGTACAATTCATGTGCCTTATTTCTAATGAATGGACCATTAACTGGGGTCCTCCTTTGTTGCTGGTGCTCTATCTACATATTTAGTAATGTCCCAATTTCTTCCAAGTGTGAATCTCTCCTACTGACAAAAGTTAACCTTGCAGTACAGCTACCATAAATGCTAACAGTGTCGCTTATCTTATCTTCACACTGCCTAATGTTGCAGATTCATTGATGCTGTACTCTCTGGCCAGCAAGGTAGCACTTGCACCATTTTTCAGTCTATCTAATATTGTTACTTCTTGGGTAACTGTCATCACTTTTCAAGGACGTTTACTGCTTGGTTCTGACTCACTTATTTTTAAATACTGTACTATACAGTCTTAAAGATTGCCCAGATATTGCACTGCGATCAAGAATTAAATCGCAGCAACAGGAACAGATATAAACAACGGCTGCGACACATGAGCAGTGCGCACTTTCTACTGCAGATAATAAGGCATGAGCACCTGTTTTATCTTCATTCAGGTGGTTTTCCTTTTTTCTAAAGTTGGCTTCCATTTTTTACTTTTAAAACCACGGATAAGTGAACATTTGGGCCCTCAATGGGCAATCTGGCGTACAATCTGGTTTTGCTGTGTAATCAAATTCACGAAAGAACAAATTGCGAATGGTGGGACGTTTCTGTATTATTAATAACACTGGTCCTAGATCAATTCTCGTGGAAAATTGCTTTTTATCTTCCTCCAATTAGAATAACTACCCATTACCTCTACTCATTGCTTTCTATTTGTAAATAGCTTGTTTTCCATCAGCTATTGTTTCTTGACTCCATGTGCCTTAACTTCTGTCACGAGCCTGCCATCTGGTACCTTATCAAAGGCCTTTTGTAAATTTTTGTACATCCAAGTATATGAAATCTATAATCAATGTCAAAATCTCCTACTGGTGTTTAGAAGGACCTGTAGTGTAAATGTTATGTGACATTGTTATTTTTACTAACACTGGAGGCACAATGATGTGTCCTAGGCCCAACCATCTTCAGCTGCTTCATCAATGACCTTCCTTCCATCACAAGGTCAGAGATTCGCTGATGACCACACAATGTTCAGCACCATTCACAACTCCTCAGATACTAAAGCAGTCCATGTCCAAATGCAACATGACTTGCCAATGTCCTGGCTTTGGTTGTCAAGTGGCAAGTCGCATTCATGCTACACATGTGCCAGGCAATGACCATCTCCAACAAGAGAAAATCTAACTGTAACCCAATGACATTCACTGGCTTTACCATCACTGAATTCTCAGCTGTCAACATCCTGCGGGTTGCTCTAACAACACTCAAGAAGCTTGACACCATCCAAAACAAAGCAGCTGCTTGATTGGCAATCCTTCCAGAAACATTCACTTCTTCCACCACCGATGAACAATGGTAGCAATGTGTGTCATCTACAAGATGAGCTGTAGGAACTCACCAAGGCTCCTTACTCAGTACTTTCTAAACCCATGATCACTACCATCTAGAAGAACAAGAGTAGCAGACACATGGGAGCACCACCACCTGGAAATCCCTCTCCAAGTTGTTCGCCCTCCTGACTTAGAAATATATTGCCATTCCTTCGCTGTCACTAGGTCAAAATCCTCGACCTCCCTCCTTAACAGCACTGCGAATGTACCTACACCACAAGGACTGCAGCCATTCAAGAAGACAGCTCACCATTACCTTCCCAAGCGCAATTAGGGATGGGCAATAAATGCTGGCCTAACCAGCAACGCCCACATCCCATAAATTAATAGTAAAATAATGTATGGACAACTGGGTATAAGTCTGATAACACAATTCCTGAATGGCATCCCCAGTGAAGTTTAGCCTAACACAGTATTCTTCATTTGCCTCAGATCGAAATGTTGTCTGAAGATGGAATCAACAACAAGGGCTTGGAGTTTGTGTTGGGGCTGAAAACCATCTTCCCGATACTTAAAAGAATACCCAATGCAAAAGAGTGCACAGTATTGAACTGTCAACCCCCCCAAAGCCTGCCCATCAGCTTTCTGAGCCAAAAGGGTAGAGTCACCCATGGAATCTGAGATCCACATGCTGTTAAAACCCGTAGGTGGTATTTGCTGAGAGGCTTTTTGCTGAGGCTCCAGAAGGTTGCGTTAATATGTTTTATAATGAAATTCCTCCTACATGGAAGGAGATTATTTTGTTAATACCTCAGGGAGTTAATTTACTTGGTGCAGTGTGTTAAATCAGAGTTAACTTCCCTCCCATTTGCTATAGCGCATTGACAGGAAACATATTTATTCAGTAAGCTTGCTTAATTAGCATGAACCAAGCAGGCAGACAGAAAAAAACAGCAGTAATGCCGTTCAACCATTTGCTAACCGTCGTAATAGATATCTAAGTACTGCTGAATGAAATTTAGATTCTGACATTGGAGCCCCACCTGTAAGGTGAATATGTCAGAAATTTAGGGCACCCCCCCACCCAATATCCTTTACCCAATACCCTGTCCTTTTGTAAAATTATCCCAGTTAAATTATTCATAATGGAACAATAACTTGGATTTTTATAGCACCTTTAATGTAAAGAAACTCAAAAGACAACTGCTGGACACCAAGCATTGATGATGGCTGGGCAAGGGCAAAGTGATTTTAAGGAGGATTTTGAAAGGGATCAGTCGTAGCAAGGAAAAAGGATTTTAGGAATGGAATTCCAGAATGAAGGGCTGGGCCTTAAATGGTCTACCATGAAAGAGGAAGTACAGAGAAGGGAATGCAAGAGTTAGAAGAGTGGAAACAATGTAGTGACATGTAAAGTTGAAGACGTCAGGCAGTGAAGGAATGGATACATGAAATCAAAGATTTTTATATTGAGTAGAGAGGGTCCCAAAGTTGTTTTGGCAAGGCAGGGCAAATATGGGTACTTCTCCCATATCTAAGGAAGCTTGAAAGATTGTGGATGCGGCTCTTAAAATGTCCACCCTTACTTCTCTCACAACCGAGGATGCATTCCAAGAAACAATGTTGGCTTAAATTTGACACTTACAGGAAATGGAAACAAAAAAGTAACAAGTTTGTAATAGTAGGGTTTTGTACACATGCCTTTGCATGCTCTACGATCAAAGAGTAAATGGTTAAAATAGCCAACTGATTTTAATTATGTTACTTTTTCACAGATAGAAAAATTTGTTATTGAAAATAAACATAGTAATTGATATCATAGGTGCATTTCCACAAGCTGTTGCTCCCAGTGGGAAACAGCACCTGCAGGGAACACAACTCACGATTTACCAAGATACATATTCAGTGAGTGTGGTTCATACTGAGAGCACTGGATCACAAAACCAGCCCTCAACTCTCTTAGCTTGCAAAATACCAAAACAGTTGATCAAATAATTTTCTATAGAACCAGCAAAATCAACCAATTTTGATGGCTTGAACCTTTTTGAACTGAGATTCTGGGACCATTTACACTCTAGCAAAATTCCTTTTCTCCTCATATTAGGCAGGTATCTCATTTTCTGCTCACGCAAAGATACATAGAGTTTGCAACATTGAAAAGGGTTATTTGGTTCAACCAATTTGGATTTATACCAGTATTCAAGTTCCACAAGAGCCTCCTTCCAACACTGCTTATAACAACAGCTACATAGTCTTCCATGCCTTAATCTTGCATGTACATTCTAACTTCCCCTAGTCGCCTCAACCACTTTCTGGTTAAAGAAGCTTCTCTTGAATGCTTGACCCTCAGTTTGCAACTTAGTCAAATTTACATGGGCTTGATCTCAGATGAGCTTCAAGTTGGAACAGATCAGGGATTTCTTCTCTCTCTCTACTACAAGATATTGCTGTTAATGACCTTGGCTACGTAAATTACTTGTAGCTAGCTTGATGCCTTTGGTGGAACTGTCTTCATGTAGCTCCTATCTGCTTTTTTAAAGCAGACGACATGGCTCACACGTCATGTAACTTTTAAAAGTACAAAGTTCTTTACCACAAAAAAGGTGTGTAGTGATTTAACACCTGAGGGTTTGAGACAGTCAGTGTCTTTGTTTTTGAATGACCCATTCAACTTGAAAATATCCTTTTGAATTGGTTTCAGGAATGGGCATTGATTCACATCAGCCTGGAATGTTCCTTTTGTTTCCTCTTGAGACGAGGAGTGGTTTCAATTGACAAAGAAAGTCAGGTGGCCCTCGACCTTTTCAGCCTTTTTTGTCTAGTTTCAAAATATAAAAATTAGTTTGAAGTTCAGAATAGGATATGATAGTAGTAACTGATACTTGGAAAAATATGGATTACCAAATGAAAGCCATGGATTTGTTAAAGGCAAATTGTATTTGACTAACCTTATTGAGTTTTCTGATGGAGTAATAAAATGATAATGCAGTTGATTTGTATATTTGGACTTTCAAAAGGCGTTTAATAAACTATTATATTGTTAGGGTGCTGGATCAGAACCTCTTACAATGCCAGATTAGACCCCCGAACAATTTTTCTATTTTTGGCATAAATGTGAGGAAAGGATACTTCCTTCCAGGAATGATTCTATTGACAAATTACAGATCTTTTATAGTAAAACAAACTTTATTTAATAACACAGTTCAAACATAACTCTAACATTAGAACAATATTTAAAATTGAAAGGAAGCAACTTTACTTTCTAGCTTATGACTATTTCAGTTCCAGATAAGCAACATATAATGTAAATGCCACTGTAAATACAGTTAGCAATGAAAATATACTTGCTTTAAATTGTATTAACAGTCTTGAAGCTTTCAGAGAGAAATAAGTTTTAGAGCAACTTATATTAGCCCTTTGTATTCTGCAGACTCCCATCTAAAACTGCCACTCTAAAACTGCAAAAGCTCTTTTCGCTCTGCGACAGACCCAAGTTTATCACTTGACCCCGTTAATCAACTTTAATCAGAAATCCCAGGGGAACTTCTTATACAAACAAAAGTCCATTAGCTCTAGCTAAGTAACAAATTCCTAACTGAAAATGAGTTATTAACTTGCTTTCACAGCCTTGAGCTAAATGTTTGCCAGAAAAGCCAGCTGCTGGAAGAACAAATCTGTAATTTCAAACATTCCCCTTTAACAAGAATAAAGCAATCTAGAGGTTTATATTAATTACATTTGTATCATCACCCATATAATAAACTTAATGGCAAAATTGAAGTCCAAGGGATTAAAGGGTAAGTAGATGCATGGAAATAAATTTGGCTGGGGACAGAAAACTGAGAGTTGGGGTTAACAGAGGATTTTGAGACTGGAGGGAAGTGTGTAGTTGTGTCCCCGTGAGCACTGTGTTTTTTATATTTACTAGTGAGCTGAACTTGGGTTCAGAAGGCACCATTTAGAAGTTTGCAGATGGCAGAAAATTCAGAAATACAGGAAAAAGTGAGGAAAATAGTAATAGATTTCAAAAGGACATAGGCAGACTGGTGAAATTAGCAGACACAAGGCAGATGCAGCTAAACATAGAAATATGAACTGATAATTTTGGAGAACAAATAAAGACAGACAACATGAACTAAATGATACAATTTTAAAGGGGTGAAAGACCAGACAGACCCAATAGTACACAAATATTTGAAGGTGGCAGGGCAACTTGAGACAACTGCGAAAACGTAAAAAGGGATCCTTGGCTTTATAAATAGAGGAATAGGGTACAAAAGCAAAGTATTTATGCTAAACCTTTATAAAACGCTAGTTAGTCCCCAGCTGGAGTATTCTGTCCAGTTCTGGGCATCATACTTTAGAAAATATGTCAATATCTTGGAGATGGTGCTGAAGATACTTATTAGAATGGTACCAGGGGTACCAGGGAACTTCAGTTACAGTGAGAGACTGAAGAAGCTGGGATTGGTCTTCTTAAACCACTGAAGGTTAAAAGGCAGTGGTGGGTGACCTGCGGCCCAGGAGCCACATGTGACCCATCAGGGTTCTGAGTGCAGCCCACAAGACATTTGGTTTACCCTTGTCCACATGCAGAATTGCCACATTTCACTGGTTTCCATCTGTGTAGCTTTTTTCTTACCAGTAAGAGTGAAGTGATAAGCATGTAACACAAGGGCATGTGAAGTCAGGTGCGTGCTGACTGCAAACAATATTGACTGAGGACCATGTGCTCCCTCTGTGTCCAATTAAGTGTAAATATTTCTTTTGCTTTTACCACTTGAAGTTGATGACAGTTCTGTTAATAAATGAATGATGACTGATTCCGCACTTTCTATAACTTGTTGTGAAATATTTGGCTTGTATTAAATGTATTCAATCTTATTCAAGGGCCATAGTTAGTGATCATGCCCAATTTCAATCTTGCAGCCCATTGAGATGAAGGCAGGCCATTCATGTCAGCCACTTACTCGCTTAGGATATCCATCATTGTTAAAGGGAGATTTGGCAAAGATGTTCAAAACCATGAACTGATTTAATCAAATAAATAAAGAGAAACTGTTCCCAGTAGCAGAAGGACAGATTTAAGTTGATTCAGGAAAGAAGTTCTCAGAAGAAAGGAATGATTGCTTATGGGGAAAGTAACGACTCTTGGAAAAAAATTAGTGAAGCCATTCAATAAGTTGGACAAAAATGAGAAAGTGCAGTGAAGCAAAAGCCCTGCGAAATTGAGGAAAAACACACCTACTGCCATCTTGAGATGCTCTTGGTGTGGCAGGAAATCCCTGCACAAACAGGAAGAATGCACAACAGGGGGAGCAGACTGGCACAACTGTGGAAAGTTAAAACACTTTAAAGACGTCTGCTGATCTAAAATACAAGTAGTTCACATGAAGAAATAGATAATAACAAGGTCAAATCAAATTCAGGAAGTGGAAGAGCCACAGGAAAAAAACAAATAACCGTCCTAGGAGGAGCTGGTGAAACAGAACGTGAATTTGCAAAGCTTATGATAAAATTCTTAATGCACGTTATTGTCAACCTGAATATCTCTCGATCTGGCTGATACTTACAACTCCCCACACGGTTTGTCCTTCCGGTAGGAGCTATAGGCCGTGAATCAGGATGACTGTTCCTGATCCTCCTTCGTGACTGGAGCCCCAGACTCAACTGTCTTGTCCTTTTTAATTACAAAACTTTATCAAAAATATCAAAGCATATTCTGGAGACAGCATGTTAGGATGGTCAGCACTTATCACCTTTTAATCTCTATTATCCTGGTTCCTGCCTTAGTCCAGACAAGTAAGATGTACCTGAATGGTTCGTGATCTGTAGTCCTTTTGGTATCTAGTCCAGACAAACCATTCATTGTGATGTTGTTTCCATGACCAAACGACAGACCCCGTTCAGGTGCAATATCTCTGGCTTGCACATTGATATGTATGTGATAAAGTCCATTCTCCTTCCTTAGCTGTTGTTGATGCTTATTTGTATAGTGACAGTTGTCTGGGGCCAACAACTCTAATGGTCTCCCAGTTTCTTTAATTGGATTGTCTGATGGCCACTGTTTTGTCTTTCAGATGACAATATCCCAATGTCTTGGTTTTGGTATCGACATGTTTTGAAGATTAACCCATTACAGTACAATTGAGATTTCGCCTGTTTGCAGTATATATGCCCATGAAGCTTTTGGGGTTTTATGTTGGAGGAGATTCCAATCCTACAGTGTGGATATGAGATCAACACAAAGAAGGCATTGTAATAGATATTCTCCGCAACTGAGATATTACAGAATTGAGGCAGTTGAGGCAGACCAGGGAAGTATCAGGAGGAACTGAAGAACCTTGACATCATTGGGAAGGAACTAGTGGATCCTTGAACATGCTGTTTAGATCTGGATGGAGACAAGGAACCAGAAACAGATAGAAACTCTACAAACTCCCAGGTGGAAACATCCTATCGATCGAGAGAGTGAAGTTCATCCTCAACCTCGAAATGAAATCAGGACCAGATCATGGAGATTGGTCAAAGCATCAAGAGACTAACCCTGTGAAGTCTGAGATCTGGGGGAGAAGTTTAGGACAGTGGTTCCCAACCATTGTGCCGTGGCATTCTGGTGTGTCATGAAGACTCTCCAAGCGTGCCGCAAACAAAGATTCAAAATGATTCAAAATTCATGAAATTAAACAAAAACTAACTTTCATTTACAGGTCTGTGGTTGGCATCTCTAGAACCCGACAAATCTTGGGCCTCCCATGCATGCGCCAGCGGGAAAAGAGCCACAATGTGGTTTAATTTTTTTATGTTAGTTAGGCCCACACACGTGACCAACAGAACTTGGAGCTGAAGCCAAAGGTCCCATGCATCTGCACAAAAAACGAAATTTCAAAAAGGGTGCAAAAACTCTGGGAGAAGCAAGAGAGTAAGAAGTCTAACAACACCAGGTTAAAGTCCAACAGGTTTATTTGGTAGCAAATGCCACTAGCTTTCGGAGCGCTGCCCCTTCATCAGGTGGAGTGAGAGATGTGCTCACAAACAGGGCATACAAAGACACAAACTCAATTTACAGAATAATGATTAGGATGCTAATCAAGCTAATCAATGCTAATACAGCCAATCAAGTCTTAAAGGTACAGACAGTGTGAGTGGAGAGAGCATTAAGCACAGGTTAAAGAGATGTGTATTGTCTCCAGACAGGACAGTTAGTGAGATTTTGCAAGTCCAGGCAGGTTGTGGGGGTTACAGATAGTGTGACATGAACCCAAGATCCCGGTTGCGGCCGCCCTTATGTGTGCGGAACTTGGCTATCAGTTTCTGCTCAGCAACCCTGCGGTGTCGTGTGTCATGAAGGCCGCCTTGGAGAACGCTTACCCGAAGATCAGAGGCTGAATGCCCGTGACCGCTGAAGTGCTCCCCAACAAGAAGAGAACAGTCTTGCCTGGTGATTGTCGAGCGGTGTTCATTCATCCATTGTCGTAGCATCTGCATGGTTTCCCCAATGTACCATGCCTCGGGACATCCTTTCCTGCAGCGTATCAGGTTAACAACGTTGGCCGAGTTGCAAGTGTATGTACAGTGTACCTGGTAGATGGTGTTCTCACGTGAGATGATGGCACCCGTGTCGATGATCCGGCACGTCCTGCAGAGGTTGCTGTGGCAGGGTTGTGTGGTGTCGTGGTCACTGTTCTCCTGAAGGCTGGGTAGTTTGCTGCGGACAATGGTCTGTTTGAGGTTGTGCGGTTGTTTGAAGGCAAAAAGGGGGGGTGTAGGGATGGCCTTGGCGAGATGTTTGTCTTCATCAATGACATGTTGAAGGCTCCGGAGGAGATGTCATAGCTTCTCCGTTCCAGGAAAGCACTGGATGACAAAGGGTACTCCGTCCACCGTGTCCCGTGTTTGTCTTCTGAGGAGGTTGGTGCGGTTTTTCGGTGTGGCGCGTCGGAACTGTCGATCGATGAGTCGAGCGCCATATCCTGTTCTTATGAGGGCATCTTTCAGCGTCTGGAGGTGTCTGTTGCGATCCTCCTCATCCGAGCAGATCCTGTATATACGGAGTGCTTGTCTGTAGGGGATGGCTTCCTTAACGTGTTTAGGGTGGAAGCTGGAGAAGTGGAGCATTGTGAGGTTATCCATGGGCTTGCGGTACAGTGAGGTGCTGAGGTGACCGTCCTTAATGGAGATGCGTGTGTCCAACATTGCAACCGATTCCGGAGAGTAGTCCATGGTGAGTCTGATGGTGGGATGGAACTTGTTGATGTCATCGTATAGTTGTTTCAGTGATTGTTCACCATGAGTCCAAAGGAAGAAAATGTCATCGATGTATCTAGTGTATAGCATCGGTTGAAGGTCCTGTGCGGTGAAGAAGTCTTGTTCGAACCTGTGCATGGAGATGTTGGCATATTGAGGTGTGAGTTTGGTCCCCATGGCTGTTCCGTGTGTCTGGATGAAGAACTGGTTGTTGAAGGTGAAGACATTGTGGTCCAGAATGAAGTGGATGAGTTGTAAAATTGCATCTGGAAACTGGCAGTTGTCGGCGTTGAGTACTGAGGCAGTTGCAGCAATGCCATCATCGTGGGGGATGCTGGTGTAGAGTGCTGAGACATCCATTGTGACGAGGAGTGCTCCTGGTTCAACTGCTCCATGTGTGCTGAGTTTCTGTAGGAAGTCCGTAGTGTCGTGACAAAAGCTGGGGGTTCTTTGTACCATGGGTTTCAGGATGCCCTCAACATAGCCGGAGAGGTTCTCGCACAGGGTCCCATTGCCCGATACGATGGGACGGCCGGGTGTGTTTGCCTTGTGTATCTTCGGGAGGCAGTAGAGATCTCCAACACGGGGAGTACGTGGGATGAGAGCACGGAGGGTGTTCCGAAGGTCCGGATCAAAGGTCTTGATCGGAGTGTTGAGTTGACGGGTGTGTTCTTTGGTCGGATCTGCGGGTAACTGTCTGTAGTTTTCCTCGTTATTCTGTTGTCAGTACACTTCTTTGCAGTAATCCATTCTGTTCAGTATGACGATGGCCCCTCCTTTGTCTGCTGGTTTGATGACAATGTTGCAGTTGGTCTTGAGAGCCCGGATGGTGTTGCGTTGTGCTTGGGTGATGTTCGGGGCTGTCTTGTGAGTGCGGCTGATGAATTTGGTGTTGACGCACCTCCTGATGGCTTGGGCATACATTTCAAGTCGAGGGCAACGGCCTTCCGGAGGGGTCCAATTCGACTCTTTCCTCTTCGAATGCACTGCGGATCTCTCTGTCGGCTGTTCCGGTTCAAGACTTGATTAGCTGTATTAGCATTGATTACCTTGATTAGCATTCTAATCATTATTCTGTAAACTGAGTTTGTGTCTTTGTATGCCCTGTTTGTGAGCACATCTCTCACTCCACCTGACAAAGCGGCAGCGCTCCGAAGGCTAGTGACATTTGCTACCAAATAAACCTGTTGCACTTTAACCTGGTGTTGTTAGACTTCTTACTGTGTTTACCCCAGTCCAACACCAGCATCTCCACATCAGAAGCAAGAGAGACAGGGGGAGGTTAAAAAAAAACAGATGGGAGGACAGGGAGAAGTTAAAAACAAAGTTCCCAGAAAGGGAAGAAGACAGAGAAAATAGGAGGTGTGCCTTAAAATTCTTTTATTGTATAGAGTGTGCCATGACATATAAATGGTTGGGAACCACTGGTTAAGGATAATGTATTTGGCTGGGTTAAAGACTTGGGGAGATAAAGCAAAGGATTAACAACAGGACCATCTGATACTGATGTAACTATAATGCAATGTCGCAGAAGTACAACATCATACAGAGCACTGAGATGTACACAGATTTGTAAATTTAAAAATGATTTTACAATTTTTTTTATTTACAAATCTATGTACATCTCAGTGTACATAGTCTATGGTAGCATTCTTAGGGTAACAGGAAAGCCTTACAAAACTCCAAACTCAAGACTAAACAGTTTGAACTTCTGATCCGCAATTCCCGTGTACTCCAAGACCCTCTGAAAGGTCTCCAGCTTTTAGTTAGAGATGGTGACTTTGGACATTTCCTCACCTGGATAGTTATCCAGGAAAAGTTAGAGAACAATTCTAGTCTAACACCTAAGTATGCATTGACCTCCGATTCCCGACTCGACTCCCCCCGCAACTCTTCAGCTACCCCCTGACCACTCTGACTATCTCTCCACAATGCTCCCCGCGACCTGACATGATTACCCAACTATACTCCAACCTAACCTGACCACCTTCCTGACATGGCTTGACTACCCCCCTCCCATCGAACCCTCCTGACCCAATCTGCAAAGCCCAATCACCTGAACAACCTCACACTCTCAGTAAGGTATCTGGCCTGCTGATGATGTAAATCAGAAATTCGAGTAAGCATCCTGCCTAATTTTCATACATTTTAAATTAATTTGTTACCACATTTCTGTTTTACACTACTGAATGATCCCCTCACAACACAAGGTTGGATAATTATATTTCTGTGGGTGAAAACCAGTACGGATAATTCTGTAGTGCAGTGACCTGGTGTGACACCAGGCTGTTTCCTCCCCAGGGAACATTGTTAATGTAACATTTTTGTTTACAGCCATTTTCAAATGGTTGCCAAGTGTAGTGTGAGAAGAGCCTCAGCTGGAGTCAGAAGCTCTAGCAAAAGTGGTATAGAATCAGCAGTACACCGCCGTGGTCTGTATCAATTCCATCCCGAGTGTTGGCTCTGTCCCTTGCACAAGCATTAGATGAAGAAATCATTTCCTTGAGAAAGGGTGAAAGGGTCATCAACCTGGAACGTTAACTCAGTCTTTCTTTACAAGTGTTGCCTTACTTGCTGAGTATTTCCAGCATTTTCTGTTTTTACAGTAATATTACGAATCAGTCCAGTCCACTAGTATTCTTACTGTGTACGTGTGTAGGTTGGCATTTAGCACTTGAGCCCTGCAAAGGAACAGCATATATGTTTGGAATCCATGATCGTGCAAGCATGTAGCATTATTGCACATAACTAGGGAGCCTGTATTCAAAATAGACAACCTGGGGAAGATTAGTTCCACCTCAGAGAAACTACTTCGGTAATTAGATTTTAGATTTAAAAATGGTAACGCCTCCCAGTAGACAAGCACATTGGTGTAAAGGTTCCATTATTGCACTTCCTAAATATTATCTTCCCTTAATGGATGGAAAATTAGACAAGGGGCCAGATTTTCATCTTGGAGATAGGAATTGGAAGGCAGGAATAAACTCGCCATTGCAAACCCAGAATGGACCTGAGTTGTGATTTGTGCATGAACAGTTCGTGGAGATAGTGGCTCATAGAAATTACAAGCTGCCTCTGCTTATGTGGGATTTTGGTGTGAGAGGTGTCTGAAGCCCAGCGTACGCAGATTGGACCTGGTCCGCACTTTGTGGATTCATTTGAAAAGACCCTTTGGGTTTGGTTCTGGGACACCTTTGGGGGAGGCCAGGTGATCTTTGGGAGAGGTCAAGTTCCCTTAGGGATTTCTAAAAATAGGCATGAATGTGCGTAAAATGTGCATAATCTCTTCAGAACTATGAAGATCATTGGAACATTCAAAACAACTGCCAAAAATGTCAAGGTGAACTGTCAAAGCGAGTTGTCAAAACAACCATCAAAAGCATTAACATCATATCTGAATATCTAGTTCATCGTTCATGTGAGTATTTTAGAGGTAATTTTTAGTTCTGGCAGGATTGTAAAAGTAAGGTTATAAAAATGCTGGACTTTTCAAGAGTGTCAGAATGTCTAAAAGAAATTGGCAGTTTAGAAGTGTGGTAAACCACTGTTAGCTTATTGCCTGTGTGTGTGACATGCCTGGACACATCCCTGCCGGCCCTACCCGAGACTCCTCCCCCCCCGGTCCAGGTATAAAGGCGACTGCTCCCCACCCCCCTGCCTCAGTCTGGACCAGTTCATTGGCATGGGTGGGCTCGAAGTCTTTTGCTAATAAAAGCCTATTTGTTCTTGCATACAAACTAGCCTTTGTTCGATTGATGGTGCATCAAGAAGATTATCTATGTTTGTCTAATAGAATCAGGATAGAAGAGACGGAGCCACAAAGCATCAGATTTAGCTGGAAAACTGTAAAGAAGGGGAAGTTGGCTTGGAGGCCACTTTGAGGATAGGCTACATCATCATGAAGATGGGTGGAACTTAAGAAGGTCCTCCAGTTTCAATTCATCTGCATGTTCTACAGCAGGGAGAGACTCTACACCAAAAAGATACTGCTGCTAGTGGCCCCCAGGAAGTAAGGTCTCAGAAAAGCTCTCGGAGTTATTTGACGCAGCTGAGAGCTGCAGTTTGTATCTCAGGTGGTTTTCCACACACAGAAAAACTCTGAGAATCTTTCAGTTTGAGACTCAGAAAAGTCCTCGGGAGCTGAGAAAGTGACTGAAGGTTGCTGGTTCCATGCTGGAGGAAATTAAGGCTCAGAGAAACAACCGAGCCATTTATAGCTCAGTGCAGGTGGGAAATTCCAGCTTAGTGAAACTAGTGTTATAAATAAACAAAATAATCTTTACCAAGTCAGAAAAGTAAAACCACCTACATATCCATCTTATACTCTAACATTCAGAATTATTGAGACAAGTATGAATTAACAGGCAAACTGTCGTCCGATACACCACACTGCACATTAAATGGCAGATGTGACAAAGGCAGATCTCACAGATTTCTCGGCAATCCACCCAGATGTCAATGACTACAAAGGAGTTGGAGGTGGAAGAGCAGATTAGCGAATCCAGTCTCGGGGAAGAGATTGAACAATTGGGAGGTGAGCAGTTGTTGAAACAGTTTGAGTCAGAATGGCTTTTGAGGGAAATCAGAGGCAAGATTGTCAAAAGTGAGTTGAAATCCCTTGTGAGGGAGACAGAGTTTTAATGAGATTGTAGTTATTGACATCTGGGTGGATTGCCGAGAAATCTGTGGGGTCTGCCTTTGTCACATCTGCCATTTAATGTGCAGTGTGGTGTATCGGACGGACAACAGTTTGCCTGTTAATTCATATTTATCTCAATAATTCTGAATGTTAGAGTATAAGATGGATATCTAGATTGTTTTACTTTTCTGACACGAAAACTCAGAAGTAAAGATAAAGTAAAGTAAAGATTATTTTGTTTATTTATAAACCACAGAATCTTGTGGTTTTTATCCACTTAGTGGGTAGCTGCGAGTTCAAACTTTTGTCTACCTTAAACAAAATGTTACTTGTCTCTAACAGGATCATAACAATGAACATTATTGGGAGCTATCAAGCTGTCAAGGCATTTAAAACTCCAGCCGTTCAACACTTTGGAAAAACTGTCTGAAGCGTTAAAAGACAAGGTTGCTTGCTATTTCACTCTGTCTGTTGACATAACCCTTAGGGTTACCATGACAGGATTAGTGCTGTATGGCGGATTCCACACTATATATTAATACAATAGAGTGCCTGTCATTTTACAGCTTGATTGACAGCTCTAGGTGGTTATCAACCCATTGAAGTGGCACTATGAATTCTAACACTTGCTTTTATAAGGGATTATGCAACTGAATTAAATATGTGTTGTTATAAAGGAAAGTCAATTGAAGGAATGTGAATTTAGTAAATTGGTTTTTCTGAATGAGATTTTTTTTGAATTCTGGAATAGACCCTTTTATTTAAATCTCAGCATGGGTCCAGAAGTCTGCCCATGGTGGATACTGCATGCATTGGCGAGGTAGGCACAAGGGCAAAGGGTGGTGTGTGAGGGCATGGATTGGTATGAGTTGGCACTAAATTGTCTTAGGGCTATAAAAGGCAATGGGGTGGATAAAGTGGCATAGGTTGGTATGGAGGATATGAGGGGCTGTGGGGGAATGGTGTGGGCATGATGTGGCTTGGGTTGGCATGGATGGGTCATGGGGAGTGTTTTGGGTGGTGAGGGCATGTGAAGGCTGAGGGCTAGAGTGCTGTTTTATGTTTTTCTGTTTTTTAATTAAACTTTAGCACAGTGCCAGTGCATTGAGGTAGGCCTTCTGCCTATCCTGCCTCCACACCTCGCATCCTCCTTACCAATTCTCGATTCACCTGGCTGAACCCATGAGAAACCCCGCCACCTTGAAACAAAACTCCAACCTTCCAGCCACTTTCCCTGGTTTGCTTTGAGTAGCTGGAAGCTGTCTCCACTTTGTACTCCTGAGCCGGGGCAAAATTCCAGGTTATTGTTAAAAGGGTAATTACATCTCCCAATCACATCATGATTCGCCTAAATGTGCTACAGCATTTCATGATGAACTCTAAAGGGGGCAACACCATTTTACCTACCTTTTAAACTTTATCTGCCTCCCGGTCTTTGTTCAAGTCTACATCCAACTGGTGCAAAACCAGTCAGCTGCAGAAATCCAGCCACCTCCCTGAAAATTAAAATAACTTACCTGAGATGGATCATCAATGTGCCCACAATGCTGTTAATTGAATGGCAGAGCAGACGCAATGGGCCAAATGGGCTACTTCTGCTCCTATGTCTTATGGTCTAATTGCCTTCTGAATAGGAGTGGGTCTGTTCCAGTGACAACTCTCATGAAAATGCTGGAATCAGAGGCTGGACATCCAGGTGTGCTGCTTGGCGGCTATTTTGCACAGGTCATGCCTCCATCAACATCGCACTGGGACTATGAAAATCTAGCCCGTAACAGGCATGTTATTGTCCATGCCTGATAGTCTGCTATTACTCCTAATGTGCACTACATCTTGTGAAAAGTGAAAAATTATCCCTTAAAGAACATTAGAAAGCATTGAACAAGGAAAGGTTAGTTAGTCCATTAAGCCTGTTCCTTTCACTGACTGCTTGCCCATTGGTGGACACTGCCCCATGTAGTTAGCCTCCTAACTGAAGGCTACAAAGTATCTTCCTGCCTTATAAAAGTCAGCACTGTAGAATATTAGTCAGCATACTGTACAAGAACAAGGCAGCGTGTTTTTAATTCATGAGTCAGGGGTTGAAGTTAAATGAAGTATGTAGGATTTAATTAAAGTATTACTCAACATGCCAGCTTGGTGTTGGGACCCAGATAATTGCTAAACTGTGCATTGCAACAGACATTTTCTGGGTCTTTGTTTATCTTCTAGGCTTAATCTGTCTCATCTGAATGTGTTACTGAGGACACATAAAAGTTAGCTATCCTTTGTTTCGGCAAATCATCGATTCACAGCCTACTGTTGTTCTGATACCATTGCTGTTTGTAAAATAAACAGTTTAACAATTTAGGTCCAGCTCTCTCCTAATCAATTGTTTTGAACCTGTCAGCTGAAAGATTGGAGAAGTGCATGTGAAAGGCATAATAACCAATCTAGATCACAAGAAGGTCCTATTGTTATGCTCCTGGATTACACTAGGGCTAGAATTTTATCTCAGTAGAGATGGTAGTCATGGCAGTGACACCACCAGGAAATGCATCCTTGGCTGGTCTATTGCTTTAAGCCCCAATAGTGGGAATTTTGTCTTCATGGCAAAATTCAGCCCTAGGGTAAGGTTACTTTTTGGCACTACTTTTCCGAGTGAACAGTGTGGTTGAACCTGAGAGAATCTCCCTTATTTAAGGTAGATCCAAAATTTGTAATGACCTCTATACATACATACACAGCAAATCCCAATTTTCAATTGGACTTTCATCTTTGGAGATCTATGTATCCCTCTGTTAAGAATCTTACTTTTATGGTAAATTTAAACATTTTATCCTCAAGCTGTATTGCTTCACATCTCTATGCTATCTACCTGCCCATGTCACGAGTGTTTACGTCCTCTTGCAACCTCCCTCATTCCTCAACATATTTTGGTATGATCTGTATTTTGTGACCCCTCTGAACTTTGATATTATGAGGCAGACTTCCTACCTTCCACTGAAGCATACAGATCAGCTCATCTGAGTTGGACAGAAAGGATTGCATGTCTGTTAAGAAGCCAGCTTGATCTTTTATTCTTTGTCATGGACTGAAAATCATTGTCAAAAAGAAACTGTCAGGAAAACCCAAGAAATTGTAATTTTACTGTTGCTAAAGTAAAGAGATTAAATTAATCAATTCTGGGAGAGTGCAGTTCTAATGAGACTAGGTGAGTTAATGGAGAGATCAAAGGGAAAGAACGTATTTAAGGGGATAATTAAACCTGTGGGTGTAGCTGTTTTAGACCTCAGCAGACAGCAGGAATCACTGGCCAAACTCCCAGCAGGCAGTGTGAATGAAGCCAGATCAGAAAAACCAACTGCTGTTAACTTCAGAGGGCACCTCGTGATAGAATTAAAGGCGCTGTGTGGTAAAAGTTACTGGACATTTATAGATCTTAAAATCTGAACAGATGGGAAAGGTTAGCTCTGAAGGTAGTGAAATTAAGATTGTGTGGAATTGTTTTAAAATATTGGTCCTTTGTGAAGCCATTGACATATTTAAGTGTAATTCTATTTAATTTTTTTTTCCTATTTCTTAATGAACATTCACTTCACCATAAATCATTACAAGTAGTCAGGGACATCATTTCTTGATTTCTAAACCTCTCCTCATAAAATACAAATTGCAAAAAGCAAACATGAGGGCAGTTGTTTCAAGTTTCCCTTCTGCAATTTGAATAGCTCGGCATTTACTATCAGCCGTTCCCTTAGCAATGCCTAATTTTCCACGCAATCCAATATACCCAGAACAGAAAAATATGTTAGCAATTTGTGTTCCAAAGCAAATTAAGCTTCTAAAGCATGTCAGTAAATGCAAATCTACTTAAATTCAGCAGCTGTATCCGGGTAATGTTGATTTTATATTTCTCTCCAAATAAGAGTTTGTTTTGTACCTCTGTTGTTTGCTGATTAAGCTGATATGGAGTCTACAGCAGCACATTAGTTTGAGTGAATTTGTTCTCTTTGACCACATTAGCACGGACAGAACAGCAAGTGCTAACACAATGGAGTGCTAGAGGAGAAAGTAAAATTGTAAATTGGGCTGCATTTTCAAGTCCTGCCAGGTGTAAGAGTAGAGAACAAAGAACAAAGAAAATTACAGCGCAGGAACAGGCCCTTCGGCCCTCCAAGCCTGCACTGACCATGCTGCCCAACTGAACTAAAACCCCTACCCTTCTGGGGACCATATCCCTCTATTCCCATCCTATTCATGTATGTGTCAAGATGGCCCTTAAAAGTCACTATCGTATCTGCTTCCACTGCAGCCCCCGGCAGCAAGTTCCAGGTTCCCACCACCCTCTGTGTAAAAAACTTGCCTCGTACATCTCCTTTAAACCTTGCCCCTTGTACCTTAAACCTATGCCTGCTAGTAATTGACTCTTCCACCCTGACTATCCATTCTCTCCATGCCCCTCATAATCTTTTAGACTTCTATCAGGTCACCCCTCAACCTCCGTTGTTCCAGTGAGAACAAACCAAATTTCTCCAACCTCTCCTCATAGCTAATGCCTTCCACACCAGGCAACATCCTGGTAAATCTTTTCTGTACCCTCTCCAAAGCCTCCACATCCTTCTGGTAGTGCGGTGACCAGAATTGAACACTATATTCCAAGTGCGGCCTAATTAAGGTTCTATAAAGCTGCAACATGACTTGCTAATTTTTAAACTCAATACCCCGGCCGATGAAGGCAAGCATGCCGTATGCCTTCTTGACTACCTTCTCCACCTGCATTGCCACTTTCAGTGACCTGTGTACCTGTACACCCAGATCCCTCTGCCTATCAATACTCTTAAGGGTTCTGCCATTTATTGTATATTTCCTCTCTGTATTAGACCTTCAAAAATGGTAAGTATGATAATTGGCTGAATGTACAGGAGGAAGGACAAGGAACAAAATCTCTGGATTGGCAAAACGATGTAAAGATGTGGAAACGCAAAAAACATAGTATCAGTTCTGACACTGAATCAGAAAGTGGCTGCGACCCTAGAAAAAGATTACAAACTTGTGGATGAAGTCCTTCTTGTACGGGAGAAAGTTCATATAGTAGTAGTCTGGAAAGGGACAGGAATGGAAGTAGGGTCTGTAGTTTAATAAGAATGAGGCCCAGAGAGCAAATTAAGACTCTCGATTGAAGTAGAAGACCAAGAGATTGTAGTAGCTGCTAACAAATTGGAAAATAAGCTCATAAAGGATGTCAAACAGAAAGAATTAGAAAGTTGGCAGGAATTTGGAGTATTTATTGAAGTACTTGACAGGGCACAGCCAGCTTTACCTCACTGGTGGATCTGTACAGAAAAGGTACGCCCAGATGGCACGTATAAGGCCAAAGCGAGATTAGTACTCCAAGGCTTTGAAGAGAGATTAGGGGATCAGGATATTAGGGTGGACTCGCCTACTGCAGGAAAAGTAAGTTTGAGGATTTTCTTGGCATCATTCCTGGGAGTGTAAATCAATTGACATAAAGGCTGTGTTTTTACAAGGTGAAAAGCTTCAAGGAGAAGTTTTTTTTTAAACCCAAAGAAGCTAGTGATGTAGAAGGAAAGCTATGGAAGTTGAACAAGCGTGTTTACAGCTTGAATGATTTGTTAAGAGTATGGTATTTTTCCGTGAGGTCTGTCCTATTGAAAACAGGTAGCGTTTAGTTAAAGGCGGACCCCGCAATGTTCTATTGGCACCATAAAGGAAAGCTTGCTGGAATTTTCGTCATGTCTGTTGATGATTTCTATGGGGAGATTCTGTTGAATTTGAGCAAGAGATAATTGAGAAGATAAAGAAGGAATTCAAGGTAGGAAGACAGGCTTTTAAATACATAGGTTTGGGTGTTAAACAAAACAAGTTATGAGTGACACTGAATCAACATTTTTATCTAGAAAATTTAATTTTATCCCTATAACTTAGGTTAGATCCTCACAAAATGAATATCCAGCTGCCAAGCAAAAAAACGGAACAACTGAGAAATTTGATAGGGCAGTTGAACTGGTTGTGCACTCAGATTAGTCCTGGCACTAGCTATGATGTGTTAGAGCTAAGTACCATGATGAAATATGCTTCAATTGAGGATATTCTGAGAGCAAATAAAACTCTTAAAAAGCTACATTCAGAAAGATGCATACTCAGGTTCCCAGCTTTGGGTGAGCCAGAAGAAATGAGGTTGGTTATTTATAGTGATGCTTCACATGCCAAACTCCCAGATGGATAGTCTAGCACAGCAGGGTTTATCTACTCTTGGTGGGAAAAAAAGAGAAGTGTTGTCCATTGGCTTGGGAAACCAAGAAAATAGTCATATAAAACACATTAGCTGCTGAAACACTGGCATTGGTAGCTGGATATGGGGGTTTACTTGTTTAAACAATATATTGTCAGAAATTTTATATAAGTGGCATGGCAGCACAGCGCCAGAGACCCAGGTTCAATCCTGGCCTCAGGAGTGTGGAGTGTGCACATTCTCCCCATGTCTGCGTGGGTTTCCTCTGGGTGCTCTGGTTTCCCCCCACACTCCAAAGATGCTCAAGTTAGGTTGATTGGCCATGCTAAATTGGCCCTTAGTGTCAGGCTTATTAGCAGGATAAATGGGGTTGCCTGGGTGGTATTGTTGTTGGTGCAGCTTGATGGGCCAAATGGCCTTCTTTTGCACTGTAGGGATTCTATGGTTTATAAAGGGGAATGTGAAAAGCGTTTACCCATAGAATGTTATGCAGACAACTGATCACTTTGAACAATGTTCATTCAGCAAAGAATGTAACAGAGAAAAGGCTCAGAATAGACCTAGCCAGCATAAAAGAAATGTTGGAGAGAAGAGAAATCTCCATAATGCAATCAGTTGATACAAGTCACCAGCTGTCTGACTGTTTTGCCAAAAGAATTGCCAGCCCTAAGAAATTATTAAATGTATTAGAAGAGGGGCATCTTATGTTTAATGAAATTAAAAACAAATCTGTTTTTTTTATAATGGCTTATGTATATTTGGTAAAGGAATTACAGGATTCATAGATGTGAGGACATTTATTTCTGTTTGAATCCAAAAGAATGTTCTTTAAAATGTTATTTTTTTCTTCCAAATCTTTGATTTAAAAAGAAAGGAGGGGAATCTGCCAATGTACTACTAATCAGAGTGTAGCAATCACCTTGTTAACACCTTGGCAAGAACCAGTAACATTGATTGTGTTATAAATAGAAACAACTGCAACACTTTGGGGGTTGTGTTCCTGTATGCCTGCAGCTCTGACAATAAAATAGCTTGAACCTCAAGACCAGTGTAAAATGATTCTTCCATCACAACCATTTATCATGAGTAATACTGAAGATGATGAGAGATTGCATCCTGGTCCTTCTCAATCACATTCTCAGCCCTTTCCAGAAGGAAAAAACAGTAAAATGGAAAATAAGAATACTAGTCTGAACTGGTCTTGTATACTTTAAAATGGAACAGCAGTAAAATGGGGAAATAGGAATATTAGTTTGGACGGTTCTTTCCTTCCGGGTTAGCTGGTGCTCTGGATGTCTGGAAGAGAGCACCAGCTGGGGTGCAACTGGCATCCATCCTAAACATCTCTGCACTCTCAGTGCCAGTGATCAGTCCAGGTACAGAATGTCATGCATGCTGTGCACATCAATGTGAACTTCCTGCATCTATTCAAAGTATTGTCATATATAGCTTTTCACTATGGAGAAGCTCATGCACTCATAGTCCCAAGCCATTGTGGTCACGTCAGCTGTATGAATTCTGTCCATGACCGCAGACTGATCTTGTCTGAGTGCAAAACCAACTCAACTTCAAACAAGCTTCTCAACTGCTCTGTTTCTTCTTTAGATGTGACATTATGGGGGTGATTCTCCAAAAGTGCTGAATTGGTGGGATAACTGTTTCAGGTCATGACTGTTTTTTCAGTGCAGCTTCAGACGCGAATCTCCCCACTCTGTGCAATGCAGAGGTCAAAATCGGGAATCTCATTAAAAACTTGGGGGGCGGGGCCTATTCACGCCAGAGTTTGACAGTTCTGGAACTCTGCGCATGCATAGTGGTCCCGATCTGTCAGTCTCCCCATTTGCTGGCCAGCTCGATCTCTGGCCAGCCTGGGACCCCCACAGTGCTGTCCCTCCAGCCAACCCCCCACCCCACCACAACCTGATTGCGGCCCCCACAACAATTCATGAGCCAGTCCTGACCTCCCCTGCCCTGGAGCACCCTGATGTCCAGCTCACCCCCCCAGCGGTGGTGATCCCCTCACCCCCCTCACCCTGGCAGACTCCCCCCCTCCCCCACCCCCCCCCCCACCCCCCGGGCGGCAGGCCGCCCCTCCCCCCCCCCGGCAGACCACCACCTTCCCCAGCCTGCCCCAATTGCTGGTCTCCCTCCAGCCCAGACCAATCCCCAAGCAGAGTGGCAATGGGACCCCCCCCCCCCCCAGTAATCACCCTCTGGACCTTGCCCACGTAGGCTCTGCCCCTTGGCACTGCCTGATGCCCAGTGGGCAGTGCCAAGGTGCCCCTTGGGCATGGGCACATTGCCCGTTGAGCAGTGCCGGGGGCACAGGCTGGCACTGCCAGGGTGCCCATGCCCAGGGGCATCCCCCCGAAGCCCAACCCCTTGGGGAGCCCGGATTGCCCCCCCTTCATTCTGGCGGGGTCTCCCGCTAGTTCCCCGAACATGGGGAGCTACTCTAAACCCCACCGGAATGAAGTACTCCTGGCGGAGTGGGAGATGCTATCGGGCCTGGCAAGTTCACATGCAAAATATATTTTTTAAAAGATTCAAATGACTTACCTCTCTTCCCACCGGTTTCCAGCGCGGTCTCGACTGTGACTGTTCGCTGGCTGTGGGAGATGCGCATGCGTTCCCGACGCATGCACGAATTCCGCGAAACGACTGACACACAATTCTCCCGACCAGACCCGCCAGAAAAGTTGCGGGTTGCAATGGGAGAATCGGGCCTTATATTTCTGTAATGACCAAACACGATTAATTGGGATATGAGAAACACTTTCTGAATAAGTTACTCTGAACCTATTCTGCTTACTGTCCAAACCAAGATATTTAAAAGTCCCTGAAGTCTGGTTCCAATCTTCAATTCCAAAGTAACACCTCATAATAAATCACTATGCATCGTGAAGATACCTGAAAGTTTCCCTTTTTTGATATAAACATTGAGGGATCTGCATTTAGTTGAACACTGTCTACTTTCAGCAAAACAGATCACACTGGAAAATACCACACCCATGAGGCATCATGCAGGCCATAATGCATTTCTTTAGTTTTCATAGTTTCCTTTCTGCATTGCTTGCCTCTTTAGGCTGTTTCAGAAAACTCTTTCCTTGAAATTTTTCACCCTGCAGAAATACAGCTTTAATATCAATTGTTCTACAATCCCACGAATATGTGGCCTGATAAATACTTACGGCATCATTTTCCCGCTGGGGGTGAATGCACTCTTATATCTGTATCACCCAGTCGCTTTTTAAAACCCAGAGTAATTAGCCTTTCTTTAACTTCATAAATTCCATCTGCAAGGAATTTCTCCTTCCAAATCCATCTATGTGACCAGGCTGGTACCACCTGGTACTTCAGAATAAATTCTAAATTCCTTCCAACGAACTAATTCCTGGTGTTTTTCCTTACCTTTTAGTTTATTGGCAGTCACTGAAATGTGTATGGTCATGGGGCCTTCTGCTTTAGTCCCATTGTGGGACTGTTCTGTAGCTCTCCTTGTGCCGTGTGTTCTATTCAAGCTGGTGGCCTCCACTTGCACTTTGATGTTTTTTTCAGATCAGCTACTTTAGATCTCTGTTTCACATGGCTTTTGCTGGTTTGTGATCATTTCAAACAAAAGAGTCACTCTCACCCAGAATCAGAACTTACACTCCACTTTCTTACTTTCCATTCTTTTACCCTATTCCATCAGTCCATAGACCTCACTTTTCTGCCATGATCTTAAAAATTTAACCAATGTTTAAACTTGCCAATAGCTTTTCTTACACATCCCACAATAGTTGCATCCCTCCACTCACTGGACTCTTCTGGAATATTTGTCACCTGAGTATGCACTTCAGGCAAGTGGCCTTTGAATGTAACATCCTTGTCTTGTGTGTCATGTTTCACAGCCTACCACCATCCAGCCCCTGAAATATTGTATTCTGTTCCTCAGGGCAGTCATTGCAATACACATGAGTATGTGAGGTGCCGGGTGCCTCATCACTTTTGATCAGCGGCTCAGATTCTGAGAGTTTGTATATCAATCCCAATTCACTGGGAGGAATGAACCTTACTAGTTAGATTACCATGTTGGATAACCACTTCCTTACCTATTACTTTACCAGGTCAATTCCATTCCTTACAGCCCTCTCTTTTGCAATATCCACAGAATTAAAGTCTATCTCAGACAGTATGATACAATGCTTTAGAGCTCTCTGAATTTTCTTTTAGACCTCAACTTTAATGATAGCCCTTCTCTCAATGTAAAGCTTTCAACTGCGCAAGAAAAAATGAACTAATCATGCTGTAATTTTTTTGGATAAAAAGAAATAGTGGTCCAAGTGACTGGCTGACCTTTGCCCGACAAGCACCTATAGAAACCCTACAGTGCAGAAAGAGGCCATTTGGCCCATCAAGTCTGCACCGACCACAATCCCACCCAGGCCCTACCCCCATATCCCTACATATTTACCCACTAATCCCTCTAACCTACACATCTCAGGACACTAAGGGGCAATTTTAGCACGGCCAATCAACCTAACCTGCACATCTTTGGACACATCTATAGGAAAGAAGTTCAGAAAGAAGCCATTTGCCAGACAGACATAAAAGGAGAACTGCAGACACAAGCAAAGAAGCTGGGGGTGAAGGCAATCAGTATATTGTCCTTGCCATGTATTACTTAATCATTATTAATACTTCTCTAACACTCTGATCATCCCTTTTGTAAAGGGGATACAATAATGTCCCGATTGGGTAAAATGCATATCCACTGACACCTGAGACTTTGTATCTGTTTAATTAAAAACTCACTTTCAAAAATATTTAACCAAGGATTGCTTTCGCAGCCATATTTCCTTCCTCAGTCACTGTTTCTGATTCTGACATACCCCATGTGGATTCCAACTGAAGTTCCATCCATCATGTTTTGAATCCACCCAGGATTACAAGTATCTCTGCGACGTACAACGTCCCCGGACTGCTGTTCCTGCTACATCCTGAGATTCACACTCAGTGCCATGCACCACCATGTGTACACACACACACACCTTTCTCTCCAGCAGCACTGATGCACCCAATCTCAAAGCAGTCCTTCTACCAAGTTCCATTTCATTCTTTGTCTCACCTGACACCTTAACAGGAAACTTTTTCCCTTCCTTACAGGTGTTAAAAATGCAAGCTCCAACAAGTTATTGGTACCGATGCCCATTTGGATCCTTTCTCAACTTCCCGTCCCTCTGACTCCATCCCTTTTTCTAATCCCATTTCTTGCCATGTATTCAGTATTCAGTACTGATGTTAACCCCCAAGATCATTCTGCACTCAGCGAAGGACTCCGTTTTCTCCCCTCAATGTATTTTGGTCTCAGCATGGCAATGAACATGAAGAAGGGAAAGAGTTAATTTTTTTTTGTACTCAATGTATGTTGTACCTAAAAGGTTGAACTTTGTACCTGGAATGTATCACAAACATAACCCTTCCTTATGGCTAGTCTCCCCTTTGTTTATATTGCTCCTGGTAGTAGTATAAGCCATTTGTTCATGTCTTTCATCTTTTACTTTTAGTAGTATAAGCCATTTGTTCATGGTTCCCTCGCTTGTTTATATCATTCTGATAAAACAGACAGTTAAATATAGATGTTAGGTGGTAAGTCTTTCTTTCCCGTAGGCTTGTCTATGATTTAAACAAAGGAAGCAGCTACCAAATGGTAGAGTGTGAGAATGGCTGTTTGAAGGAGGACTCCCACTGGGACAGCTGCAATCGTACTCAGTCACTTCAAAGGAAAAGCTGCGGGAAGAGCAGGGGACCAGAGGTGGCACCTTGGCTTCGACTACCAGGAGAATTGTGCTTTATGACCCAAGGATATCAGATAGTCTCTAACCATGATCCAGAGACTATCAGAAGCTGTTAAAGGAACTATAATTTACGATCAAGGACTGTTAACTGGACTTTGCTTTATGGCTTGTATTGGGAACCCTGATGTATAAATATCCACACTTCTTGTGTTCAGAGAGAACTTTGGCTTCCGCTTTCAAGGGGTCAGGTTCTCCCTCAAGCTTGTGAGAATAAAGCCTGACTGTATTTAGACTCATACCAGCCTCAAGAGGTATATTTACCGACTTCAAACACTTCTTCTGTTGTCTATGATTCCATGCTCACTTCTTGGGCAGGGATCCTCCCCTGCATTCAATGAACCTTTTTAACTGCCTCCAATATTCTCCCTCTACCTGGCCCCACCCCCTGGCCTCATGCCCGTTCTTAAGCTTTTAATTGAGAACTCTTGGTGTGAGAACTCTTGGCCACCTCAATTTCTCTGCCCCCTCACCCACTCCAACCTGTTTCCTTTTGAACTTGCTGCACTCTGTTTTCTCAGGTCTAACCCTGATTTTGTTATCATGCCTGCTAACAAGGGTAGACTTTGTTGTTTGGCACACCGACCTCTACCTAGCACAGGCTGAACACCAAATCTCAGACACTTTTTCCTACCTCCCACTGGACCATGTCTCCACCACTAAACATCAAGTAATTGTTTTCAGGACTGTCACTGACCTCATTGCCTTTGGAGATCTTCCCTCCACAGTCTCCTACTTCATAGACCTCAACCCCAAACAGCCCTTTTCCACCTCCTTCCTAAAATCCACAAACAGGACTGTCCTGTTTGACCCATCATTTCAGCCTCTTCCTGCCTCACTCAACTTATTTCTTTCTATCTTGACTTTACTTCCCTTGTCCAGTCTCTTCCCATCTACATTCATGATTCTTCTGATTTCCTATGTCATTTCAACACATTACATTTCCTGGCCTTAACGGCCTCCTCTTCATTTTGGATATCCAATCCCTCTACAGCTCCATCCTCCACCAGGATTGTCTGAGAGCTCTCCACTTCTTCATGAACAGTTGCCTGAACAATCCCCATCCACCACCCCCTCCTCCGCCTGGCCGAACTTGTTCTGTCATTGAATAGTTCCTCCTTTAACTTGTCTCACTTCCTGCAAATAAAAAGTATGACTATGGGTACCCCACATGGGCCCAGTTATGCCTGTCTTTCTGTGGGGTATGTGGAGAACTCCTTGTTCCAGTCCTTATCACTCTTTTTCCAGTTCATCGATGAATGTATCGGTGCCACTTCTTGTTCTCGTTGGACCTGGAGAAATTAATGAACTTTGCTTCCAATTTCCACCCCTCTCTCACCTTAACATGGTCCATCTCTGATACTTCCCTTTCCTGACTTTCCTGTCTCCATTTCTGGTGATTGACCATCTACCAATATTCAGTACAAACCCACTGACTCCCACATCTAGCTGGACTACACCTCCTCACACCCTGTTTCCTGTAAGGATTCTATCCCATTCTCCCAGTTTCTCCGTTACATTTCTTTCCGGTATGATGCCACTACCAAACATATTTTCCCCTCACTTCCCCAGTCAGCATTCCAAATGGATCGTTTCCTTCCCTGGTTCACTCTTCACCACCCCCAACACTTCATCCTCTTCCCATGGCACCTTCCCATGTAAGCACTAGGACTGTAACATCTGCTCTTTTACCTCTTCCCTCCTCACTGTCCAAGGCTCCTAAGACTCCTTTCAAGTGAAGCAGTGATTCACTTGCATTTCTTTCAATTTATTCTGCTGTATTCACTGCTCACACTGTTCTTCCTCTTTAATTGGGAGATTAAATGCAGACTGGGTTACCACTTTGTGCCACACCTTCGCTCCATCTGCAAGCACGACCCTGACCTTCCAGGCGCTTGGCATTTTAATTCATTAACTTGCTCTCATGCTCACATTTCTGTTGCTAGCCTGCTGCAATGTTCCAGTGAAGGCCAACACAAACTGGAGGAACAGCATCTCATCTTCTGATTAGACACTTTACAGCCTTCTGGACTCAACACTAAGTTCAACAAGTTCAGGCTATGAATCTGTCTTGTAGTTTGATTTTTTTCCAACTCCCACCCCCAATGTCTGTCTGTTTCTTGTCGTCATGTTTTGCTTTCAGACAGTGCTGACTCTTTTTCTGCTATTAACACATCCTGCTTTCAAACTGGGCTGACCTTCATATCTATTTTATACCTCCTTTAGTCTACAATATTATCATTACTACTCCCTCTGTTTTATGACCTTTGTCATTTAATCTCTCCTGACCTCCAACCTATTCTTGACCTTCTGTTTTGCTCCCACCTACTCCACCCCCTCCTCCCCACCTCCGTTTTCAACAATTTGAAACCCAACACATTTTTCCTCTTCAGCTCTGAAGAAGGGTCATATGGACTCGAAGCATTAACTCTTTATCTCTCTTCACTGAGTGTTTGCAACATTTTCTGTTTCTATTTCTGATTTCTAGCATCAGCAGTATTTTGCTTCTATTGCCTTGCATCTGACTCTGTCTTCCTGCCTCAGGGGGAACTGCGCATAGCTGCTTCTGCCTTTGGTATCTCCTCCTGCACACCCATATCATAGAATAATAAATTCATAGAATCCCTACAATGCAGAAGGAGGACATTCAGCCCATCGAGTCTGCACCAACTCTCTGACAGAGTATCTTACCCAGGCCCTCCCCCCACTCAATCCCTACAACTCCACACATTTACAATGGCCCATTGAACTTACATATCTTGGAACACTAAGGGGCAATTTAGCATAGCCAATCCATCTAACCTGCACAGCTTTGGGCTATGGGAGGAAACTACACAGACAGTTAACCAAGGCTGGAATTGAACTCAAGTCCCTGGAGCTGTGAGGCAGTAATGCTAACCACTGTCCCATTGTGCCACCTGCACCGTAGGGTGGTACAGGTTGAGCAGTACCTTATCTAACTGAGTGCAACGTTACTGCATCTGCACAGATGGATGATATGCTTGTAAAGTGTGACGGTGCTTCTTTGGATCTTTGCTGGTCATCTTCGCCTGGGGCCAGAGGCAAGGCGGACATCTACACCTGTACAAGACGAAGAGTGCTTAGAGAGCACAGCCCTTTGCACTGCTGAGGCTTCCCAATGCAGTTCTTTTAACTGCCAGTGGGTTGGCAGATCCAATCATTGAGTGCATCTGCAAGTATTTTTCTAAGAAGTGGCATATGTCACTGGCAGCCTCCTTACTTAGACTAAACTTTCTCTGGCACTGCTTCACTGAGTGAGTGATTTGATGGACTATGCAGCTGTATTTTGTGGCAAGGTACATTCTGTATGTCCTTTCCAATGGCTTCACCATCAGGAGAATACTGTCAAATGGGGTGGAGTGCAATATGCACCTTCTTAGTGAATGCATTTCCCTCTGTAATCACTGTCTCAACTTGACTGCCATTTTAACAGGGCAGACTTCCTCCATCTGCAATCCTGGCTATTGCCATCATTCAATCCTCTAGTGGTGTGATGATGATGTGAACGTAGGACATCCCTCCACCTGTTTGTGCCCTCTTTTGAGGAGATGCAGCGGCGTAGTCGTATTGTCACCAGACTAATAATCCAGAGACCCAAGATAATCCTCTGGGGACATGGGTTCAAATCCCATCACGGCAGATGGTGAAATTGAGCTTTTTCAGATAAAGCTCGGCACAACATCGTGGGCCGAAGGGCCTGTTCTGTGCTGTACTGTTCTATGTTCTATGTTCAATAAAAATCTGGAATTAAAAGTCTAATGATGACTAAGAAACGATTGTCCTAAAAATGCATCTGGTTCACTTATGTCCTTTTGGTGAGGAAATCTGCCATCCCTTTACCTGGTCTGGCCTACATGTGACTCCAGACCAATGGCAATGTGGTTGACTCTTAAAATGCCCTCTGAAATGGCATTTTAACGGCAATTAGGGAAGGGTGACAAATGCTGGTCCAGCCAGTAATGCTCACATCCCATGAATGAGTTTTTAAAAAATGAGTCAGCATTGCTGTCCTCTATGGCCAATACATATGTTACAGTTATGATCCTTAGCATTACTATAGCTGTGGGGCATTCTGAGGAGTCAGGCAGAGGCCTCGGCATAGACCTTCCTCATGTTCCAGAGCAGCACGAGCCCTGACGCTCCCTCAACTGGGTGTCTTGTTGGAAGGTGAATACCCAGATGTCTGACCTGATGGTTTGGGGTAGCACCTTGCTAGAGCACATCAGGTCATTGAACCTTTTCCTGCACTGGATTCAGGTTCTTCTCAAGGCCTCCTAGGTCTGTGCAAGGTCTTGCCATGCACGCAAATAGTACTTCTCTCTTCTCCCTCATGGCATCCAAATCTGTGCCTGAAAAATGAGGTTGCCCTGCCCTGGGTTTCAGGTCTATGGCTCTCCTCAGCTATCACTATTTATACCAGAAGTTTTCTGTGCATTTTCAATATTCATTTTTAGAACTCGTGGTTGCTATGTGAGTTTAAATCAGGCCCACACTTGGATCCTTGATCTACCTCTGTTCCTTTTCCCATGGCTGTGCATTGGCTGCCAAACCCATCTCCACACCAATTAACTGATCATCTGTCAGACTTGAGGCCCATTCCTGTTCCCCAAGGAGGGACTTCATGACCCAGAATCTGTCCTGATTTCCATTGTCTGCCCCTGATGGGGAGGCTATTGGAAAGGATACACAGAATGTACCTTGCCACAGAACACAGCTACATCACTCTGTCAGTGAAGCAGTGCCAGAGAAAGCTTAGACCAAGTAAGGAGGCTGTCAGTGACATATGCCACCTCTTAGAACAATACTTGCAGATGCACTCAATGATTGGATCTGCCAACCCACTGGCAGTTAAAATAACAGTGCTGAGTTACTACATGACAAAATCTTTCCAAAATCCCTTGGGGATATATCTGGTTTAATTTGTAGTGCAATCAAGGATATGACAGATGCTGCTTTTTCACATACAGCCCTTTCACAGCAGCAACAACTGTTAGGGCAAAAAAAGTTTTACCACTGTGTTTCTTCTAAAAATCTGCTGGAATATGGTTTGTGTTGCCACCATGATTGGTGGATTCCTGGTGCAGTTCTTGGTTACTGGTATATGTGACCTAATCTCCTGAGACAGACTATAATCTTACTCTGACACTTGCTTTCAACTGGTTTATTAACACTAAATATAAGATAGGTTACAGAGTAGGTATGTCGCTCCTGAGTACAGAGTGTTCCAACCTCTCTCTCGGGAGTCTCGCACATGACTGCTGATGTCACTGGTACATCAAAGTCTACACCATTCATCAACACATCTGTTTTGTTAACCCTTTACACTATATCTTCTCTCAAGCATTCTACCAACTTCTTCATAACAAAGTGAAATGACGTTTTTAACAATTTACATTGCATTTCTGTAATTCCCCATTATGGCTACAGATTCTATCTCAATTTCTACTCCTACTATTTCTTTGCCAACTCCCACCTCCCCCCCACCCCCGCCCCCCCACCCCCCACTCGCATCCTCCAAGTCACTGTTATGAGGATTCAGTCTCCCACAGCATTCTCAACCCTGAGGGAAGACATTTTAGCAACATGTGGACTTCTTGCTTTTCTTTGAAGAACATCATCATGAGCAAAATGGGACAACAACTTTGCAGTAGTGCTGATTATTGGAGTGTAGACATCAGAACTTTAAGGACAATGGTCCTTTCTCAACAAGAGACTGATGCATGAGAGACCAATTTGTTACTGCCTCAAAGCACACTGGGGAAAGACCTGAGAAAACAAATGATCTTCAAGTTCAACAAAAACTATCACAGCCATATCACTCACTGCTGCATTGAAGTCATTGAATTTATTGAATTGATTTATTATTGTCACATGTACTGCAATACAGTGAAAAGTATTGTTTCTTGTGAGCTATACAGACAAAACATACCATTCATAGAATACATAGGGGAGAAGGAAAGGACAGGGTGCAGAATATAGTTTTGCAGTTACCAATAGGGTGAAGAAAAAGATCAGTTTAATATGTAATAGTGTCATTCAAAAGTCTGACAGCAGGGAAGAAGCTGCTCTTGAGTCAGTTGGGACGACTTTTCAAACTTTTGTATCTTTTTCCCGACGGAAGAAAGTGGAGGAGAGTATGTCTCGGGTGTGTGGGGTCCTTGATTATGCTGGCTGCTTTCCTGAGGCAGTGGGAAGTGTAGACGGAGTCAATGGATGGGAGGCTGGTTTGCGTGATGGACTGGGCTACATTCATAACCCCATCTGCCTTGATCTGAGATTCCACCGAACCTGGTCGATATGAATAAAAGCAACAAAATTGCCGTAGGTCTTTCAGGAAACAAAGAGATGTTTTCCCAGTGGTAATTTGGAAAGAACATTTTCTTTCTGTGGGTGGTGGTAACATTGCCACGTTTTTCCTGTATGAGGTTGCTCTATCATGGGCAATGGAAAGTATTTTGGAGGATATGAAGATAAGACAACACTATCTTCTACAATGGGTTGAAACTGTAAGACGATATGAAGACATTTTTCCTGTAAATTTTGAATAAATTGAAGACAAAGGGCGGAATTCTCCGGCTGTTCACTCCAATGGGATTCTGTGGTCCCACTGCAGTGAGAAGGACTGGAACAAGGAGTGTTCCGCACACTCCTTGGAAATAGGTCCTACCAACCTTTTGCCAGTATAATCCTCTATGAACTCAAGCCTGGAATCAAATAAATCATTCTGCCTGGAAGGCTCTTCATAGTCCGCCAGTTACAGACTAGACATTGATTGGTAGGTTCAGTGGAATAACGATCTGAATGTTGAAAGTGATGGTTTTAGTGCCAATCAAACAGATTGCTTTGTCCTGGATAGTGTTGAGCTTCTTGAGTGTTGTTCATCAAGTGGAGGGTATTCTAGCACACTCCTGACTTGTACATTATAGATGGTGGACAAACTTTGGGGATTCAGGAAGTGAGTTATTCACTGCAGAATTCCCAGTCTCTGACCTGCACTTGTAGATACAGTATTTATATGGCTCGCCCAGTTCAGTTTCTGGTCAATGGTAACCCCCAGGATGTTGATAGTGGGAGATTCAGCTACGGTAATGTCATTAAATGACATGGGGAGACAGTTAGATAGTCTCTTGTTGGTGATGGTCATTGCCTGGCACTTTTGTGGTGCAAATATTACTTGCTACTTATTAGTCCATGCCTGAATGTTGTCCAGGTCTTGCTGCATATGGACACAGACTGCTTCAGTATCTGAAGAGTCACGACCGGGACAGAACATTGAGCAATCATCAGTAAATCCTCATGTCTGACCTTATGATGGAGAGAAGGTCATTAAAACAGCTGAAGGTGTTAGGACTAGGACATTCCCCTGAGGAACTCCTGCAGTGATGTCCTGCAACTGAGATGATTGATCTTCAACAACTACAGCCATTTTCCTTTGTGCTAGGAATGACTCCAATCAGTGGAGAGTTTTCTGCCTGATTCCCAATGATTTAAATTTTGCGAAGGCTTCTTGATTCTGCATTCAGTCAAATGTGCCTTGATGACAAGGGCTATCACCTCTGGAGTTCAGCTCTTTTGTCATTATTTGCACCATCTGTAATGAAGTTGGGAGCTGAACATTAAGAAAATAAGAACATAAGAACTAGAAGCAGGAGTAGGCCCTCTGACCTTTCGAGCCAGCTCCGCCATTCAATAAGATCATGGCTGATCTTTTCATGGACTCAGCTCCGTTTACCCATCCGCTCACCATAACCCTTTATTCCTTTACTGTTCAATGAGGTAGCCTCAATTGCTTCACTGAGCAGGGAATTCCACAGATTCACAACCCTTTCCTCCTCAACTCAGTCCTAAATCTGCTCCCCCTTATTTTGAGGCCATGCCCCCTAGTTCTAGTTTCACCTGCCAGTGGAAACAACCTGCTTCTATCTTATCTATTCCCTTCATAACCTTATATGAGATCTCTCCTCATTCTTCTGAATTCCAATGGGTATAGCCTCAGTCTACTCAGTTTCTTCTCATAAGCCAATCCTCTCAACTCCGGAATCAACCTAATGAATCTCCTCTGTACTGCCTCCAGTGTCAGTATATCCTTTCTCAAGTAAGGAGACCAAAACTGTACACAGTACTCCAGATGTGGCCTCACTAGCACCTTATACAGCTGCAACATAACCTCCCTGTTTTTAAACTCCATCCCTCTGGCAATGAAAGACAAAATTTCATTTGCCTTCTTAATTACCTGCTGCACCTGCAAACCAACTTTTTGTGATTCATGCACAAGGATACCCAGGTCCCTCTGCACAGCAGCATGCTGCAATTTTTTACCATTTAAATAATAGTCTATTTTACTGTTATTTCTACTAAAATGGATGACCTCACATTTACCAACATTGTAATCCGTCTGCCAGACCCTTGCCCACTCACTTAGACTGTCTATGTCCCTTTGCAGACTATCAGCATCTTCTGTCCACTTTGCTCTGCCACTCATCTTAATGTCATCTGCGAATTTTGACACATTACACTTGGTCCCCAACTCCAAATCATCTATGTAAATTGTAAACAATTGCGGCCCCAACACTGATCCCTGAGGCACACCACTAGTCACTGATCGCCAACCAGAAAAACACCCATTTACCCCCACTCTTTGCTTTCTGTTAGCTAACCAATCCTCTCTCCATGCTAGAGGTGAGTGCTGTTTGACTGAGAGGGGTGCTTTTGGAGTTGGATGAAAACAGGGAGTTAGGTTAAACAGGCAGCAGAGGCTACAAGTGAGAGTGCTGCTTGGTAAGTAAGTGTTATTTTTCCTTTTTGCTCTTGGCTTTGTAGTTGTTATTGTACACTACTATAGTGTTTCTGTGTAATTTCTGTGGTTTATAGTTTGAAAAGGTTATACTCGGTAGTAACAAGGAGCAGGAAAGAAGGGCCCTAGAAAATTGGATATAATCTGAAACAAAACATCTTTCAAAAGTTTAATTTAAAGGGGTAAGACAAGACAGGAGAGCTCCAAGCCGTGGTTTGCTCCTCTTGCTCCATGTGGCAGGCTGGGGACAGTTCCAGACCCCTGGGTCAGCATGTGTGCAGGAATTGTCTCCAGCTACAGCTCCTGGAAGCTCGAGTTTCAGAGCTGGAGCGGCAGCTGGAGACACTGTGGAGCATCCGTGAGTCAGAGAGTATCGTGGGTAGCTCGTATAGAGAGATGGCCAAACCGCAGGCTCAGATTCCGCAGGCAGGAAGGGAATGGGTGACTACTAGACAGAGCAAGAGAGATAGGCAGGTAGTGCAGAAATCTCCTGTGACCATTCCCCTGCAGGACAGTTATATCGCTTTGGATACTGTTGAGGGGAATGACCTCTTTAGGGAAAGCAGCAGCAGCCAAACCCATTGCACCACAGTTGGTTCTGCTGCAGAGGGGAGGGGTAAAAGTGTGCCAGTGCAATAGTTATAGGGGATTCAATTGTAAGGGGAGTAGACAGGCGTTTCTGTGGCCGCAAACGAGACTCCAGGATGATATGTTGCCTCCCTGGTGCTAGGGTCAAGGATGTCTAAGAGCACCTGCAGGACATTCTGAAAGGGGAGGGCGAACAGCTAGTGGTCCTAGTACACATTGGTACAAATGACATAGGTAAAAAAAGGGGTGAGGTCCTAAAATAGAATATAGGGAGCTAGGAAGAAAGTTAAGAAATCGGACCTCAAAGGTAGTGACCTCAGGATTACTACCAGTGCCACGTGCTAGTCAGAGTAGAAATCAGATATTGGATAAATACGTGGCTGAAGAGATGGTGTCAGGGGGAGGGTTTCAGATTCCTGGGGGAGGTGGGACCTATACAAATTGGATGGGTTACACCTGGGCAGTACTGGGACTGATGTCCTAGGGGGAGTGTTTGCTAGGTTTCCCATTGTCCACTGCAGATGTAATGTTCTCAAAGGATTCCACCAAATTAGTCAAACATGACCTGCCCTTCATGAACCCATGCTGTGTCTGCCCAATGGGACAATTGATATCTAGAGGTCTCACTATTTCTTCCTTGATGATAAATTCAAGCATTTTCCCTACTACAGAAGTTAAGCTAACCGGCCTATAGTTATCCGCCTTTTGTCTTCCTCCTTTTTTAAACAGTGGTATCACATTTGCTGTTTTCCAATCTGTGGGAACCACCCAGAGTCCAGCGAATTTTGATAAATTACCACTAGTGTATTTGTTATTTCCCCCGCCATCTCTTTTAGTACCCTGGGATGCATTCCATCAGGGCCAGGAGACTTGTCTACTTTTAGCCTCCATTAACTTGCCCAACACTACCTCTTTTGTGATAATGATAGTTTCGAGGTCCTCACCTGCCATAGCCTTCCTGTCATCAATTTTTGTCTTGTTATTTGTATCTTCCACTGTGAAGACCGACACAAAAAACCTGTTCAATGCCTCAGCCATTTCCTCATTTCCAATTATTACATCCCCCTTCTCATCCTCTAAAGGACCAATGTTTACTTTAGCCACTCTTTTTCATTTTATATATTTGTAGAAATGTTTGCTATCTGTTTTTATATTCTGAGCTAGTTTACTCTCACAATCCATCTAATTTTTATTGTAGCTTTTTTTGTGGCTTTCCGTTGACCTTTAAAGATTTCCCAATCCTCTAGTTTCCCATTAATCTTTGCCACTTTGTATGCATTTTCTTTCAATTTGATACCCTCCTTTATTTCCTTAGATATCCATGGCTGATTATCTCTTTTTCTACAGTCCTTCCTTATCACTAATATATACTTTTGCTGAGCATTGTGAAAGATCGCTTTGAAAGTCCTCCACTGTTTCTCAATTGTCCCACCATAAAGTTTTTTGCTCCCAGTCTACCTTAGCCAACTCCTCCCTCATCCCATTGTAGTCTCCTTTGTTTAAGCACAAGACATTGGATTTTACCTTTTCGCGCTTCACCTGTATTTTAAATTCAACCATACTGTGATCGCTTCTTCTGAGAGGATCCCTAACTGTAAATCTTAATTATTCCTGTCTCATTACACAAGACCAGATCTAGGATAGCTTGCTCCCTTTTCGATTCCATTACATACTGTTCAAGGAAACTATTACGGATACATTCTATGAACTCCTCCTCAAGGTTGCCTTGACTGGCCTGGTTTGACCAATCGACATGTAGATTAAAATCCCCATGATAATTGTTGTACCAGTTTTACATGCATCAGTTATTTGTTTATTTCTCGCCCCATCGTGATGTTATTATTTGGTGGCCTATAGACTACACCTATCAGTGACTTTTTTTCCTTACTATTTCTAATATCCACCCAAGTGGATTCAATCTTTTTTCTCCATTGAACTTATATCATCTCTCACTACTACCCTGATGTCAACCTTAAATATCGGAGCTACACCACCTCCCTTACCTTCCTGTCAGTCCCTCCGAACAGTCTGATACCCCTGGATATTTAACTCCCAGTCGTGACTATCCTGCAATCATGTCTCTGTAATGGCCACCAAATCCTATTCGCAATGATTTGTGCCGTCAACTCATTTACCTTGTTTTGAATGCTACGAGCATTCAGATAAAGTGCCTTTATGCTAGTTTTTGTGCCTTCTTTTTGAATCCTAACACCACCATTAATAACCTCTCCTGAGCTCTCCTTCCTTTTAACTTTTTTCCTGATTTTAGATGTAGTTGAAAACCTTTCCCCCCCATGCTAACCTGCTGCTTTGCTTTCCATTAACCGTTATACTTCCCGTAGTTTTACTCTTCCCTTCCCCCCCACTTGCTTGTTTAAAGTCCTTTTGACCACCCTATTTATCCTTTTCATCAAAACACTGGTCCCAGATCGGTTCAGGTGAAGACCGTCTCTATGGTACAGATCCCTCCTATTCCAATACTAATGCCAATGTCCCATGAAATGGAACCCCTCTTTCCCACACCATTCCTTTAGCCATGTGTTAACTTCCCTAATTTTCTCAACCCTATGCCAATTCGCACATGGCTCGGGTAGTAATCCAGAGATTGTAACCCTTGAGGACCTGTTCTTTAATTTAGTTCCAAGTGCTTGGTAATCCCCAAACAGGTCTTCTTTCCTAGTCTTGCCTATGTTGTTTGTCGCAACATGGACCACAACAACTGGATCCTCCCCCTCCCACTCCAATATCCTTTCAAGTCGTCAGAGATGTCCCTCACCCTGGCATCAGGGAGGCAACCTACCATGCGGGACTCACGATCTGGCTTACAAAGGATGCTATCAATCCCCTAATTATAGAATCCCCTACAACTACCACTTTACTTTTTGCTCCCCCCTCTTGAATGGCCTCCTGTACCATGCTTTCTGTAGCATTAGTGAGTAAATTATGGCTGAGTAAGTACCACTTGATGGCATAGATGACAAACTTTCCATCACTTTGCTGATGATCAAGAATAGACTGGGGTGGTAATTCACTGGAAATTGTCTTGCTTTTTTGGACAGGACATACCTGGGCAATTTTGCACATTGCCAGGTAGATGCCAGGGTTGTAGCTGTACTGGACCAGCTTGGCTGGGGGTGGGCCTAGTTCTCGAGCACAAGTTTCAGTACTATTGCTGGAATTTTTTCAGGACCCAAAGCCTTTGCAGTATCCAGTACCTTTAGCCGTTTTTTGATATTATGTGGAGTTAATTAAATTAGCCGAAGAGTGGCATCTGTGAAGTGGGAGATCTTCGGGAGGAGGCCGAGATGGATCACCCACTCAGTACTTCTGGCTGAAGATGGTTGCAAATGTTTAAACTTTGTTTTTTGCACTGATGTACTGGGCTCCCCCACCATTAAGGATGGGGATATTGAGGTTGGAGGTGTACTTGCCAGAAACCCTTGCTTCCCTGCTGCAAGACAGGCCGCTCTGCATAGTCTCCATGACTCAGTTAGGGCGGCACGGTAGCACAGTGGTTAGCACTGCTGCTTCACAGCTCCAGGGACCTGGGTTCGATTCCCGGCTTGAGTCACTGTCTGTGTGGAGTTTGCACATTCTCCTCGTGTCTGCGTGGGTTTCCTCCGGGTGCTCCGGTTTCCTCCCACAGTCCAAAGATGTGTGGGTTAGGTTGATTGGCCATGCTAAAATTGCCCCTTAGTGTCCTGAGATGTGTAGGTTAGAGGGATTAGTGGGTAAATGTGTAGGGATATGGGGGTAGGGCCTGGGTGGGATTGTGGTCGGTGCAGACTCGATGGGCCGAATGGCCTCTTTCTGTACTGTAGGGTTTCTATGATTTCTATGATTTCAGTTCAGACCAGCTACAGTGAGGCACATGTGAAGGCAAGCAAAATTATCATAGTGATATTTTGGGTGTTAAAACCTTTTATTTGATGCTTGGAACGTTCAGCATTTGCAGTATTCAGGACCATGCAGTACCAGCCAAAGACAGTTGTGCGTGTCTAACTGTACACAGCCTTTGGTAGAGGTATTTCATTGGACTTCACCATGAATATGAAAGGGATAGGGGTCTGAATATTCAGCAAGTAACTTAATATCCACTGATCCAAAGAACACTTATACAGTGGTCAATTATCAGGAGATCAGCATTCAACTCCATTAAAATGCCCACATTGAAACCACTCAACCTTTGTGATAAACTCTTAATGTGGGCTTTCACATTTTACATTTAAACAGTAAATAAAATAGATACAGCAATGACTCAGTGAAGCAATTATTGTTTATTGTAGTGATAGTGAATGTCTGTAGGATGTGTAGTGTGATTGGCTGTTCTGACATTAACCTTTGTGATATGATTGCCTATCTTGTAGCTATGCTGCGATGCAAAAGCCAAATTTCCAAATGTTCCTCATGGGGAAGTGGTAGAGGAGGTTTCAAGGTTTGCTGTGCATGTTCTAAGGATTGTTCTGGCACCTGACCACCATCTGTTTCTAGCAATGTGGGACCAACAGATTGGGAATGCAGGGGACAGCACAAGTTGCATTACTCATTTGGAAAGTCAGTGCAGGGATGATGGACCGAATGGCCACCTTCTTTGCTGTAGCAATTCTGTGTTTCTGTGATCATCTTTTGTCATTGACCCAGGAATAATAATTCTTTCAGCAGCATCGTGCTTCACCTTGTCTTTCATGCGCGATTCAGCAACAGCAACTTTTTTTTTCTCTGCCATTTCCTTGGCTTGGTTTCTCCCTGTAAGCTGTTCATCCGTACGGCTTCCTTTCTCCACAGATGCTGCCAGAGCTGCTCAACGCTTCCAGCAATTTCTGATTTCACTTCAGATTTCTGGCATTGCTGTATTTAATTTCTTACAGTTTCCTAGGCTGCTGTCAAAAGGATTATGAGTTAAGTAAATTCATTTCTTTCCCCTTCTTCAGTATGCTCACAAACATTCACAGATGTACTCGGTATGCATTTTTCTAGCTGGCTGAAATATAATTTGTGCACAGCCAAGCAATCAAAATAATGCTTTACTCCCTAAGCAGACATGTGTTAATGGAGTAGGGAATCCAAAGGACTCCTTTAATGATGATTACTGTGTATAGCATGAGAGAGAGAGAAGGGTCAAGCAATTATGGAAGATAATTATACGCAGGTCATAGAACTTCAATAACCTGCTCCATGTAGGTGAGGTGAATTGGCCATGCTAAATTGCCCCTTAGTGTCCAAGCAGGTGTAAATTAGGGGGATTGGCAGGGCCAGCAAGAGATGGAAATTGAAGAACGGAACGTTGTAACGAAGAAGAAAGGAAATCTGCTAAAGATCAGTTTTGTAGAAAGGACTCCCAGTGCTGGAGTGACAGGGACTCTGATCGAGATGGCTGGAGGGATTCCTGTGTTATAGGAAGAGATTCTGAATGGAGACGTGGTGGAACTGATGCAGAGTGGTGGCGAAGGGAAAATTGTGGCTTTGATGATAGGCCAGCCTTCTGTTGTGAGGTAACGGGGATAGGGCGCAGGGTGGCCCTGGTTAAGATGTCAGAGTAAGAAGTTTAACAACACCAGGTTAAAGTCCAACAGGTTTATTTGGTAGCAAAAGCCACACAAGCTTTCGAAGCTCTAAGCCCCTTCTTCAGGTGAGTGGGAATTCTGTTCACAAACAGAGCATATAAAGACACAACCTCAATTTACATGAATAATGGTTGGAATGCGAATACTTACAACTAATCAAGTCTTTAAGAAACAAAACAATGTGGGTGGAGAGAGCATCAAGACAGGCTAAAAAGATGTGTATTGTCTCCAGACAAGACAGCCAGTGAAACTCTGTGGGGGTTACAAATAGCGTGCACTACAAATAGTGTCAGAGTCAGTGCAGACTTAATGGGCCAAATGGTCTCCTTCTCCACTGTAGGGATTCTATGATTTGGAATGATATATAGAACATAGAACATTACAGCGCAGTACAGGCCCTTCGGCCCTCGATGTTGCGCCGACCAGTGGTACCAATCTAAAGCCCCTCTAATCTACACTATGCCAATATCATCCATATGTTTATCCAATAACCACTTGAACGCTCTCAACGTTGACGAGTCCACCACTGCTGCAGGCAGGGCATTCCACGCCCTTACTACTCTCTGAGTAAAGAAATTACCTCTAACATCTGTCCTATATCTCTCACCCCTCAATTTAAAGCTAAGTCCCCTCGTGCTAGCCAACACCATCCGAGGAAAAAGTTCTCACTATCCACCCTATCTAATCCTCTGATCATCTTGCATGCCTCTATTAAGTCACCTCTTAACCTTCTTCTCTCTAACGAAAACAACCTCAAGCCCCTCAGCCTTTCCTCATACGATTTTCCCACCATACCAGGCAACATCCTGGTAAATCTCTTCTGCACCCTTTCCAACACTTCCACATCTTTCCTATAATACGGCGACCATAACTGTATGCAATACTCCAAATGCGGCCGCACCAGAGTTTTGTACAGTTGCAGCATGACCTCCTGGCTCCGAAACTCAATCCCTCTACCAATTAAAGCTAACACACCGTACGCCTTCTTAACAACCCTATCAACCTGGGTGCCAACTTTCAGGGATCTATGCACATGGACACCCAGATCCCTCTGTTCATCCACACTACCAAGTATCTTACCATTAGCCCAGTACTCTGTATTCCTGTTACTCCTTCCAAAGTGAATCACCTCACACTTTTCCGCATTAAACTCCATTTGCCACCTCTCAGCCCAGCTCTGCAGCTTATCTATGTCCCTCTGTAACCTGCCACTTCCCTCCGCACTGTCTAAAACTCCACCGACTTTAGTGTTATCCGCAAATTTACTAATCCATCCTTCCACGCCCTCATCCAAGTCATTAATAAAAATGACAAACAGCAGTGGCCCCAAAACAGATCCTTGCTAGTAACTGAACTCCAGGATGAATATTTCCCATCAACCACCACCCTTTGTTTTCTTACAGCTAGCCAATTCCTGATCCAAACCACTAAATCACCCTCAATCCCATGTGTCCGTATTTTCTGTAAAAGCTTACCATGGGGAACCTTATCAAACGCTTTGCTGAAATCCATATACACCACATCAACCGCTTTACCCTCATCCACCTCTTTGGTCACCTTCTCAAAGAACTCAATAAGGTTTGCGAGGCACGACCTATCCTTCACAAAACCGTGCTGACTATCCCTAATCAAATTATTCCTTTCCAGGTGATTATAAATCCTATCTCTTATAATCCTTTCCAAAACTTTGCCCACAACAGAAGTAAGGCTCACCGGTCTATAATTACCAGGGTTGTCCCTACTGCCCTTCTTGAACAAGGGGACAACATTTGCTATCCTCCAGTCTTCTGGCACTGTTCCTGTAGACAATGACGACACAAAGATCAAAGCCAAAGGCTCTGCAATCTGCTCTCTAGCCTCCCAGAGAATCCTAGGATAAATCCCATCCGGCCCAGGGGACTTATCTATTTTTACCCTTTCCAGAATTGCTTACACCTCCTCCTTATGAACATCAATCCCATCCAGTCCAACAGCCTGCATCTCAGTACTCCCCTCAACAACACTGTCCCTCTCCAGTGTGAATACCGATGAAAAATATTCATTTAGTGCCTCTCCTATGTCTTCAGACTCCACGCACAACTTCCCACTCCTGTCCTTGACTGGCCCTAATCTTACCCTAGTCATTCTTTTACTCCTGACATACCTATAGAAAGCTTTAGGGTTTTCCTTGATCCTACCTGCCAAAGACTTCTCATGTCCCCTCCTGGCTCTTCTTAACTCTTTCTTTAGGTCCTTCCTGGCTAACTTGTAACTCTCAAGCGCCCTAACTGAGCCTTCACGTCTCATCTTAACATAAGTCTCCTTCTTCCTCTTCACAAGAGATTCAACCTCCTTAGTAAACCACGGTTCCCTCACATGTCTGCTTCCTCCCTGCCTGACAGGTACATATTTATCAAGGACGCGTAGTAGCTGTTCCTTGAACAAGTTCCACATTACAATTGTGCCCATCCCCTGCAGTTTCCTTCCCCAACCTATGCCAGCTAAATCTCGCCTAATCGCATCATAATTTCCTTTCCCCCAGCTATAACTCTTGCCCTTTGGTATATACCTATCCTTTTCCATTGCTAAAGTAAACGTAATCGAATTGTGGTCACTGTCACCAAAATGCTCACCTACCTCCAAATCTAACACCTGGCCTGGTTCATTACCCAGTACCAAATCCAATGTGGCCTCGCCTCTTGTTGGTCTATCTACATGCTGCGTCAGGAAGCCTTCCTGCACACACTGGACAAAAACCGACCCCTCTAAAGTATTCGAACTATAGCTTTTCCAGTCAATATTTGTAAAGTTAAAGTCCCCCAGTACAACTACCCAGTTACTTTCGCTCCTATCCAGAATCATCTTTGCAATCTTTTCCTCTACATCTCTGGAACTTTTCGGAGGTCTATAAAAAACTCCCAACAGGGTGACCTCTCCTTTCCTGTTTCTAACCTCAGCCCAAACTACCTCAGTAGACGAGTCCTCATCAAATGTCCTTTCTGCCACCATAATACTGTCCTTGACTAACAATGCCACACCTCCCCCTCTTTTACCACCTTCCCTGCACTTACTGAAACATCTAAACCCCGGAACCTGCAACAACCATTCCTGTCCCTGCTCTATCCATGTCTCCGAGATGGCCACAACATCGAAATCCCAGGTACCAACCCATGCTGCAAGCTCACCCACCTTATTCCGGATGCTCCTTGCGTTGAAGTATACACACTTCAAACCGCCTTCCTGCCTGCCAGTACACTCCTGCGACTCTGAAACCTCATCCATGACCTCACTACTCTCAACCTCCTGTACACCGGAGCTACAATTCAGGTACCCACCCCCCTGCTGAATTAGTTTAAACCCTCCCGAAGAGCATTAGCAAATTTCCCCCCCAAGATATTGGTACCCCTCTGGTTCAAGTGCAGACCATCCTGTTTGTAGAGGTCCCACCTACCCCAGAAAGAGCCCCAATTGTCCAGATATCTGAATCCCTCCCTCCTGCACCATCCCTGTAACCACGTGTTCAACTGCTCTCTCTCCCTATTCCTCTCCTCACTATCACATGGCACGGGTAACAAACCAGAGATAACAACTTTGTTTGTTCTAGCCCTAAGCTTCCACCCTAACTCCCTGAATTTCTGCCTTACATCCCCATCCCTTTTCCTATCTATGTCTTGAGTGCCTATGTGAACCACAACTTGGGGCTGGTCCCCCTCCCCCTTAAGGATTTCGAAAACATGATCCGAGACATCATGGACTCTGGCTCCTGGGAGGCAACACACCAACCACGAGTCTCTCTCGTTCCCACAGAATCTCCTATCCGTCCCTTTAACTATGGAGTCCCCAATGACTAATCCTCTACTCCTCTCCCCCCTTCCCTTCTGAGCCACAAGGACAGACTCTGAGCCAGTGACCTGTACACCATGGCTTACCCCTGCTAAGTCGTTCCCCCCAACAGCATCCAAAAGTGTACTATCCCCAATTTCTACGACATTTTTTGTTTCTCCACCCACTTGGATGGCTCCCTGTACCTTGGTGCTGTGGTCAGTTTGCTCATCCTCCCTTTCCCTCCCCTTCTGAGCTGCCGGGCCGCACTCTGCACCGGAGGCACGGCCACTGTTGCTTCCCCGAGGTAGGCTGCTCCCCCCAACAGTACTTAAACAGGAGTACTTATTTTTAAGGGGCACAGCCACTGGGGTACTCTCTAGTACCTGACCTTTCCCCTTCCCCTTCCTAACCGTGACCCACTTGTCTGTCTCTCGTGGCCCCGGTGTGACCACCTGCCTGTAACTCCTATCTATCACCTCCTCATTCTCCCTAACCAGACGAAGGTCATTGAGCTGCAGTTCCAGTTCCCCAATGCGGTCCCTTAAGAGCTGCAGCTCGACGCACCTGGCGCAGATATGGACGTCCGGGAGGCTAGCTGACTCCAGGACCTCCCACATCAGACACTGAGAACAACAAACTGGCCTCACAATCATAATTCCCCCTTTCTTCCAATGACACAGAAAAAAAAAACTGTCTAAACCTACCCCACCTCTGCCTGTTTACACCGAAGCCCGATGAGCCAAAGCCCGTCAGCTCTCACTCTACTTCCCACTCACTCCACTGCCTGCTCCCGACGCTGCCCGCTCAAAAGTGCGGCCTGCTTTTAAACCCTCCAAAAACCTTCCCAAGCTTCTCCTGGGCCTACTTCCTGTTTTGCAAAAAAACCCTCCGATTTTTAACACAAATTTAACTGAAAAATAAATAAATAAATCACATGCAGGAACACACTCCCTTACTCTCAGCCTGCTCCTGTGGAACATATGAAGGAAAGTAACTGGTTTAAATGTTAAGGCAAGCCTTTTAGAGGGGAAAGGACTGATTAGGGACAGTCAGCATGGCTTTGTGAGTGGAAAATCATGTCTCACGAATTTGACTGAATTTTTAGAAAGGGTAACCAAGAGGGTAGATGAGGGCAGAGCAGTCAAAATTGTCTACATGGACTTTGACAGGGTACCACATGGTAGGTTGTTGCATAAGGTTAAATCTCACAGGATCCAGGGTGATTTGATACAATTGGATACAAAATTGGCTTGAAGCCAGAGGGTGGTTGTAGAGGGTTGTTTTTCAAACTGGAGGCTGATGGCAAGTGGTGTGCCTCAGGGATCGGTGCTGGGTCCACTCTTATTTGTTATTTATATTAATGATATGGATGAGAATTTAGGAGGCATGGTTAGTAAGTTTGCAGATGACACCAAGATTGGTGGCATAGTGGACAGTGAAGAAGGTTATCTAGGATTGCAACAGGATCTTGATCCATTGGGCTAGTGGGCTGATGAATGGCAGATGTTGTTTAATTTAGGTAAATGCAATGTGATGCATTTTGGTTGATCGAAACAGGGCATGCTCTATTCAGGGCATTGGGGAGAGTTATAGAACAAAGAGATCTAGGAGTACAGGTTCGTAGTTCCTTGAAAGTGGAGTCACAGGAGGACAGGGTGGTGAAGAAGGCATTCGGCATGTTTGGTTTCATTGGTCAGAACATTGAATACAAGAGTTGGGATGTCTTGTTGAAGTTGTACAAGACGTTGGTCAGGCCACACTTGGAATACTGTGTACAGTTCTGGTCACCCTAGTATAGTAAGAGTGGAGAAATGATTTACAAGGATGCTACCAAGACTTGGTGGTTTGAGTTAAGGAGAGGCTGGATAGACTAGGATTTTTTTCTCTGGAGCGTAGGAGGCTTAGGGGTGATCTTACAGAGGTCTACAAAATAATGAGGGGCATAGAAAGGTGGATATTCAATGTCTTTTCCCAAAGGTAGAGGAGTCTAAAACTAGAGGGCATAGGTTTAAGGAGAGAGGGGAGAGATACAAAAGGGTCCAAAGGGGCAATTATTTCACTCAGAAGGTGGTGAGTGTCTGGAACGAGCTGCCAGATGCAGTAGTAGAGGTGGGTACAATTTTGTCGTTTAAAAAACATTTAGACAGTTACATGGGTAAGATTTGTATAGAGGGATATGGGCCAAATGCGGGCAATTGGGATTAGCTTAGTGGTTAAAACTGGGCGGTGTGGACAGGTTGGGCCGAAGGGCCTGTTTCCATGCTGTTGAAGCGCTATCAATTAGGCAAAAGACTACTTGTGTGCTAATACAACTGTAGGCTTTTATTCATTACAGAACTAGGAGCATATCCTAACAGATAACCAACCCGAACTGAACAAGGGGGAGGAAACAGCTACCTTTATACTGGGTGACAAGGGGAGGAGCCGGCAGGGGATGTGTCCAGGCATGACAAACACAACAACGGTGGTCCAGACAGGACAAAGGCGCAACTGTAGTCCACCACAGCTGTAAACCTCTATGATTCTAAGCAATGAGGATGACAGTGAATTATTTCACACTCATATTGAGGGAATGTACCTAACATTGATTGAAATGTCTGAAGTAAGAGTTTGCAGGTTTCCATCATAGAAAAGTTTGGCAAGAGTATTCTACAACAGAATTGAGCCAATACTTTATAATGGAATACACCAGAGAAGTAATGATGATATTTCACAAGAATGATACAGGCTAAAAAACAAAATACATTCTTATTAGATGCTGAGAAGGATTGCTTGCCAACTATCCTTTTATCAACTGGAACAATTAATATGAACTGTGGAACTACAGAGGTTTACAACACAAAAAGAGTCAATTTGGCCCATCTCTTCTACACTTGTTCTTTACTGAATTACCCAAAACTAATCATGTTGTCCTGTTCACTCCCCACAGTCCTGTATCTTCCTCTGATTCAACTATTTGGGCATTTTCTTTTTGTACCATCTCCTACTTTGACAATGTTGCTCTTAGCTATGCTTTCATAAATGGCTGATCGCATTGCTGAACTAAAAGTATATTATTGTAGTAGTGAGTTTTTGGATGTCATAGCTTCTTTCGCATGTTCAAATTGGCATGTTTATTGAAATCTTTTCAAATGTAGTTATCATGTCAATGGTTCATAATTGCAAATCAAGACATTTTATGCATTCGGACATTTGATAAGAGGCTTTTTGTGAAAACCGAGGCACACGGCATTAAAAGTAACATGTTGTCCAGAAAGATTACTGCAGGACAAAGAGCAGAAGGGTTTTTTTTCAGGTTGGCAGGATGTAATGATTTACCCTGGGATCAGTGGTAGGATGTCTTGCTATTTATTTATTTGGCCATAAACAGAAGAATTATATCAAAGTTTGTTCATGATGCGAAGTTAAAGGGCAATGCAGTGATTCCAGGAGAATGTGTTTATTTTCAGACAAAATGAAGACACAGTTCAATGTAGAAAAATGTGAAATAATGCATTTGGACACAAAGAACAGCGAAAGGAGTTAAATTATCCAAAACTAGGAATCGTAAATATAGGATAGTCACGAGTGATGTCAGGAGAACGTTTTTCTCAAGAGATTGGTAAGAATGTGAAACTTGCTACTACATGGAATAGTTATATAAATGCATATTCTTGTTGTAGCTGAGGTGATTAGCATAGATGCACTGAAGGGGAAGCTAGATATGTACACAACTGAGAAATTAATTGAGGAATAAAAGAAAAGGATATGCTGATCGCGTGAGAAGAAGTAAGATTAGAGCTCATGTGGGGCATGAAGGTCGACACAGACTGACTAACCTGTTTCTGTGCTGTATATTTCATGTAATTCTATGTAATATTTATTCACTTTCACTTAAAAGTGTAATGGTTTGTACCAAATCATTCCATGCTCTAATAATTCTGGTTAAAGAAATTTCTCCTAATCTCTTTCCTTGCGCTCTTCCTGGCAATTTTAGATAGATGGCCTCTCATCACTGACACCTCCCCAGCTTGTCTAAGACAATCTATTTCTGACACAGAGTCAGAACCCTATTGGGCTGGAATGCTGTAAGCAGATAACAACATTGCAAGTAGATGCTTTCAAGAGACCTCATGTACTATTACATTAATAAAATAGTCATCACTTTTTATGTAAACACTAATGTGTAAAAATGATTTTGTGCATAATCAAAATATTTATTTTTGTATTTACCGATTCCTGAATTGTGTCCATATCTTTGCAGAAAGTGCTATGTGTGGGACTCAAGGGAAAAGTAATAATTGATGAGTTCTCCTTGCATCTTTGTCATTTCGGACACTAGGGTGTGCTGCAAGTGGTTCATGTTCTCCCTTATCCTCTTCCTGGTGTCATCCATTTTCTGCAAGATAATATGCTTCTTTCAATAATGTGATCACGCTTCAATTATTTTGGCAGCCCATTCCATTTCATACTGAAAGATATTGAAAGAGCAGTCCAACAACCAAAAACTTTGGATTAGGGTGTCAAGGATTTGCCATGTGTATGTTTCAGCTTTAAAAGTGTACTTCTTATGACCAGTTACCTACTGATCAGGTGTGTTGTGCAGAACAGCAACATTATTCAGTCAGGAACATTTGTTAGAGCAAAAAATTGAGACCTCAGCAAGAAACAATTTTGTCAAATTTTCTATATTCAAAGCTGTCATCAGAGAATTATTGAAGTGAAATCTATGACTAACAAGAGTACAAGAGTTAAAAGGAAGGGAAGGGGACTTAAAACAATTATAATCACCAGGGAAAGAATACCGAGAAAATTATTAGAACTAAAAACTGAGTATTCCCAGGTCCTGATGGGCTAAATCCTAGTGTCTTATAAGGAGTAACTGCTGAGATTGTAGTTACATTGGTTTTAATTTTCCAAAACTCCCTAGATTCTGGAAAGGTTCAATCAGATTGGAAAATAGTGAATGTCACTCATCTATTCAAGGTAGGAGAGAGACAAAAATCAGGAAAATACAGACCAGTTAGCTTAACATCTGTCATAAGGAAAATACTGCAATATGAAGGTGGTTATAGTGGGGCGTTTAGAGAATTTCCCTGCAGGGTCAATGTAGTTTTGTGAAAGGGCAACTGTATTTCATTAATTTATTTGAGTTCTTTGAAGAAGTAACAAGCAACATGGTAGAACCTTTTGATGTGGCCATGTTTTTTTTCAGAAGGCATTTAACAAGGTGCCACATCAAAATAACAGCTCATGGTGGAGAGGAATAGTTAGGAAATGGAGAGTAGGCATAAATGGGTCATTGGCAGCTTGACAAGATGTGACAAGTGGTGACAGTGCTGGGGCCTTAACTATTTACAATCTGTATTAATGACTTGAATGATAGATTGAATGTACAGTTGCTAAATTTGCTGATAACGCAAAGATAGGTGGGAAAGTAAGTTGTCAAGAGGACGCAAGGAGCCTGCAAAGAGACATATCTAGGTTAAGTGAGCAGGCAAAAACTTGATAGAGTACTATGTGGGAAAATGTGAACATGTCCACTTTGGCAGGGAGAATATAAAAGCAGGATATTATTTAATTAGGGAGAGATTGCAAAACTCCGCAGTAAAAGGTGATCTGGATGTCCTGGTACATGAGCAAAAGGTTAGTATGCAGGTACAGCAAGTGATTGGGAAGGCACATGTTTCATACAAGGTGAATGGATTATAAAAATTTTGCATGCAGTTGTATAGGGTATTGGTGGATCAAACCTAGAGTACTTTGTGCAATTTTGGTCTCCTTATTCAAGAAAGTACATAATTGCGTTAGGAGAAGTTCAGAGAATGTTCACTCAACTGATTCCTGGGGTGAAGGGATTATCCTGTGAGGAAAGGTTGGACAAGTTGGGCCTGTATACATTGGATGTTAGAAGAATGAGAAGTGATCATATTGAACCATATGAAGTCCTGAAGGGACATGACGGGGCAAATGCTGAAAGGAGGTTTCTCCTGTGGGAGAGACTAGAATTAGGGGACACAGTTAAAAATAGGCAGACTCCCATTTAAGGCAGAGATGAGGAGAAATATTTTCTCTGAGGGTCATGAGTATGTGGGATTCTATTCCTCAGTGGTTAAGACAGGGTCATTGAATATTTTTTAAAGCTGGATTAGATAGGTTCTTGATTGACAAGGGAGTCAAAGGGTATGGACGTTAGGAAGGAAAGTGAGGTTGAGGCCGCAATCAGATCAGCCATGATCTTATTGAACTGTAGAGCAGGCTTGAGAAGCTGAATGACCTAATTCTGCTCCTAATTCATATGTTCATACATATATTCTTACAAAGATAACAGCCCCAGCCAAACCATTACATTGAGAAGGTGATTATATCTGGACCATGTTTTTCAGAAAATTCACATAGTATATATATTTCCTGTAAATCTTTGTCAATTGTATTCTTAATCCAGATACTGGGAAGCACGCCATAAGTTGCTATGGTAGTCTGATTTCATCTCCTAAATAAATTGGAAGAAAAAATTGGCAGATGAGACAGCGAGCAAACAATGGAAAATATACAAATAGAGGATGCTTAGGGCACAAAGCTGCAAATTCCCACAAGGGTAGATGCTGAGAGACTGTTTCCCCAGGTGGGAGAGTCTGGAACCAGAGGTTATGGTTCTCAGATCAGTGGTTGGCCATTTTGGACTGAGATGAGGTGAAATTTCTTCACCCAGAGGATTGCCAATCTTTGTAATTCTCCAGCCCAGACAGTAGGGGATACTTAGTCATAGTGTGTATTCAAGACTGCAATTTTAATCACTATGGGAATCAAGGGTTGTGGAGGTGAGACAGGAAAGCGGAGTTAATGTAGAAGATCAGCTATGATCTTATTGAATGGCAGAGTAGGCTTCAGGGGTTTTATGACCTACAGCTACTCCTATTTCTTATGATCTTAGATTATGGAGCTGCATTTATTTTTAATAATATCAGACATCAAAATACATCACATTTTTAAACTAAAATGAGTGGTTGTTATTCCCAATTGCCTAGTCTAGTTGTATTTCAATCATGCTGCATATTTTTTAAAATATCAATGGATGGGGCGGCACGGTAGCACAGTGGTTAGCACTGCTGCTTCACAGCTCCAGGGTCCTGGGTTCGATTCCCGGCTCGGGTCACTGTCTGTGTGGAGTTTGCACATTCTCCTCGTGTCTGTGTGGGTTTCCTCCGGGTGCTCCGGTTTCCTCCCACAGGCCAAAGATGTGCGGGTTAGGTTGATTGGCCAGGTTAAAAATTGTCCCTTAGAGTCCTGGGATGCGTAGGTTAGAGGGATTAGCGGGTAAAATATGTGGGGGTAGGGCCTGGGTCGGATTGTGGTCGGTGCAGACTTGATGGGCCGAATGGCCTCCTTCTGCACTGTAGGGTTTCTATGTTTCTAAACTGATGCAAATTGGACTTTCTGTAATCTGGGGAAAATTACACAATCTCCCAGATGTGACAGTGGAGTGTAGTTAGTAGATTAGGGTTTTGCAAACTTGCTGCTGATAGACTAGGAGAAGCACTGACATCTTATGTTGTCCATTTAATTATCTTTTGTTGCTCAACTTTTAAATTTGATATCCATAGTGCTTTTTATTGATTTTTGATGATTATATCTTTCACAGATATACTTGGCTCCTTTCCAAACTTTTGAAACCATCTGACAACACTAGTTTGAAATAATATGTGTGAAGTATCTTAAGTGCATGACTTAATTCTTTCACTAACATAGCTACTTCACTGTCGGGAAAAAGGTACAGAAGTCTGAGGTCATGTACCAACTGACTCAAGAATAGCTTTTTCACAATTGCCATCAGACTTTTGAATGGACCTACCTCGCACTAAGCTAATCTTTCTCTACACCCAAGCTATGACTGTAGCACTACATTCTTCACTCTCTCCTTTCCTTATATATGAACGGTATGCCTTGTCTGTATAGTGTGCAAGAAACAATCATTTTTACTGTATACTAATACATGTGACAATAATAAATCAAATCAACTTTTGTATTCACTGAACAGAAGATGATTGTCGATACTTGGTCAAGTCATTTCATATTACCAATAAGTACACGTGTCGATTTTGAGGGATATAGTAGTGTGGTGGTTATATTACTGAGTTAGTAAACCATTAATTAATTGTTACAGTTGGTGTTATAACTGGACGGAAAAATCCCAGAATGGAACTCTGGCTCAAAAGACCGTAGCCTTTACACTTTTATTAAAATGTGGAGGAACAGAGTCAGAGGACTACTAATTAGGTTTAATAACAAGAAAAGAAACATTAAATATGGAAAAAATTGATGAGTATATAGTAGTCCTTTATTCTCCCTTAGCTTAAAAAATACACATAGATTTTCAGATTGACGTTGACGACTAAGTATATCTTAAGCTAGAATGGTCTCATTAACACAAAGTCCCTTTAAGCACACAAGATCACTGTGGTCAAATACATGCACGCGTTCTGAACCCAAGTTAGTATCTGTGGATTTCTCCTCGGAATCCCCGAGATGATTGTCACTTGAGAGTTTCCAATCTCCACTCCCAAAAACACTCTTTAAAATCTACTCTCACATGCTTTCTCTTCTCAATTTGCATTCCAAATCCAATCCAAATTTTCCAAATGACACTTCTTAGCAAATTTTCCACTCCACTTTTAACAGTGAATCCAGTCTAGGATTTTACAGCCACCCCCCCCCCCCCCCCCCAACCCGCCAAGTCTGCTACCCCACTTTAAATCTGGTTGCTGCAATTGTCCCTTTAACTCAAACACTTTGTTTACTCTTCCTTGAATTCTTCTGAACAATACCTTGGTGTCTGTTCACTTAACACATGTCGTCTTTACGCATTCTTTCTGTCCCTGGTTATCTGGACTGTAACTTGTTCCTTAGGAAGCCTGCATCTTTGCAACTCCCTTATCCTGTGCAGCTTCTCCTGGCAGAGCTGAGAGATGTTCGCTTCTCGATGTCCTGTCCCCAACAGTAATAAACCCAGCTAAAACTAAAACTTAGAAGCATATCAGTCCTTGATGGGCCTCCAGTTGCTAACTGTTGCCCATATACTTCTGCTGGTCTATTTATTCTTCATGCCGTAGCCCTCTCTAAGAACAATAGAATCACATTGGAATTGAAACCAACCCCTATACATACAAACACCTTTGTCCAACACGAATCTAACTATAGGTTTTATCCTTCCAGGCAAAGAAACATTAAATTAGACCCACTTAAGACTATACATTATTTCTAATGTTTACTAATACAAATATAAATACCTTAAAACTACCTTTGCTTTCCGAACATAATAATCCAGAGAATTGAAATTCAAATCCCAACAAGGAACTTTGAGAATTTGAATCTAGTTTTTAAAAAATCTGCAAATAAAAAGACGGTGCATGTAAATATCAGATTTTCACAAAAATCCAACTGTTTCACTAATGGGATGTTGTCAAACTATGTCTGACTCTAACCCCTCATCAATATTATTTGACTCCAACTGCTCTGAAATGACTTAGTAAGTCACTTGGTTGTACCAAACTATTGCAAACAGCACGGCACGGTAGCACAGTGGTTAGCACTGCTGCTTCACAGCTCCAGGGTCCCGGGTTCGATTCCCGGCTCGGGTCGCTGTCTGTGTGGAGTTTGCACATTCTCCTCGTGTCTGCGTGGGTTTCCTCCAGTGCTCCGGTTTCCTCCCACAGTCCAAAGATGTGCGGGTTAGGTTGATTGGCCAGGTTAAAAATTGCCCCTTAGAGTCCTGGGATGCGTAGGTTAGAGGGATTAGCGGGTAAATATGTGGGGATAGGGCCTGGGTGGGATTGTGGTCGGTGCAGACTCGATGGGCCAAATGGCCTCCTTCTGCATTGTAGGGTTTCTATGATTCTATGAGCACCTTCTCCATATAAACTCATTCATCATGTCCCACCACCTTCTCAAAGCAACTAGGGACAGGTTGCAGATGCCAGCCTGACCAGCCATCATGAGAATAGCTACTAATTACAAAAAAAGACCCAGAACGATAATGCTGACTCTGAAGAGGTAATCTTACATAGTCACTATATGATTTATAAGATTTTTTATATACATATAATTTCAACTTTGTGCTACACAGTCCAATAATAGTTCTCCTTTACTTTTATCAGTACTTTCAAGGTGCCAATGCAAACAAATGAATCATACCAAGGACTTTGCTTCTCTTATTTTGGTACAACAGATGTCTAGATTCCATGAAAAATCTTTATGATGTGCTTTGATGCTGAATAACAAAGCCACAGTAGGAAGTAAGGGGAATTTAATAATGATCATTTTTAGCCGTCAAGCAGGGAGAGTTTGGAAAAGAAGAGAGAATAAATAGAATATTTGCACTTCAAACAAATGGGAGTTGAAACTAAAGAAATGCTAATTAACAGTGCTGATAGTTGAGAACAAAGAATAATGTTGCCTACATCTTAACAAAACTTTGTAAAGTATTACATTTCAAGTATATTGCTACAATATGCTCACACCAATAAAGGGGTCCCCTAGTGTTAAAGATGCATAATGCAGGAATGATAACTAAGGAATATTTTTTATTTTGTGCCACTTACGTGTTTCGATAAATTTCCTGTTGTAAGTGAACTAATGCTCAATTGCATTGCAATGGAATATGGGTAAATTCTCCGTCCTTAACAATCTGTGTCCAGTGCCACTGTAATCTCCCTCCAGTGCCACTGTAATCTCCCTCCGGTGCCACTGTAATCTCCCTCCGGTGCCACTGTAATCTCCCTCAGGTGCCACTGTAATCTCCCTCCGGTGCCACTGTAATCTCCCTCAGGTGCCACTGTAATCTCCCTCCGGTGCCACTGCAATCTCCCGCAGTGTCATTTTAATCTCCCACCATTGCCACTGTAATCTCCCTCCAACCCCTCTGCAAATTCCTCCCAGTGTCACTATAATCTCCTCAGGTCCACTGTAACCTCCTCCCAGTGCCACTGTAATCTCCTCCCAGTATCCCTGTAATCTCCTAGTGTCATTGTAACCTCCTCCTTGTGTCACTGTAATATCCTTCCAGTGCCACTGTAACCTCCTCCCAATGCCATTGTAATCTCCCACCATTGCCATCATTTCACTGTCATCTCCCCCAGAGCCACTGTAATCTCATCTTCAATCTCCCAGTGTCACAGTAATATCCCACTGCCACTGTAACTTCTCCCAGTATCACTGTAATCTCCCAGTGCCACTGTACTCACCAGCTAGTGCCACTGTAATCTCCTCCCATTGCCACTGTAATTTTATCCCAGTGCCACTGTAACCTTATAGTGCCGCTGTAATCTCCCTCAGTGCCACTGTAACCTTATAGTGCCGCTGTAATCTCCCTCAGTGCCACTGTAACCTTATAGTGCCGCTGTAATCTCCCTCAGTGCCACTGTAACTTGCTGCCAGTGCCACTGTAACCTCCTCCCGGTGCCACTGAAAACTCCTCCCACTGCCACTGTAATCTCTGCCTCATGCCACTGTAATCTACTCTCAGACCACTGTAATGTCACAGTGACATTGTAATCTCCCCCATGCCACTGTCATCTCTCCCTGGTAGCACTGTAATATCATCCCTGTCGCACTTCAATCTCCCAGTGTCACAGTTATGTCCCAGTGCCACTGCACTCGCCACCCGGTGCCACTGTAATCTCCCAATGATTCTGTAATCTCCTTCCATTGCCACTGAACTTTTCCCAGTGCCGCTGTAATCTTTCAGTGCCACTGTAATCTTACGGTGCCACTATAATCTTACAGTGCCACTGTAATGTCCTCCTGGTGCTTGGAAATACTCAAAAGGTGAAAAGTAATGAAATTGCTCAGAATGTGATCCCTATGATTCTGCCAGCATTGCCTCTGACTGTACCCTCTGGCATTGATCTTATTGGAATTTGCATGGATGGTGGGAGAGTCCCTCATTAAATAAAGAAAAAAGTTGCATTTATAAAGTGCCTTTCATGAAGTATACAGCAGATGGCCACAAGAACCTCTACAGAGTGGCATGTAGGGCCTGTCAACTCCATGACATTAGAAACTTAGGTTTTGTAAAAGTTCCCATCTTTTTGCCAGTTCTCTCCTGGCATGGGGGCATGAGGTAAAAGGTCATAGACTTGCAGCCTGACTACAACCGGGGCAGCACAGTGATATAGTATTTAGTACTGCTGCCTCACAGCGCCTGGGACCCAGGTTCGATTCCTGGCTTGGGGAATCATATGGATTTTGCACATTCTCCCCACGTCGGCGTGGGTTTCGTCTGGGTGCTCTGGTTTCCTCCCACAGTCCAAAGGTGTGCAGCTTAGGTGGATTGGCCATGCTAAATTGCCCCTTAATGTCAGGGGGCTAGATAGGGTAAATGCATGTGTTATGGGGGAGGGCCTGGGTGGGATTGTGGTTGGTGTAGACTCGACGGGCCAAATGGCCTCCTTCTGCACTGTAGGATTCTATGATTCTATAATTGACAACAGCATGAAGCAATGGTGGAACCAAAATCCCAATGGAGTGGTTACATACTTGTCAGATGGTTATATCTATGTCCCAATCTTCAGCCTGGACACTACTACTGAGGAAAGTAAGTTGGGCAGTCATGTTTTGGGTAGACCACACCTTAGGGACTACACTTGGCCAGAGGGTTCAAGCAGATAAAGTTTTTGGTCCTGTTTGCCTCAGGAATTGGATAAAAGACCAGGTTAGACTTAAACATTAGATGCTGAGTAGTGGAAACTAAGAATTGGGTTAAAATAGCAAGTAGTTGTAGAAGGTGTGGTCTACCTTCCTATGATCTGCAAGGTTTTTTATTTAAAAAGACAGCCAAATATTGGTATATTGATCAATAGTGACAAGTGCAACACCAACATTAATGTACTGTGAATGTTGACAGGTCAAGCGTGTCTGAAAAATAGTGGCATTGAAAGTGCAGTTAATGTGTACAAGAGGTGCATTTTGTGCCTCACCATGGTGTCCAAGATTTTTGAGTAGGTTTCATTCACTAATGCATCCTGTTTTTTTCTCAGCCATACCTATCTGAACTGTGTAAATAATACCACCATGTAAAATTCAGTGCTTGCAGAGTGATTAGAGTATCCATTCTGGGAGCTTTGCTCAGTGGCCACATGCCTCTCCCTATTTCACACACTTTACAGTCTCAGCACCAAGGGGCTGGCCATTTCTGTCCTCGAAGTTCATTCCATGATGCAGATGTCCAAATCTAATCCAATGTGGTAAGGAGGAGAATGGGTTTTAACTTAGCCACACTCCACACAGAGAGATCTGAGGAGATGTTGCTTGAGCTGTTTTTGGGCGGTCCATTCAAACTATTCTGGAGGAAGTAGAGGTGTGAAAAGCGTGAAACCGTGAGGCCAGTGTCCAGCTGACACTTCGGTGCCACACTGAGAGGCGAACCTTGATGAAGATGTCTGGGGAAAGCAGGATGTTTCCGGTCAGCGGGGTGGGATGCAGTAAACAATGCTTAAGTGTTGAGTCCAGTAAGAGTTTTAACAACACCAGGTTAAAGTCCAACAGGTTTATTTGGTAGCAAATGCCTGTTGAACTTTAACCTGGTGTTGTTAAAACTCTTTGTCCAACGCCGGCATCTCCACATCATGAGTGTTGAGTGACAGTTATATGAGAAGACGCAGTGTTCAGAAACTATACGCCGCATGGTTGCAGAATCATCGGCCTCAAAAGATGATCAGATGCATGCCAGCTGGGAAGAGAGCATGTGAAGACACCAGAGCGAGACTGATCGCAGGGAAATCCGAATGGAAAATTGACAATGGGGAGACCGCTGCAGAGATTGGCATTAGTCTCTGTGTGACTCTAGCTAGCCTCCTTGTAACGACTGGCTCTCCCTACACCCTCCAAATGAGACATTGCACAATCTGCTTCCCCCTGCCTTCCATTCAACAGGCGTGTTAAGCTCATGTTAAGCAAAGCAAATAAAATTGGATTGAATTTACGGCCCTGAAGAGCTATTTTCTACACACAATGGCCAAACGCTCTGATACCTGTTGGACTCTTCACACGCTCTGTTAAAATACAATAATGTGTGGCAAGCGGCTAACTGCATTTGCGAGGCTCTCCTTGTGCAATTGAAATTCAGGTTTGTATGCCGTATGTTACTCCGTAAGGCGAACGGCACGGAATAAGTTTACAGTTGAGCTGCAGAAATGTTATAAAAGTCAACATTCCGGTAGTGTCGAGGTGGGAACGCAAGGCTACAGACTCGGTTTGCCAGCGGGCTCCACAGAAAGCGGTCGGTGGCAGGGATTTGTTGCCAGTCCTTGGGGACTCGGCAGCAGCATTTGAGTCTGAAAGATGTCAGTCGTGTGGGCACACGTCGCACAGTGTGCAGTGTTAGTGCTCACAGTCAAAAGCCGCTCGAATTGCCCTTTGCACACGACTCACTCTCTGATTAACATATAGCACAGCGGGAAAGAGCCCCTCAGGCAGAGGAGCTTTCAACCCAGCAAGGCAAACTTTACCCGGCCGGAAAGAACCACACGGGAGGAAAGGTTGCCTTCATTTCTCTCAGTGAAATGCTTTATGATTTGAGATGACTTTCAAACAGAGAATCTTCACTGAAGTGATTTAACTCAGTCTAAAGGATATCCGGTTAGTGCTTTCTTAAGTTCCACTGTGCTGCATTATTGCAGTTGGAAATATGGATCAGTTTGTGGATTCAGAAAAAGCTAATCTGATAACTGAAAACAAAGCGAGGATGTACACTCTGCGCCTGAAAAGGTAAGAAAAAAAAGCATAGCGGGCTGTCATTGTTACTGTACAGTTATTATAGCTTGGAATGTGCTTGCATTAAGGAAGGTCACGATGCGTTAATACATTGGCATTCAATGAATCAATTGAAAGGAAATTGCTTTCCGTAGGCTATTTAACTACAATAACCAAATGTATGCGTGTGGAATGTATTTTTCCTGCTATCAGCTATCTCACACAATTGGCGTTTTGCATTTTAAGCACATTAATGTGAAACGAGCTGGTGTTATTACACTGAGGCGATGCTGTTCCGGTTGGCTGTGAGTAAATGTTTGTCTAAGCTCGTTATTCAGTGAATTGGGTAAATGTTTAGCAAATAACGCGGGTATCCAGGTAAACGTGATGGAACCATCACAAATGGTTAGGTTTGGAGTAAAATGATGAGGGCTGGACTTTTAATCGGCTCACCGAAGAGCTGCAGCCCTGTAGGTTTGTAGGAGGCGCATTTAAATTCTGGTGCCATCGCTTTCCCTACTTTTGATTTTGTTGGATTAAATATAGTTCGAGAGGGAATCTGCTGGGCAGATTTTGGAGCCAGTTGATGTATCTTCCCGGTGGCGTTATCACACCCTGCAGTCTACACTGGTGCGCAAGCGGGAGGGAGAATGTGGCCAATTCGGTTACTGCGTTTGTAATCGTGATTATTATCTATGGTAGGCTGTGGGGAATATGCACATGGGTTTATGTTGGCTGTTATCTTTTATATAATTAGTGTACACTAAATACTGTACTTGGACATTTGTTTTAATTCAGCTTGGGCACACATTTTACATGTTACACTTTATGGTTACACGTTCAAAGGGCTTTTGAAGCAAATGCAGATTTCCAGCTGGGTTTCAATGTTTGTATTGTCACTGAGCTAAAAATCCACACTCAGAATAGACCCCCGCAAGAGCAGTTTGTGTGAAGAAAATCATTTTCACGCCTGGTTTCATTTCAGACAATCTGTGATTAATAGCTCGGGGAACTGATCGTTCACCAGATAATGTAAAAGGCAATACTAATGATTGATGCTATTTTTTAAGAAAGATTTTAGAAATTCGTTCACCATTTATTAAAATATTTATTTTAAACGCCCACACTTTGTTTCCCATCTGTTATCGTGGTTTATTTGATAACTTTTGACTGAAACGTTTGCTTTTGAAAGGCAGAAACTGCCACAAATATCCCATTACTTTCAAAATATTCCACATCCATACACAAATCAGTTAAACGGAGCGTTGAAAAGCTGGACCACAATTTCAACTGCATCTGATAAGAGCAAGATTTATAAAACACGATGTGAAAACAAATATATGTTGTATGAATTGAATCACAGAACAGCATTTCAACAATAAATATGTAGGACTTCCCTCAGTGCGTAAAGTTGTAGAAGTAACGTTTCACCACTGCATTGTGACAGCAGTTTGAATAAAGATAGTTTTTCTTAAACTTGACACACAAGAAATCATTCCACATGTCACAGTGATGTCGAAGAATTATTCATGCATAGGGCCAATTTCTACATAGGAAACGATTGGTTATAGCCTATGCTTTCAAATATTTAATAAATACGCCACGCCATTTGCCAAATAAATAGAAACAGAAAATGCTGGAAAGACTCTGCAGGTCTGGCAGCATCTGTGGAGAGAGAAACAGAGTTGACATTTCCGGTCTATGTGACCAGTCTACATTTGCCAAACTTGCCTTCACTCATAGTTTACCGGCGAGCGAGCAGTGTATTTTATCCAGTGTATTAAGTTTAAAACATTGGGCAAGATTTTTTAAAAATCAGCTGAACACACTGCACACTTCATAATGGACTAAAATATTTTCAGTGGCTTATGGTAATTATGGTAATACCAATTCTGCAACACTGGCCATTGTAATTGTAGCATCGTGGATAGTAATCATTGATTAATTTAGTCTTTGAATGCGGTAGATTACTCTAAATACTTCCGTGAATCGTTGTCAACATTCCAGAGCCGCAGGGACGCTTTCTTGGTCTCGGCACTCACCTATACTTTATTCCTCACCTGGACCACACCCGTTGGGCACCACAGGGGCTGGGGTGCATTATCGACCCCGATAGTCACATTATGATTTAATGTTTTAAGTTTCCTTTGTACTTTGGTTCTGTTCGGGCTGTTCCCCTTCCTTTTGGGGAGCTGCCCCTTTTACTTTGTCCCTGAGTTGGTTTATTTGTTTTGCCCTAAAAGAAACCTGGACCACTAATGAAATTCAAACAGGTTTGTAGAAAGAGCACCTACCACGTATCACCTCTGGGTTTGTCTTGATTACCTACTCAGTCCGGGACAGTTCCGTCAATTCAACCAGATTTGTCTAATTGGCGCGCTCCAGAGCTAGAAATGTATACGCTTAATATAGACTTCTAACGAACTCGGGAAAGGACGCAACACTTGAACTGTAAAATAGACCTAAGCTGTTGCGTGAAATCAGCCGTATCGGGGCTGGGGGACAAATCAATAACTAATTTATCTGGCATAATGCTCTTGTGAAATTGGTGGATCACGTCTCTGTATTGTAAATAAATGCAATGTAATTACATTAAGAAATAACACTGATAGTTCTTTTAAATATGTCCCAATATTAAATCTTTAAGAATTGGAAACACTGCACGAAGTTGAGATACCCACTAGCAAATGATCAAATGATATTCGAAGAATAACACATTTTTTATTCTTATATTACCCAATCAATGCAGGTTAATAATTATTGGCCTGCTGTCTGTTGTGTGAAGATTGGACTTGTTTCTATTGCGACGGTTTGGCTATTAGCTTTCCCCTCCACCACCACCAACCCAAAATAACACTTCGAGATCACAAATCATTTCAGATTCCGAGAAATGGGACGAAAGCTTAATTAGGAGATAGGAGATCGAAGCTGCAGATATATTACAGCACAGGCATGAGATGAACTGATCTGTCGAGAAAGGAAACATTCTAATGGCGAGTTTGAATTTACTAGTTAAATGCAGAGGATCATTTTTCTTGCCTTCTGCAAATAATTTTGTATAAAATAAGTATTTTCCATTGGTCGGCCATAAAGTCTGCTTATCCGCCGGATTCCAAAATTACAATGTGGCATTCATCCTTAAATCCAAAGGATCTTGAAAATGATCAGCATTTTCTAAGTGGGAATTACTGGTGGTAAGCAAAAGCACATTTGTATTCAATAAGAAATCTTAGCCACAAGGAAGACGTTAACACGTCAACACATAAACTATTGAAAACCAGACCAGACAAAAAGGGATGCAATTGCAACCGGAGAATCGTCATTGTTTAACAGGGGGGGAAAAAACCTTTTCCGGATGATATTCCAAAGGATATCAAAATTCAGCAAGAGTATTTCTTATCAATCGTCCCAGTAACCTAAAGGTCATTTACTAAAAACAGCTGCATAAAAAATTGTACCTGGAATTGCTTTTGTTTCAAAAAGGAGTATTTGAAAATAATTGAAACGCTGAACCTTGTGAAGCGAACTGAATCCACCCAAAATACTAAGTCACCTGACTTAATGTGTTTATGAATTTCAAACGTCGGGTTACTGCATTACTGACTGTCTGACTTGGAGGTAGGCCCCAGAAATCAGAATAATCGTATTTTCCGAGTTATGGATTGGGTCAGATTGTATCTTCTAATACTAAAAGCCTGTATTTGGAATATTGCAGCACTGTACAACATCTATCAGCATTAAATATGCATTTCATTTGCACTGTAAAATTATCCATTATTAATTTGTAATGTAAAATTATCACTCAATTTACAAATTCCTTATTTGCTTTGCTGAAACTGTTGTTCAGCTATATCATTAAATACATAAGCTTGCCATTGAAAAAATACATTTCAAAATATATACAGAACAAATTAGAATTTCACCTAGAGCGGAAACATTTTGAGTATTATCAAGGTATCTAGGTGCAAACAATATATAGCCCTGTGCCCAATAGTTATCTGCTATCCCATATCCTTACTGTGATGATGTTGTAGAACATGCATTCATGAAGAATAGGAACCACAATCTCCCACAGTAATCTGGAGAACAAAAATATATGCTTGGCACTTCATTAATCCAATGGAACCCAACAGCATAGGAAGCTTCTTCACAAACTGGAACTCTTCAAAATACACACAAGGCACCATTTGTGATTCACAAAGTTAAGGAACAGTAACAACGTAGATTAGATTTAATCGTTTATACCATGATAGCACTAAGTGCTCAGAATGGTTCCAGCTTCAGTTTGGCACCTTCTCTCCCGATTTGGTGAAGTATTTTCTTACAGTTCTACAAGGTTTCCTTTCAGTAGTTTTTACTCTCTTTAGCTGCCAGTCTGCATTTTATACGCTCATACTAAAATTACTCATTTAGCTATATAGTATGTTAATGCTAAATGGGTGGATCAGAGAAGACACACAAATGATGATTTTCAGAGATTAAACTTTGAATGTTGATAAAAGAGTACAGCCATAAACAAATGGTTATATTTGTTTATAGTAACAATAAGTAGTGGCACAGTGGTTAGCACTGCTGCCTCACAGCGCCAGGGACCTGTGTTCGATTCCCGGCTGAGGTCACTGTCTATGTGGACTTTGCACGTTCTCCCCGTGTCTGTGTGGGTTTCCTCCCACAGTCCAAAGATGTGCACATTAGGTGGATTGGTCATGCTAAATTCTCCTTTATTGTACCCGAAAAGGTGCCAGAGTGTGGCGACTGGGGGATTTTCACAGTAACTTCATTGCAGTGTCAATGTACGCCTACTTGTGACTAATAAATAAACTTCAAAAACTTGAAAATGGGATTCTACACATATTCTTAGCTTGCACAAAAACTGCGTGGCAAACTTGAATGTGAAGATGATTGCCAAGGAAACAAACTGGTACTGAGTCACCCAGACTGCAGTGTTTCTTTTCTGTTCGGTGGTTTCTCAATGGGGTGAGCGACCATGGATGCAAAGGATAGTCCTGGTCACTGAACAATTCCATCCAATGTTTCTTCTTCTTAAAATAACATTGACTTCATTGTGTGGAAGTCAACTGTGCCAGTGTATCCACTTTTGAGGTAATGGTCATTGACATATATAATGACATTTCTGTAGTTAGGTACCGCCTGAAAAATAATTGAATGCAAAACCTATTAGTTGACGTAGGCCATAGGATTGATGAGAGGAATACTGATACGCACAAGGGTGCGCAGTGCATGGCACTACCCTGCATTTGAAGGGGATCCACTTCTCAGAGAATTCTCTGCTCAGCTTCTTTCCACAAGAACAGAAATAAAGGCGTTGTTTCATTCAAAAATAGCATTTGTTTACTGGTTGGTACAGGGGTGCACTGTAAATTGCCTCATGTTACCGATGTTTCCCTTTAGAAGCTTAGAAGGATGACATGAGAGCTTCATGCTGTGGTAATCTTCCCTTTTAAAGTAAGAGTTGAACTTGTTCCTGATATTGTCAGCAGTTAGCTTGCAGCAGGTGGTACTGTTTTAGAGTGACCCTTGTGAAACAGAAACAGTATGCACAATGTATCCTCAGATACATCCAATAAATTCTGGAGTGATCTATGAATGCAGTGATGGGTGCAGACGAAATGTGGTAGCATCTGTATTTAGGCATTCATGAGCTCCTTCTGATCACAATGATGCAACATGTTTAGAAGTCCAAAGGAATATTGATCCCCACCACTTCTAGGATGAAAACATCATTAGCAATCAAGAATAATGAAACTCATTTGCTTTAAAAAGTGCCAGATTCTTCACTGCTGGATAACTTTGAAAAATCAACTAATGTGTGCATTAATAAACGTAAAAGAAGCCAAAAAAAAATCACAGAAACCTTACAACCTTACAAGCACTAAAAACTATGAATTAGCTTAACAGCAGGCCAGATCCCAAGTCCTCCTTTTGCAGGATTCATACAGGTATGAATAGAACCCACAGTTGGATGATTTCACATGGGCCAGTTTTATTTCCATCGTATGACCTTCAGTTTAATGTACCAGCTAACATATGATATTGGACATGCCACTGCTCACCATAGCTGAGCAGATTTTCAGATGTAACTTAAGAGGAAATCCAATTTATGTTAACATTTCTTTACTTATCAACGATATAGTGATGGCAAATATATTTGTTTTTGATATCATTATAATTATCTCCAGTGTCTTCCTTTCCTCTGTCAATCCTCATGTTAACTTTCATATACAGATTGAAAATCTACATGTCCCTCTTTACGCTTAGATTTTTTGTACTTTAATTTTCTGCCACATCTAATGCTCCTTCATGATTTGAATTTCGTACTCCCTTGCACTTTGGCAATTTTGTGCAAAAATATTACAATTCCAAAACCTTCCAGATTATCTATTCAGAATATGCAATATTTCAATGTGGATTCATTGCCAAAAAGGGTAAAATGGTAATGTTTAAAATGCTTCAATAACTAACTGGTAAAATGCTAGCTAGTAGTTGAACTGCCTTTCAGATAGTTGAATCTGCTGGGTGGGATTTGATAAACTGAATGTTTCCTGTTTGTAGCTCTTAATCATTTTGCAATTTCCATTAAGGAGCACTGTGCACATGAGTTGGATGTAGAAATTCTGAACGAATGAACTTTTAAATGGATCCAAGCACCAACAATCCAAAAAGAAGAGTCCATTTTATTGAGACAAATTAATGTTCTGCAGTTGTAAGATCATAATTGTGGATAATCATAATCAAATTGCTGCAGATACACAAATTGAACGATCATTTTAAATAATATCTCCAAATGCATTGCAGATAAAAGGAACAAAACCTGCAAATGTGAAATGCAAAATATCCATCAGCATTGGAAAGGAAAGAGGGAAGGTAAATATATCAGTGGAAACCATTCATCCGAACAGAACTGAGTTTTGATTAACGAGTGAAATTCTGTGATGTGATTCAAATTAATAACTGGAAAATTGGGTGTGCTGTAAATCGACCATGCAGATCCCTATGTCCAATTCTTCAACCCATGACCCTTCAAATATGGCTCTGTGTGAGGAGCAGAAGTCCATAACACATACCCTAAGGGTTTCAAAGTGAAACATTAAACGTTTTCCTTCTGATACTTTTTATCTGTTGGTATTTTCAGCATTGCATCTCATTGTCTTCATTTTCCATTCCTGGCTGGTAGCCTTCTATCTTGTAAGATGATGGTTAGTGCCGCAATGTTAACTCTGTGGTTAAGCCTCATCTGGTGTGACTCAGGGGCCTCACTCCAGCATGGCAGTCTCTGCTCCATTTGCTGACAATGGGTTGAGAAGGTGCATGATTCACTGCCCTCTATTTTCTCTGGGCCCTCTGCTCGGCTAGCTGAGCTTTCCGCTCGCCTCTTCCAATAGTCAGCCTCCAGGGGTCACCAACATCAGCAACTGTCTCCCAGTTTTCAGTGTCATTTCATAGCTTGCTTGCAGGTGTCCTTATAGTGGATGAATGGACACGCAGGAGGCCGTGACTCAGTGGCCAATTCACTGCACAGAAGGCCTTTGGGTACATGGCTATCATCCATCTGATGAAAAAGGCCAAGACAGCGTAGGCATTGTTAGCTTGGCAATGAATATATACTGATGGAATTAATACACTTTAGGATCTCTGAGTTGGTGACTTTGTCCTGCCAAGAAGTACCAAGGATACGTCTGAGACAGCGAAGATGGAAACTGTTCAGCATTTTGTCCTGCTCTGCATATGCTGTCCGGATCTCACCACTGTAGAGAGAGTATGCTGAGGGCGCAGGCTTGGTAGACTTGCAGTTTGGTGTTCTCAGTCAGGTTGCTGTTGTTCCACACTCTCTGACACAGCTTGGACATACCAGCCTCAGCTTTTGCGAAGCAATTGTTAATTTTAGCATCAAGTGACAGATTGCTGGTGATTGTGAAACCTAGATATGTGAAGCTATCAACAATCTCTAGCATCAGAGTGTGGTGCTGAGGACAGAGGAGTGGGGGTGATTAGAGATGTGGGAAAGCATACAAAGCCTCAATAGAGCCGAAGTGGCCTGAATGTCTTCTGTTAAATGATTGTGCCCCTCTTCCACTTGTTAAATTCTTTATTTACATCTGTCTCCTTCGCCCCATTGATGCTGTTTCAAAGGGCCATGCTGCTTGCTCCCTGAAGCTCCTTGCTGCTCTCTAACACACAGACACACACATACTTTTCCCTGGCTCCCCTCCCTTGACAGACATACCCAGAATCCCCTCTCTCCAACCAATCCTGAACACCTTAGTCTGTGTTTTTCTTGCAGTTGCCAGACTGAGAAGGTATGTCAATTGTTGATCTTCCAGTCCTGAAACCACATTGAGATTCAGGGTAGATGGATTCAGCCAGGATCTGCAGACTGACAAGAAAAACATGGGCAAATACTTCTCCCATGATGCTGAGCAGGGAGATGCTTCAATAGTTGTTGCAATTGCTGTGATTGTCCTTGTTCTTGTACAAAGCCACAATCTTCACATGTATATCCTGGCATGCTGCTCGTTCCCTCCAGTGGAGACGGAGATGTTTGCGCAGATGTTGCAGGAGCGCTGGTATCCCATGCTTGATGAGTTCAGGCAGCATAACATCAGCACCCAGAGCTTTGCCCATGGTAATTGTGTCAGTAACTTTGTGATGCTTCATTACTGTGGGTTTATTATCTAGCTGTGCCATGGCAGGCAGGCTATCTATGGTGTCTAGACATTCCTTGGTGACAGTCTTCTCCCTGGTGTACTACACAAGGTTGTCTTCCACCCATCTCTCCAAACAGTTTATTTCTGTTTGTGACATCTCTTGTTGCTTTTTTGAACCTTTCATACATGTCCCTTGCATTCCGTGTCAAAGAACATCTGGATATTCTGGCAGAGTTGTAACCAATATACTGCCTAGCAGTCTGCTGGACTTCACTTTGAGCAGCTCTTAATCATAGAATCGTAGAAAACCCTACAGAGCAGAACGAGGCCTTTCATCCCATCGAGTCTGCACTAACAACAATCCCATCTAAGCCCTATCTCTGTAACCCCCATATTTACCCTGCTAATCCCTCTAACCTACGCATCCTGGGACACTAAGGGATAATTTAGCATGGCCAATCAACCTAACCCACACATCTTTCGGACTGTGGGAGGAAACCGGAGCACCGGGAGGAAACCCACGCAGACACAGGGAGAATGTGCAAACTCCACACAGACAGTGACCCAAGCCAGGAATCGAACCCAGGTCCCTTGAGCTGTGAGGCAGCAGTGCTAACCACTGTGCCATCATGCGTAATGTATTCAGAGTTTTCTTGCTCTCTCTCATTAATGAGAGCGGACTAGTTGGCTTCATTAACACGTTCCATCACACTGATGTTGGCCTCAAAACAATGAGTACTTTTTTGCTATTGCTTTTCGTTTGTTGAGAATGCAATATTGTAGATGGTGTCTCAAAGTCGGTTCTATTTCATTTCTCTCCCCGGTAAGGAAATTCTGTGGAGCGCCTGTTCAATTGAGTCATAGAACTGTTGTTTTTTTAATCTGAGTAGACAGTATGACTGATGTTGATGCGAGGATGGCATTTCTGCTTTGAATGAAAAGGCATCAGGGTTGCAGCCTCAACCTGTCCCCCCCACAGGGAGTGATCCGTATCTCAGTCAGTCCTGTGGCAGCTGTGTGAGTTGAGAATGCTGTTCAGAGAGTCACGATTGCTGATGATCAGATCCAGCTAGTTCCAATGCCCTGATCTTGGATGTCTCCAGAACACCTTCTAGCATGTTTTTTTTTTCTGAAAGAAGGTGTTAGATGCGCAAAGCTCATTGTAGCGGCAATGAAGCAGCATGAATTAAGTTTGGAGCACTAAATGGCGGGGGGATTCTATTCTACAAGGACTTCATTTCCTTTAGCGCCTGACCCATTCTCCAACCTCTTTTCCCTTAGGTAGGGTGAAGCCCTCACACATGTTAGGTGGCTTCATGCAAATGAGATAATTATATAATGGTGCCATGGTTGAGGGAAAATATTGGCCAGGAAAAATTCCCTTTCCCTTCTTTGAAATAGGGTCACAGGATCTTTGTATCTCCTGGAGAGAATATACAAGGCCTGGGATTAACAACTCGCCCAAAAGATGGCCCTGCCAGCAATGCAATACCCACTCAATGCTGCACTAAATCCTAAATAAATTGGGACTTCCTAAGGCTCAAAAAGAGAGATCTAGAGGAGAGGGAGAAAGTTATATAAGAGAATAGAGAAAATGTATGCAAAACAATGCTTCCAGATGTGCCAAATAGCAAAACAGGCGGGCACATCATTGAGTGGAATTGAAGGTAATCTTGTGACCTTGTTTGATAGGTAGAAGATAAAGAGAAAGGATAAAGTCAAAGTTCTTTGATCAGCAGAGCTAGATAGTGACAAGAACATCCCACTAAACAACTCTTCCCATTTGGACCTAATTCATCCTTTGCATCCTTGCCGGTAAACATTTAATAATCTGCTACTGATTTAGTTTATCAATTAGTTTCTCAAGCCATATTTTATGAAAGTTTTTAATCTAAACAAATAATCCAATGTCATCAGACTATATGCAATGCTGCAATCACAAATTTTAATTTATATGCCTACATTTTAACTGTGAGCTGTTAATCTATGTATAAATTCTCCCAAAGAATAAATTCCCTAAGTGGTTTGATATAGAATTGTACAGACTAAGAAGGGCCCCAAACTCAATTCCTGATCAAGGCTAAATTAACTGATCCTATCTGGGATATGGCAGGGACTGCTGAAACTGGTCTCAATGTTCCTGGACTAGGACGGGTAAACTCAATAAAATTCTGCTGGGCTCCAAGTCCTGACTGATATCCTCTGATCCCTGCTGGTCATTACGAGTGTACAAGGGCAAATGCAGATAGGATTAGATCCTCCTTTCATCAAGTAGGCTTCTGACAATCTGAATTAAACATGAATTTTAATGTATGGAAACCTATGGGCGGCATGGTGGTGCAGAGGTTAGCACTGCTGTCTCTTAGCGCCAGGGACCTGAGTTCGATTCTGTCCTTGGGTGTGGCGTTTGCACGTTTTCCCCATGTCTGTGTGGGTTTCCTCTGGGTGCTCAGGTTTCCTCCCGCACTCCAGAGATCTGCAGGTTAGCTGGATTGGCCATGCTAAATTGCACCTTAGTGTCAGAGGGATTAGCAGGGTAAATATGTGGGGTTATGGGGATAGGACCTGGGTGGGATTGTTGTTGGTGCAGACTCGATGGGCTGAATGGCCTCTTTCTGCAGAATAGGGATTCTATGATGTACCTCAGTTCTTGAAATGCAATCCTAGTGCATGTAGCCCTGTGCCGGGAGCTATAAAGATGAGTCATCAATAATTGTTTCATGTACCGGAATACCAGTGCAAGTCATTACTTTTAAGAAAGGGTGGGAATGATGAAAGAAAGAGAATATTGAGATTTGAAGAAAATATCAAAACTATTAGAGTTCATGTCTTTGAAGTCTGTATCAGATGGAATTTTCCAAAAAAATGGCAAAGGCCGTGACTCTCCAGTCCTCGTCAGCGGCTAGGATTCTCCAGTCCTCGTTCACGGCTGGGATTCTCCAGTCCCACTGCCGTGAATGGAGATTTGGCTGAGTGCCAAATTCTTCATTCTCACTGGCAGAAGTGGCTTGTCCAGCATTGGAGAATTCTAGCCAAAGTGCCAAAGGTTCTGATAGAAAACCGTATATTTCTTCCCAGAAACACATCCAGGTTTTCATTACAAATCGACTGAAACTTTGTCAAAAGGGGACATGTTTTGTGCCATCGTTCTGGCAGGGTGGAGTCTGATGGAGCCCACAAGGCCAGTTCCACAAAGATCAGGGTGCCCCAGTCTCAAAGTGAAGTTAAAGGCCCCGTGCAACCGCGCACCACCCCCTCCCCGCCCCCAGGATTTTGGGACCACTGGCAAACAAGACACACCGAAGGCAAACCCCTTCCACCACTCAGTGGTCGGGTCACCCCTCACCCCCACCACCATCAGCATGCAGGCATCAGGGTGATCTAACCCCCACCCACCTTCACCGGCGTCAGTGGCCAACCTCCCCATTCTCAGTGTCCATAAACCCCCAACAGCCATGCAGGCACAACCTTCCCCCTCACCATCAAGGCTGTGCCCTCAGCCCCTCACTAGACTCCTTATACACCTATGACTGTGTGGCCAAATTCCTCTCCAACTCGATTTTCAGGTTTGCTGATGAAGCCACCGTAGTGGGTTGGATTTCAAACAATGACGAGACGGAGCACAGGAATGAGATAGAGAATCTGGTGAACAGGTGCGACGACAATAATCTCTCTCTCAATGTCAACAAAACGAAGGAGATAGTCATTGACTTCAGGAAGCATAGTGGAGAACATCTGTGGGGATGAAGTAGAAATGGTCAAGAGCTTCAAGTTTTTAGATGTCCAGATCACCAACAACCTGTCCTGGTCCCTCCATGCCGACAATCTAGTTAAAAAAGCCCACCAACATCTCGACTTTCTCAGAAGACTAAGGCAATTTGGCATGTCCGCTACAACTGTCTCCAACTTTTACAGATGTACCATAGAAAGCATTCTTTCTGGTTGGATCACAGCTTGGTATGGATCCTCTCCCTCCAAATTGCAAGAAACTACAAAGGGTTGCAAACAAAGCCCAGTCCATCACTCAAATCAGTTTCCCACCCATTGGCACTGTCTACACCTCCCGCTGCCTCGGAAAAGCAGCCAGCATAATTAAGGACCCCATGCACCCTGGACACTGGACATACACTCTTCCACCTTCTTACGCTGGGAAAAAAATACAAAAGTTTGAGGATACTTACCAACAGACTCAAGAACAGTTTCTTCCCTGCTACCATCAGACTTTTGAATGGACCTACCTCATATTAAGTTGATCCTTCTTTACACCCTAGCTATGACTATAACACTACATTCTGCACGCTCTCCTTTCCTTCTTATGCACGCAAGAAACAATACTTTTCGCTAATACATGTGACAATAAATAAAATCAGTAAATGTTCTGAATAGATTTTTAAAAGATATTTTCAGTTAATGTCAGGTTATTAAACATTCTTATTAAAATACTTTTTTGTGATAAACTTATTTTCAACTATATTAATAATACTAAAAATTAAATACATCAATTAATATTTTTATTACAATCTAAAGTGGTGCCTGATAACTATGGTTCAACAAAGATTTTACAAGTATGTTGGAAAAGAAACTTGAAGCACTAGATCAATTCAGAAAACCGACGCAATTGTGTCTGGATTGCTACTAGTAAGAAGTCTCACAACACCAGGTTAAAGTCCAACAGGTTTATTTGGTAGCAAATGCCACTAACATTTGGAGTGCTGCTCTTTCATCAGGTGGAGTGGGAGATGTGCTCACAAACAGGGCATACAGAGACACAAACTCAATTTACAGAATAATGATTGGAATGCTAATCAAGCTAATCAATACTAATACAGCTAATCAAGTCTTAAAGGTACAGACAATATGAGTGGAGAGAGCATTAAGCACAGGTTAAAGAGATGTGCATTGTCTCCAGACAGGACAGCTAGTGAGATTTTGCAAGAGCAGGCAAGTTGTGGGGGTTACAGATAGTGTGACATGAACCCAATATCCCGGTTGAGGCTGTCCTCATGTGTGCGGAACTTGGCTATCAGTTTCTGCTCAGCGACGCTGCGGTGTCGTGAGTCGTGAAGGCCGCCTTGGAGAATGCTTACCTGAAGATCAGAGGCTGAATGCCCGTGACCGCTGGAGTGCTCCCCAACAGGAAGAGGACAGTCTTGCCAGGTGATTGTCGAGCGGTGTTCATTCATCCATCATCCATTATCGTAATGTCTGCATGGTTTTCCCCAATGTACCATGCCTCGGGACATCCTTTCCTGCAGCGTAGACAACATTGGCCGAGTTGCAAGTGTATGTACCGTGTACCTGGTGGATGGTGTTCTCACATGAGATGATGGCATCCATGTCGATGATCCGGCACGTCTTGCAGAAGTTGCTGTGGAAGGGTTGTTTGAAGTCGAGAAGTGGGGGTGTGGGGATGGCCTTGGCGAGATGTTCATCTTCATCGATGACATGTTGAAGGCTCCGGAGGAGATGTCGTAGCTTGTCCGCTCCAGGGAAGTACTGGACGACAAAGGGTACTCTGTCCACTGTGTCCTGTGTTTGTCTTCTGAGGAGGTCGGTGCGGTTTATCGCTGTGGCGCGTTGGAACTGTTGATCGATGAGTCGAGCGCCATATCCTGTTCTTATGAGGGCATCTTTCAGCGTCTGGAGATGTCTGTTGCGATCCTCCTCATCCGAGCAGATCCTGTGTATACGGAGGGCTTGTCCGTAGGGGATGGCTTCTTTAACGTGTTTAGGGTGGAAGCTGGAGAAGTGGAGCATCGTGAGGTTATCTGTGGGCTTGCGGTATAGTGAGGTGCTGAGGTGACCGTCCTTAATGGAGATGCGTGTGTCCAAGATTGCAACCGATTCCGGAGAGTATTCCATGGTGAGTCTGATGGTGGGATGGAACTTGTTGATGTCATCATATAGTTGTTTCAGTGATTGTTCACCATGAGTCCAAAGGAAGAAAATGTCATCGATGTATCTAGTGTGTAGCATCGGTTGAAGGTCCTGTGCGGTGAAGAAGTCTTGTTCGAACCTGTGCATGAAGATGTTGGCATATTGAGGTGCGAATTTGGTCCCCATGGCTGTTCCGTGTGTCTGGATGAAGAACTGGTTGTTGAAGGTGAAGATATTGTGGTCCAGGATGAAGCGGATGAGTTGTAAAATTGCAACTGGAAACTGGCAGTTGTCGGCGTTGAGTACTGAGGCAGTTGCAGCAATGCCATCATCGTGGGGGATGCTGGTGTAGAGTGCCGAGACATACATTGTGATGAGAAGTGCTCCTGGTTCAACTGCTCCATGTGTGCTGAGTTTCTGTAGGAAGTCCATAGTGTCGCGACAAAAGCTGGAGGTTCTTTGTACAATGGGTTTCAGGATGCCCTCGACATAGCCGGAGAGGTTCTCGCACAGGGTCCCATTGCCCGATACGATGGGACGGCCGGGTGTGTTTGCCTTGTGTATCTTTGGGAGGCAGTAGAGATCTCCAAAACGTGGGGAGTACGTGGGATGAGAGCACGGAGGGTGTTCTGAAGGTCCGGATCAAAGGTCTTGATCAGAGTGTTGAGTTGACGGGTGTGTTCTTTGGTCGGATCTGCGGGTAACTGTCTGTAGTGTTCCTCGTTGTTCAGTTGTCGGTCCACTTCTTTGCAGTAATCCGTTCTGTTCAGTATGACGATGGCCCCTCCTTTGTCTGCTGGTTTGATGACAGTGTTGCGGTTGGTCTTGAGAGCGCGGATGGCATTGCGTTGTGCTTGGGTGATGTTCGGGGCTGTCTTGTGAGTGCGGCTGATGAATTTGGTGTTGACGCACCTCCTGATGGCTTGGGCATACATGTCAAGTCGAGGGCAGCAGCCTTCCGGAGGAGTCCAATTCGACTCTTTCCTCTTCGGATGCACTGCGGATCTCTCTGTCTGCTGTTCCAGTTCATTGGCTGTCTCATTGTGTTCGCTGTTGGCCTTTTGGGGTTTGTGGAAGAACTCCCGCAGCCCCATTCGCCTGATGAATTCCTCTGTGTCTGCCGCGAAACTGATGGGGTCTATTTTGGTGGTGGGGCAAAAATTGAGCCCTCGGCTGAGAACTTCGATTTCATCTGGTTGAAGTGTGTAGTCCGACAAGTTGACAATGGACTTCCCTGTAGTGGTACTGTTTTCTTCTGTGGTACCTGGGGAGGCTTGGTTGCTGCTGGTGGTGATGCCGAGTTTCTCGAGTTTCCTGTTCTTGGTGTGCATGTAGATGGTGTAGTTCCTTTGTCTCGTCTGCTTGGCAAAGTTTCGCAGCTGGTCTGCGTCCTGAGCGCAAGTTGAGAATATGGATTCTCTCTTGGTTTCCAGGCTGCGGCGTTTGCTGTAGAGCTGGTGTATGAGGTGGTTGAGGATTGTGAGGGAGGTGCGATGGCAAGGTCTCTCAGCGTAGTCTGTGTTATAGGTTGACCTGAGTGGGTTCGTGATCTGTAGTCCTTTCGGTATCTTGTCTGCTTTCTTGCATCTTTGTAGAAACTTGATGTCTGTGTCGATATGCGCGATCTTGTTGGAGATCCTCACCACTTGGAGCCGACAGTTTGCGGTGTCGATGGTAGTCATGATGTGGAGATGCCGGCGTTGGACTGGGGTAAACACAGTAAGAAGTCTCACAACACCAGGTTAAAGTCCAACAGGTTTATTCGGTAGCAAATGCCACTAGTTTTCGGAGCGTGCTGCTCCTTCGTCAGGTGGAGTGGGAGATCTGCTCACAAACAGGGCATACAGAGACACAAACTCAATTTACAGAATAATGATTGGAATGCTAATGCAGCTAATTAAGTCTTAAAGATACAGACAATGTGAGTGGAGAGAGCATTAAACAGAGGTTAAAGAGATGTGTATTGTCTCCAGACAGGACAGCTAGTGAGACACTTCCACCCTAAACACGTTAAAGAAGCCATCCCCTACGGACAAGCCCTCCGTATACACAGGATCTGCTCGGATGAGGAGAATTGCAACAGACACCTCCAAACGCTGAAAGATGCCCTCATAAGAACAGGATATGGCGCTTGACTCATCGATCAACAGTTCCGACGTGCCACAGCGAAAAACCGCACCAACCTCCTCGGAAGACAAACATGGGACACAGTGGACAGAGTACCCTTCGTCGTCCAGTACTTCCCCGGAGCAGAGAAGCTACGACATCTCCTCCGGAGCCTTCAACATGTCATCGATGAAGACGAACATCTTGCCAAGGCCATCCCCACACCCCCACTTGCCTTCAAACAGCTGCACAACCTCAAACAGACCATTGTCCGCAGCAAACTACCCAGCCTTCAGGAGAACAGTGACCACGACACCACACAACCCTGCCACAGCAACCTCTGCAAGACGTGTCGGATCATCGACACGGATGCCATCATCTCACGTGAGAACACCATCCACCAGGTACACGGTACATACACTTGCAACTCGGCCAACGTTGTCTACCCGATACGCTGCAGGAAAGGATGTCCTGGGGCATGGTACATTGGGGAAACCATGCAGAGGCTACGACAACGGATGAATGAACACCGCTCGACAATCACCAGACAAGACTGTTCTCTTCCTGTTGGGGAACACTTCAGCGGTCACGGGCATTCAGCCTCTGATCTTCGGGTAAGCGTTCTCCAAGGCGGCCTTCACGACACCGCAGCGTCGCTGAGCAGAAACTGATAGCCAAGTTCTGCACACATGAAGACGGCCTCAACCGGGATCTTGGGTTCATGTCACACTATCTGTAACCCCCACAACTTGCCTGGACTTGCAAAATCTCACTAGCTGTCCTGTCTGGAGACAATACACATCTTTTTAACCTGTGCTTAATGCTCTCTCCACTCACATTGTCTGTACCTTTAAGACTTGATTAGCTGTATTAGCATTGATTAGCTTGATTAGCATTCCAATCATTATTCTGTAAATTGAGTTTGTGTCCCTGTATGCCCTGTTTGTGAACAGAACTCCCACTCACCTGACAAAGGAGCAGCGCTCCGAAAGCTAGTGGCATTTGCTACCAAATAAACCTGTTGGACTTTAACCTGGTGTTGTGAGACTTCTTACTGTGTTTACCCCAGTCCAACGCCGGCATCTCCACATCATTGCTACCCAGAAACTCTACACACTTAGATTTCTCATGTGAAAGAATTTTTCAGAGCACTTCACGAGATAGAGGGAAGAAGAAAAAGGCTTGCTCCTGATTTATATTTTGTTTTTCAGATACAACTTGGAAGAAAATGTGGTGAGACCACATCTGGAGTATTGTATCCAGTTTTGGTCGTCTTACTTGAGGAAGGATGTGGTGGCATTGGTTCACCAGATTGATCCCGGGGATGAAAGGGTTGACATATGAGGAGAAATTAAACAGTTTGGGATTATACTCGCTGGAATTTAGGAGGATGAGAGGGGATCTGATCAAGGAATATAAAATTTTAAAGTAAATGTAGACCAAATGTTTCCTCTTATGGGGCAATCTAGAATAAGAGGTCACAGGTATAGGTTGCGAGACAGTGGATTTAAAACTGAGATGAGGAGGAACTACTTCTTGTAGAGGGGGGTGAATTTGTGGAACTTGCTGCCCCATAGCGCGGTGGAGTCTGAATCTTTGAATGGTTTTAAGAAGGAGATAGATATATTCCTATTAAAAAAAGGGATATGGGGAATAGGTGGGGAGATGGATTTGAGACTAGGCAGAGATCCGCCATGATCTGATAAAATGGCAGAGCAGGCTTGAAGGGCTGAATTTACCTACTACTGCTCCTAATTCCTATAAATCCTGAATCCACCATTACAACCCTGTAAAACTATGGAGTGAAAACATGAGGCTGGTGCTGTGTAGCAAGGACCGAACAGAATAGGTGTAAAATAGTCTTTATATAAAATCAACAGTATTCACATAAATTTACATCAGACAGAATGTATTGGTATCTGGAGAGCCTTCTAGTAAAACCAAATAATCTGTCGCATTAAAGTTTTGATGTGTGCTGCGCTACTGATGAGACTGAGCAGAGTTTGAGGTGCAGCAGAATATATCGATACATGGTTCAACAAGCTGTCAGAATGATTGATGAATAACTGCTGTTAGTGTAAAAGCATGAATGAACTGGTGATAAATTACTCTACCCAATGACTGTGTAACAGTGGGAAAAGATAGTGTGATGATCAGGCACTTGGTTGTTTTTTTGGTCAGCTGGGTGTCTGCCACAAGCATTTACATATTTCATTCTTGTGAAGCTCATCAGCCTCATGTCTGATTCCTATAGGTTCTTATCTTTGCTGTTGGTCTGTGGATGCTTTGTTTCAGATCAGATGCCAACCCCTTATGATTTATTATCCTCTTTATTCCTATCTATGTGCATGCCCAAAATAAATGAAATACATGACACTTGCCCTCCAAAAAAAGTCAAAGCAGAATTTTAACTGATTTAAATGCAGTAAGAGTCTCTGAAGTTTACAGTGTGTTATGAGAGCATTAACTACCTGCAGTAGCTCCTATTGAAGCATACGCCAGCCAGCATAGGATAACAATGCTCAGTTGCAAAATGAAATGCTTGGGGATGCAGAGCCTTAATGACGCCTGCTGCTCTGAACTCTCCATTACCTCCGCCACACACCACTTAGGTTTACAAGCTCCTGCTTTGAGTTTGTGGTTGCTCAGGTATGAGAGCTGTTCTATCACTGCACTAGTAAAGGGCAAATTCTCAAACTCAATCGCCAATATAACAAAAACAAAACATTACCGATGCTGGAATTCTGAAATGAAAGCGACAAATGCTCAGCTGGCCTGGCAGCATCTACAGAGAGAGGAAAAGAGTTAACATTTTGTGTTGATGAACTTCGGTCAGTACAATTGTAATGAGAATTTCAGGAGGTTGACCGATTATTTCTCCCAGGTTAGTTTTCATTAAACAGAACAAACAAGCATGGTGCTAAGGAAAGATTGCTGGCTACAGGAATTATTTATTGTTTGCTGGCATTAATATTTGTTTCATACAAACCAATATTCAATGAGAAGTCTGATGAGGTGCTGTTTAACTATTTTTGATCTTCATAGAATCCCTACTAGCAGAAGGAGGCCATTTGGCCTATCGAGTCACAGATGGATTTTTAACCATTAAGGGAATTAAGGGTTATGGGGAGCGGGCGGGTAAGTGGAACTGAACCCACTATCAGATCAGCCATGATCTTATTGAATGGCGGAGCAGGCTTGAGGGGCTAGATGGCCTACTCCTGCTCCTATTTCTTATGTTCTTATGAGTCTGCACCGACCTTTGTATAAAGTGTATAAAGCATCGTAGCTGTGAGGGACAGCTCGGTGGATAGGATATTGGTATGTAGAAAGGCTGGAAAATTGGGCGGGGATCCTGGATTCAGGATTCAATCCTGGACCGGGGAGCGGCGCGGGCTTGGAGGGCCGGGCCGAAGGGCCTGTTCCTGTGCTGTATTGTTCTTTGTTCTTTGACCACAATCTCACCCAGACCCCATTCCCTTATCCCCACATATTTACCGCGTTATTCCCCCTGATACTAGGGTCAATCAACCGAACCCACACATCTTTGGACTGTGGGAGGAAACAGGAGCACCCGGAGTAAACCCATACAGGCACGGGGAGAATGTGCAAACTCCACACAGACAGTGACTGAGGCCGGAATTGAACCTGGGGTCCCTGGCGCTGTGAGGCAGCAGTGTTAACCACTGTGCCATCATGCCGCCCCATTACACTTACCATGTGGTGATCCATTATAGATGGTTCTTGTGAATAAACGGCACCCAGCAGCAAAAACTGGTGTCAGTGTAACTGCATCAGAGTCAGGGGAAATTAACATGAAAAAAATGTTCAAATATTTTTGATTACAAAACTCTTGGGAAATTTTGGTTATTACAAGCACAATGGGAAAGGAGTCACCTGCAGTGAATAGCACCTTTCCCTCTGAACACCTTTTCCCCCCCAAAATATTTAACAATCCCACATAAGAATAAGAACCTGACTATTTAACATTTAACCTGCCAAAATATATCCCAGGGCCCAGCCTAATTCTGTTTGAGTAAAAACAGAAAACGTTTCTGGGGGCTTCTTGAATTTGTTAGTGTGAAGGGCCTGTACCTTTTTAAGGACCTTTCTAGGAAATTTGTTGGTGTTGAGTGGGATAGTTGTCGTGCCTCTTCTGTCCAGTTTTGTTTTGGTCCTACACTTGTTCCTTAAAGGATCAACTGAAGGCTACCATCAAACAGCAAAGTTAACTTTTTAAAAGTTGCCTTTCTGTGGAATCAAAGGGAACAGGCCCACTCTTCTATACACTTTTTTGAAGAAGTGACTAGAATGGTTGACGAGGGAAGGGCCGTGGATGTCGTCTATATGGACTTTAGTAAAGCGTTTGACAAAGTCCCACATGGTAGGTTGGTGCAAAAGGTTGGATCTCATGGGATAAAGGGGGAGGTGGCTAGATGGGTGGAGAACTGGCTTGGTCACAGAAGACAGAGGGTGGTAGTGGAGGGGTCTTTTTCCGGCTGGAGGCCTGTGACTAGTGGTGTTCCGCAGGGCCCTGTATTGGGACCTCTGCTGTTTGTGATTTATATAAACGATCTGGAAGAAGGTGTAACTGGGGTGATCAGTAAGTTTGCGGATGACACGAAAATGGCTGGACTTGCAGATAGTGAGGAACATCGTCAGAGGCTACAGAAGGATATAGATAGGCTGAAAATTTGGGCAAAGAAATGGCAGATGGAGTTCAATCCAGATAAATGCAAAGTGATGCATTTTGGTAGAACTAACGTAGGGGGGAGCTATACGATAAATGGCAGAACCATAAAGGGTGTAGATACGCAGAGGGACCTGGGTGTGCAAGTCCACAGATCCTTGAAGGTGACGTCACAGGTGGAGAAGGTAGTGAATAAGGCATATGGCATGCTTGCCTTTATAGGACGGGGCATAGAGTATAAAAGTTGGGGTCTGATGTTGTAGTTGTATAGAATGTTGGTTTGGCCGCATTTGGAATACTGCGCCCAGTTCTGGTCGCCACACTACCAGAAGGACGTGAAGGCTTTAGAGAGAGTGCAGAGGAGGTTTACCAGGATGTTGCCTGGTATGGAAGGGCTTAGTTATGAGGAGAGATTGGGTAAACTGGGGTTGTTCTCACTGGAAAGACGGAGGATGAGAGGTGACCTAAGAGAAGTGTATAAAATTATGAAAGGCATAGATAGGGTGAATGGTGGGAAGCTTTTCCCCAGGTTGGTGGTGACGTTCACGAGGGGTCATAGGTTCAAGGTGAAGGGGGGGAGGTTTAACACAGATATCAGAAGGACATATTTTACACAGAGGGTGGTGGGGGCCTGGAATACGCTGCCAGGCAAGGTGGTGGAGGCGGACACACTGGGAACGTTTAAGACTTATCTAGACAGCCACATGAACAGAGTGGGAATGGAGGGATACAAAAGAATGGTCTAGTTTGGACCAGGGAGTGGCACGGGCTTGGAGGGCTGAAGGGCCTGTTCCTGTGCTGTACTGTTCTTTGTTCTTTGTTCTTTGTTCACTTCCAAAGACCTCTATTGACCTATGCTCAACACCCATCCAATCCTCTTCCCCTTCCCAGTACTTACCAGAGATCCAGTCTGGGTGTTTCAGTAGCTTAAGGCTGATACCTAGCTCAACAGAGCTGCCTGGGGCCGCCAACGGGTGTTAGAGGAAGCTCTCCGAACTTATTAAAAGGAGACCCAAGGACAATATTGGTTGGGCCTCAGGCCCACATTTTTGGGCACAGTGATTGTTTGCTGCATCTTGTTCACACTGGCCTAGCAGTATTATCTAATTTGTAATCCAGAAAATCCAAAATTTGATATCAATTCTAACAAACAGCATGTAGTAAAGAAGAAACATCACCAAATTGTCAAATTCATGCCATCAGTGCACAGCTATAGGGTCCCATTCTACAATTCAGCCTTTTTCTCAATGCTTCTGTCTTCTGTTTATGGTTCAAAGTGTTTCCATAAGCAAAGTTGTAGCTTTCTATTTGTCATCTGTTTTGGTATCCTTCCATCAACTGGAGATGATGGACATGTAGCAATCAATCTGTGTGCTGGTTAGCATGTTGAAGTTTCATAACTAATCTCTAATTGCAGCATATTGCTTATTGGAGGTTACTTGACATGTCCACCAAATTCTCCAGTCTCTCCTGAAAAGTGAGAAATATCATTCCAATGTCAGACCAAAGGATACAGATTAAAACTACTTGGTTAGATTTATTTACAGAAGCAGTTTGTTCTTTCATAGGATGTGGGTGTTGCTGGCTAGACCAGCATCTATTGCCTATCTTTATTGCCCTTGAGTATATGGTGTTGAGCCGCCGCCTTGAACTGCTGTAGTCCATGTAGTGTAGGTACATCCATGGTGCTGTTAGGGAGAGAGTTCCATGATTTTGACTCTGAGACAGTGAAAGAACAGGGATATGGTTCCAAGTCAGGATGGTGAGTGGCTTGGAGGGAACTTGCAGGTGGTGGTGTTCCCATGCATCTGTTGCTCTTGTCCAAGGTGGTAGAGGTTGCAGATTTGGAAGGCGCTATCGAAGGAGCCTTATTGAGTTCCTGCAGTGCTTCTTGCAGATGGTGCGCACTGCTGCCACTATGTGTCGTTGATAGAGGAAATGAATGGTTGTGGTGAATTTGGTGCCAATCAAGCTAGCTGCCTTGTCCTGGATGTTTTTGAACTTTGTGTTGTTGGAACTACACACATCCAGACAAGTGGAGAGTATTCCATCACACTCCTGACTTGTGCCTTGTAGATGGTGGACAGGCTTTGGAGAGCAGAGAGGTGAGTTACTTGCTGTAGAATTCTTAACCTCCAACCTGCTCATGTGGCCACAGTATTTATGTGGTTAATCCACTTTAGTTTCTGGTCAACGGTAACACCCAGGCTGTTGATTGTGGGGAGCTCAACAATGGTAATGAATGTCAAGGGGCAATGGTTAGATCCTCTCTTGTTAAATATGGTCATTATCTGACACTTGTGTGACACAAATGTTATTTGCCACATAACTGACAAAGCTGAATGTGGCCCAAGACTTGAATTTTCATGCTCCCACCTCTCTCTCTCAAAATCCACTAGGCAGGGGGAGGGGAGAGTGTAATATTCTGGCCCAGGTCTTGCTGCATATGGTATAGGCTGTTTCAGTGTCTGGAGCCACAAATGGTGCTGAACATTCTGCAATCATCGGTGGACTTTGGACCTTAAGATTAAGGGAAGATCATTGATGAAGCAGCTAAATAATAAAGCAAGACAGTGAAAAAGCAAAATACTTTAGAATGATAAAATTAGGTGTTTATCTTATTCAGTAATAGTCCCGATTCCAAATGAATATCTTTTTATTCCCCTTTCCTTTAACCACCCATTTGACCAATACTTAAATGTTGACATGGGTTTTTTTTATGCTGCCCAGGACTAAAGCAGGTGTGATTCTGCTCAGTTCTATCTATTTGGGCAGTGGAAATAATTATCTCCTTTCTAGATGTTTCTGTAACATTTTTTAAGTTCCTTTCAGGTCTGGTGGTGTTAGTACAAGTTTCAGCAAAGTGATTTTGATGTCTAATATTTCTCCAAAATGTGATGCAATGATCACAAGTCAGTAACTGAGTACATAAATTAGCCTCTAAGCTCATTTGCCCAACCACTACTACATACTAAGTTAATATTTTGCATGGTTAGGGGTTATTTTCCTTTGACTTGCTCCTCATCTTGAGACAGTGAAAGGACAGAACGAGTTCTTGAAGGTTATTTGCCTCAAATTCGCTGTATAGAAAAAAATGTACAGCATTCTCCTTTCAAATATCTGCCAATCCTAAATGTATTTATTGCACCATATAAATAAGTCAAGGGGATAAAACCACTCCCTTCAAGTTATTCCCATCCATCTTGGCTCTAACCACAAAATTCATAATTTAGGGAGGTAACTTTAATCTAACCCATCAATGGGAAACTGGCTACCCTTCTGTATGGCGACAGTATTCATTTGCAAGTATTTACATGCTATCTGATTACAGGAGACAATATACTAATCCTAATCTCATCCCATCTCTCGCCTTGTGCATATGTGCACATTCAGTTTAGGTCATTCAGTGATCAGGAACAGGGAACTTGGAGTGCATTTTTTCCATCCAAACCCTGAGACACTTTAGCCATAGAAACATAGAAATGGAAGCATTAGCACTAGTTTTCTGTATACCACTAACCTATAAATATGCCATGTACATAGGTTTGTATGTACTTTTGCAGATATGCTTGCTGAGTAGGTGTTATGCGAGCTGGATATCCGTTGTATAATACCAACCAAATTTTATGGAAATAACATGTTACGCACAGATACCTTTTAAATTCATTTGAACACCTGAACTGCTGAACAGATGAACCAAACAACCATGAAATTGCATAAAATAATTTCAAATGTAAGAGATTTCCATTTTTGATATAATTATCTCAGTTAATCAGCTGGGCAGCACGGTGGCACAGTGGTCAGCACTGCTGCCTCACAGCACCAGGGACCCAGGTTCAATTCCCGGCTTGGGTCACTGTCTGTGTGGAAGTTGCACGCTCTCCCCGTGTCTGCGTGGGTTTCCTCCGGGTGCTCCGGTTTCCTCCCACAGTCAGAAAGACATGCTGGTTAGGTGCATTGACTCGAACAGATGTCGGACTGTGGTGACTAGGGGAATTTCACAGTAACTTCATTGCAGTGCTAATGTAAGCCTTACTTGTGACTAATAAATAAACTTTACTTTCGTTCCATTGCAGCCCCTTTTCCAGTTCAAAAGAAGTCTACCCAAATTACCCGTTTGACAATGGAAACAATGCCAACTCTATTGAAATGGAGAGATATACAAGTCAACACTGCCACAGCAGATCTACATCTGACATTGAAAACAGAGAAAAACTGCAAGCGAGAAGGAAACTCTACATTGCTGCTATTATATGCTTGATATTTATGGTTGGAGAAGTTGTAGGTGAGTATGATGTACCTGTTGTTAAATTGGACATTTTATCTTCCTTCTTCCAATTTTCCAGATTTTTTTCCAGAATTACTCTTTGGTCATAAGCACCATCAGCTACTGAGAGGCAGGACCATGACTAAGTTTCCCAGCCTAACTCTGGATGTCTATAAACAGTGCATTTGGTGAATGGCTGAAACCTCCTACATGTGCATTTTACTCCCCCATTTCCTCCCCTCCACCTAAGCAAATTAGTCAGACTCACAGAATCATGTCAATTCCATCTCTGAGTATTGTCTATTCAACCGGATACAAAAAACAAAGAAAATTACAGCACAGGAACAAGCCCTTCAGCCCTCCAAGCCTGCACCAACCATGCTGCCCGACTGAACTAAAACCCCCTACCCATCCAGGGACCATATCCCTCTATTCCCATCCTATTCATGTATTTGTCAAGACGTCCCTTAAAAATCACTATCGTATTGCTCCCCGGCAGTGAGTTCCAGGCACCCAACACCCTCTGTATAAAAAAACTTGCCTCGTACATCTCCTTTAAACCTTGCTCCTCGCACCTTAAACCAATGCCTAATTTTCCAGATTTTTTTCCAAAATTACTCTAGTTCGTTCATAAGCACTATTAGCTACTGAGGGGCAGGACCATGACTAAGTTTCCCAGACTAACTCGGGATGTCTATAAACAGGCAAAAGCTATTGGTCTCGACAACAGCCCAACTGTTATTATTAATGTTATTAGTACTGAACCCCCGAACTAGCTACACCTTTTGTCAAGCTGTTCCATCACACCTACAACACTAGCATCTACTTGAGAATGTGGGAGGGTGCTGGCTGCGATAAGCATGTCAAATCCAACCCAACCGGTTACTTATCCTCCGATTCTTAATCCCCTCAACCACCTGATGGAAGGAAACATCAACAGTGCTATAAAGTGACACTTACCAATAAAATCACGTTATTTTTATTATGTATAAGTGACAGTTTTGACGCAAATGACATTTATTGTGGCATATTTGTTGCCCTTGTGTTACATGTTAATGCACTGTGCAAGCAAAGAACTTGTGTAACAACTTTCCTGGAAGGTGATGCCCCTTTAACCCTTTGTGTGCTATGGATGAAATAACTGGATACTGTCAGACTGAGAGTCACTAAAATTGTATTAAAGCAATTAAACATCTTTTTGATTAAATTTAGAAAGACATTAACATTGTGAAGATTATTGTCTTTAACCATAGGAGCAGAACAATATTGAAAGTTATTAAAATAGTTAATCAGCTTCACTTAATTTGTGCTCAATCGTACAATGCTTCCATTAAGCGATAACATTAACATGGAAAGTGAATTCTGCTAAGTGAACTAACTCTGCCATTAATTAATATATGTGCATAATTACAGCACACTACAGGTTGAGTGTCCTTTATCTAAAACCTTCGGGGCTGATTGCATTTCAGATCATTTCAGTTTTTGGATATTGCCTACAGAACTAGGCCTCCTGACATTATAATAGCCTAAACCTGGTCTCGCTCTCGTCTAAAGTAAATAAAAAAGCTAGAAAAGTAAAATGTATCACTGGTAATAAATAAAGGGTACGTGTAATAAATTGCAACCCATGATGCCATCTGTAGTTCTGCGAGATTTGTGTTGAGTGCAGGCAAAAAATCAGATTTCACCTGCTAAAAGTTTGGATGCAGTTGGCGTGATTCTGTCGGCAAGATTCAGGTCATGTTGGGTTGGGTTGGGTCTGGGACTTCCCAAGCTAAATGTTGTGTGTTCTGATGAAGGATCATCCAGACTTGAAACGTTTGCTCTATTCTCTCTCCACAGATGCCGTCAGACCTGCTGAGATTTGTCAGTGTTTTCTACTTTTGTTGTAAAGGTTGTTGCGTTAGGGAACATTTGTTTTGGCTCGGATTGTGTTGGCCCTAGTCAGGGAATTCTTGCCCTCAAGGTTGATGAAGTCCAAAAAAATGTGGGTTTTGGTTTTATTCAGTTTTTGGACTTGCACATAAAGGATACTCGATCTGTAGTTTAAAACGGTTTGAAAGAACATTTTTTTTTCATGCTCTGCTAAAAATAAACAAATGTTAAAAGAATGTTACATGACTTTTCTTAAATGGTAGGGTCTGTGATAAACCCTGTGCAGATTGGAAATGACAGTAGCTGAGAAAATGATCCACTGTGAACTATTGTACTTTGTGTGTGTTGATGTGAAATGAAGAGCTTTGCAGATCTTTAAACCTCTTGCTGAAAGGCTGGATTGTACATTGATTGTAAAAGTGCGTGCTTTGTTCCCTAAAGCTTTGCTTTTTCAAGCATTCATGTTGTTTTTGTGCTTTGAAGATTTTGGTACCTTTGGTCTTTTGATTTGACCCTATTGAAGATGGAATGTGTCAAACATGTCGTGATGCCACCACAGCGAATGATTCACCAACCATGGTGAAGATAAAGGCTGCGGCATTATTAGAGAAATCCTACCTAATACATTCGCTATGTCCTGTTGTTACAAGGCTTCTGTGTGGCTTCCTAAATTGTATTAAACAGATGGTTTTCCTTGTTTCTTTTCCCTTTCAGGTGGCTACTTTGCTCACAGTTTGGCCATCATGACGGATGCAGCACATTTACTGACAGATTTTGGCAGTATGCTAGTTAGTCTCTTCTCCCTTTGGATTTCCACACGTCCTGCCACAAAAACAATGAACTTTGGTTGGCATAGGTCAGGTAGGAGAGTTTTTCTTTATTGTATTTAGAAATGGGGGCATATTTGCAAACCCTTTAAATAGTCAGTGCTTTGGAAGAACCAAGACCGGTTTGATTTTTTTAATAAAATCTTGTTTCTGTTTAGTACAATCATTCAGTATAATAGTATCTCAAATAATACAAGTTGCTTCTCTTTATGTACTTCCCCAACTTTTGTCTGTAACATTTATATTGAAAGTTCTTATTGAATAATTTTGTCCTGTTGAGAAAAATATGCATCTCATATTTAAAAATAAAAATCTATGATTTTTACCAAATATTTTGTTCTTTAAAATAAGACCTGATCTTGGATCGAATACGTTGGCTTAAGATACCACTGCTGTTTTCAGAAATATAGGTTTCTGTTATGCTGTTGATAATGTGATTATGTTTTATTAAGGGTTGCCACATTCATTTTAATTCTGTTGACATTTATGGGGCATTTACTTATGACTAAAAGGCTCTGCACAAATATAAAATCAGATTTTATCAATACATATTTCAGTCTGAAGGAACAATGTGAATTGTTGAATACAGAAGAACATTTGGGGTTTCTGTAAACAGACAAATTGATCCTTTTTAAAATTTGTATCGAATAAAACACAGGCCTGGATTTTGCTGTGGTAATGATGGCAAAGCTGTCCGCTCTTACCGTCATCACTGCACTGACAGCAATTCCTGAAGCTGACACAAACACAGGGCAACACAGAAATCCAGAGGTTGCTGTCAGTGAGTGTAAAATCCTTCTCCTTGTAGAGTCACACAGATTGCCATCTACCTGTCAGTCGTGAAATGATGAGAACTTCCAGTCTAACCACTGTTAGTCTCATTGGAAAACTCTGTAAAATATTACACCTTGTTGCATGAAGCGTTTTTAACAGCGTACTAACTTCATAATTACAACTTGCACTCTTAATGGCCTGAAGAACTAATTTTATATTTGTGGAATGTCAAATTTCTCTGCAATGATTAAAAATCTGTTCATCTTTATTTTATCTTCTGTCTGACTACAATCATGCCTGTATCGCACTATCTGACAACTTAAATTGAAATTGAACGATTTTAAGTGTTTTTAACTTCTGGTTTACTGTCTGTGTGAATACTTCAATTTAACTGGTTGTCTTCCTGCTTGCTGACATCACTGCTGTTGCATGCCAACAAAATCCCCTTGGTTTGGTGCAAGATTTGAATGGCTGTGGGAAAGGGGAAATTCCCTCCATGCAGCTCACTAGATCTTTGTGGGCAGCTTTCTTCAAAGGCAACAATCAGCACCCTTGCTTTGCCACCGATTGCAAAATCTGGACCATAGTGTTTGACATCTAAGGAGAATCTAGGAAGATTGCCACTATTCTGGTTTGACGGGCTTTTATATCACAAAAAGAAAATTAAATTGGAGAGATGCTTATAGAATCTTTAGTTGCAATCTTAACCCCCAAAATTTGGTGGGTTAGCATCGAGTCTCTTTTGCTGTTCCTACAGCTGCTGCCTGCTCTATAGTGCTTCCAGCCTAACAGGGCGCTCAACCTTTCAATCGGACCGACTTTCGGGTGGGGATCTTGTTGGGTGGGGATCTCATAGAAACATATAAAATCCTGATGGGACTGGACAGGCTAGATGCGGGAAGAATGTCCCCAATGTTGGGGAAGTGCAGAACTAGGGGTCACAGTCTATGAATAAGGAGTATGCCATTCAGGACTGAGATGAGAAAGAGCTTCGTCACTCAGAGTTGTGAACCTGTGGAATTCTCTACCACAGAAAGCTGTTGGGGTCAGTTCGTTAGAGGGAGCTGGACATGGCCCTTGTGGCTAAAGTGGTTAAGGGGTATGGAGCGAAGCAGGAGTGGCATACTGAAAGTGCAAGATCAACCATGATCATATTGAATGGAGGTGCAGGCTCGAAGGGCCGAATGTCCTACTCCTATGTTTCATGTTCCCAGTAGGACTATGTGTGTTAAGCGTTTTGGTATACAAAGTGTAGTGTCTTATGTATCTTTGAAAGCATTACCTTGTAGCCCATTATAAATCTTCTCTTCCTTCTCAAGATGAGGTAGAAAGAAGTGGCACTATGGACCCTGGCATATCATAGTTGATGGTGAATAGCTCTCCACCAACAGCACTAGCATAGCTAGTGGCATCCTGGAGAATTTAGGCAGTAATTTCAAGGAAGATGTAATCAGTGCACAAGTATGGTGGAGCAGATGGAAGTGACAGCACAGGGAAAAAACTAGCCAGCCTGTGAATTCTTGCCATAAGTAATTGCTACCTTACTTGTACCACTGTCACATACAGCAAAAATATATTTTTCACATTACTAATACCGTCGGTGAATAGTAGCTGGTGGAGAATGGTGATGTCCCTATGATATCACTGCAGCCCAACAAAAGGATTTACTCAAAAGTGCAGCAGTATAGAACATGTGGCATCTTCATGAGTGGGACATGCTTCATTATGATAGTGTCAGAACTGCCTTTATGTAAAAATAGTATGTTATATTTGAACATAAAATGAAGACTGGAGAAGGTCTAAGAAAGCTGCCTGGCCTCAGCACGTCTGACTTCCAACGAGATGACATTTGTTTTCAACTCCCCAACTGCAGAATGTGCATTTTGGAACTAGGACTGTTAAAGAATGGCCTGGATTCTGTAGTGAGCCATAAAATAACAGTGCCTGCTGCTGTCTTCAAAGAAAGCTGCTCACAAAGACCTAGCAAACTCTACACAATGAATGTCACCTTTTTCGCAGCTTTAATTTGATTCTGGGGCAAAAAATAGAGGTTCTCTGCCACCCAGCAACAGTGATGTCATCAAGCAGACTAGGCAGCCAATCACACTGAGGTACTCTCAGTGACAGCAAACCAGGAAGTAAAATGTACTGATTATCCTTCACTTTTTTTTAATGGAAAGTAAGGTAAAAATTGGAACAAAATATGGGATTAAGGTAGAAGCTAAAATTTCATAAACAAGCTTTAAAATAATATTTTGTTATGCTAAAAATGTTGCAATATTTATCATAATGGAGAAATTTGACACAAATATAAAATTGGTTTCTCAGGGCCAGGGAGATCGTTCAGAGATAATTATGAACTTAATACCCTATTAAAAACCCAGTTAGACTTCATTCAACAAGGAACACATTTCTCAAGGGTTTTTTAAGTGAGATTAATAGCATATTAGTAATAGTTCACATTAATTCAGAGTGATTTCAGAAGATATGAACAGTGAGTGGATCAATGACAGTTTAACTGCACATGCACAAATGCCAGAAATTACTTTCAGTTTTACCATTGTAATGGCAGTGGACGTTGATAGTTTCACCAGCAACTGCAAGATCATAATACCATCAATATGCATTTTTCTTGTATATAACTGGAATGCATTAAAAATTCCAGAGACTAATGGAAAATTTTAAGACTCTAGCGTAGAAGGTAATGCAGACAAATAAAGCAAAAGACTGACCCACAAAATCAGCAGCAAATCAGGACTAAAAGTCATTTGGCTATGGCTTAGTTAGTTGTGTTCTTACCTCTAGTCAGAATCACATAAATATTACACCACAGGAAGAGGCAAATTGGCATTGCATATGTGGCAGCTTTCTGTAGGACCAATTTGCCTAGTGGCCCTGCACATTCTTCTTTTTCAAGTGTCAGTCCAATTCCCTGTTGAATGGCTTGGTTGAACTATCCTCCACCACGATCTCAGGCAGTACATTCCAGATCCTAAACACTCGCTGTGTGAAGAAGCTTTCTCTCATTGCTCCTTTTGCCAATTACCTTGAATTTGTACCCTTTTGTTCTCAATCCTTCAACCAATGGGAACAGTTTTTCCCTGTCGGCTCTGTTGAGATTCCTCTTGATTTTGAATAGCTCTGTAAAGTCGCCTCTGGACCTCTTCTTCTCCAAGGAGAACAATTCCAACTTCAATCTATATAGGTAACTGAAGTCCCTCATTGCTGGGACTATTCCCATCAAGCTTTTCTGTACTTTTCTCTTGTCTTCATAAACTTCCTAAAGTATGGCACACAGAATATACCACCTGAGGCCAAACTAGTTTTCTATACAGGTTTAGCATAAATTACTTGGTTTTATGCTATATGTCCCCATTAATAAGGCTGTTTGCTTTATTAACTGCTCTCTCAACCTGTCCTGTCACCCCCAATAATTAGTGCACATATATGCCCAGGTCCCCCTGCTCCTTCACCCGTTTTAGAATGGTACCCTCTTTTATGTTTTCTGTCTGTGTTCTTCCTACCAATATGAAATAGCTCACACTTCACTGCATTAAATTTCATCTGCTCCTTATCCACTCATTCCACCAACCTGCCTATATTCTCTTGAAGTTCTACATGTTCACTATGCTTTCAAGTTTTGTGTCATCTGCAAATTTTGAAATTGTAGCCTGCATTACAAGGTCTAGATCATTAATATATATCAAGAAGAGCTAGAGTCCCAGCCCCAAATCCTGGGGAACTCCACTACAAAACTTCCTCCAATCCAAAGAACATTCATTAAGCCCTGCTTTGTGTTCATTGTCAACCAATTTTGTTGAGAAATAAAGTCTATGGAGGATACAAGTGATTTAGGATTGTGCAATGTTTAAAGATTTCAAGGTCTTTATGGAGTCAGGAAACCACAAGACTGCAGCTTCGTTTTGAGGAACAGATGACCATTGAGAGGGGAAACATTATTAAACCATGCTAAAATTTCCATTCTTCTATTCACCACAAGTTGTGAGAAATATCCCATAACAAGGACCATCTTACAGGGGCGCCTAAACACAATAAAAAAAAACAACCTCCCTCTTGAAATGTTGTGATTATGTTGCTGAGGTCTTGGACATCCACTTACAAGTCTGTCCCTGCTAGATTTGTCAGCGTGATTGTTTGGAAAGAGGTTCAGTCGCATCAGAAAAACCCCACTAACTACTTTCTTGCAAATTTCTGGTCCCACGCTATAGTACTCAGAACCAGGACTTAGCTGGAGATCAGGCTGATGAGGTGCACTTCCCTAATAGTATCCATATACATCCAGCCAGAAGTACCAGTGAGTAGGAAGCTCTGATAGCTACTATGTTGACCAGTGTGGTTTGGTGCTATGACATAAGTGTACAACCAGAGGCTCATGTCTACTGACATTCCAACAGCCATCACAACCAGCAGCTGACTGTCACCACAGTTCTGTGGTGAAGGATCATTAATCTGAATCGTTAGCTCCACAGATGCTGCTTGACCTGCTGAGTATTTCCAGCATTTTTTGTCTTAATTTCAGATTTCCAGCATCTGCAGCATTTTGCCTTTGTGTTGCTACTACAATCTGGGAGCACTTCTTCACAGTGTAGGTTATGGAGTAAGAGATCAGCAAAGGGTAGAATGGGCTTAGACACATTTACAAGAACGCTAAGAGGATAGTATTGATGGGTAGTACCATGGAAAGGTGGGAAGTGTGGGAGGAGACAAAGATGTGACGTCAACTCATGTGGGACACTGGCTCTGGTTTTTATGGGGAGACAGTGAAGGCTGAAAACAGCCAAAGAACCCAGCAAGGTCAGGGCCAGTGAGGTGCTGCCAAATCTAACAACAAGATCTTATTATATTTTTTTATATCTGTTTACCATGCAGCAACCAGGCAAATTGATAGCCTAACTGGTAACCAGAAAGAAAAGCAGAGGTGAAAATTATACAATTCAGGACTCTTGCGGATGCTTCCTGGCAATCAGAAGGGGGAAGATTGGCCATTGGGATTTGGCAGGGTGTGGGGGGGGTTGATGATTGGCACTGGGGCTGGGTGAGTTGGGGGGGAGGGGGAAAGAAAGAGAGAAACGATAGGATGGAGGGGGAATGTCAGCAATTTCAGCCGTGGGGGAAAGAGGACACAATTAGCATTGGAGAAGGCTTCTTTGAAATTCTGTTCCTCCCGCCCACAAAGAGTTTTGAGAGGCCTTTATCTTGTGCAGCCATTACCTCCTGCCTACCTTTCCATGCCAGGTTACCCAACCCCCTCAGAATTCCATGCAACTGCAGTAGTCAATTTTAAACTGGGCTCCCAATTGCACTGTGGGTGCCCAATTTAAATATGTTCATAAAGTGTTCTGTTTCTCCATGATGGGATACTGATATCTACACCATAAAAGCACCACCGGAAAATGAGTGGTGTGTTGGTGGCACATTGCTGTATTTAAATTTTTAACACTCAGCTCTCTCCCATCTAGTGAGTTAATACGCTGCTAATGTGTGTTATGTCCTTGGAACCTCAGGTATACTATACAGTATATTTGTAATTTGAGACATGGCATGTGGTAAGTATAAAATGCATGAGAAGAATAAGTGACTTTGGATGGTTCCTAAAGCGATCCAACACTGGGGATATCTTTGCATCAGGTCTGGGTCTGGTATAAAAGCTGAAAGTAAACTCGGCACCATCTGTGGAGAGAGAAACGAGAATTTATGTTTCGATAGAAGCAAATTACTGCGGATGCTGGGATCTGAAACCAAAAGAGAAAATGCTGGAAGATCTCAGCAGGCCTGGCAGCATCTGTAAGGGGAGAAAAGAGCTGATGTTTCGAGTTCAGACGACCCTTTGTCAAAGCTCTGAAATAATGTTTCGAGTCCAATATCACCTGTTATGATGGCCCTTCAGTCTACTGCTGTGAGGCTTGTCCAATAGGGAAGGAGCAGCCGGGGGTTGAAGACAAGTTGGCTCTGCTCAGGCCAGCAAGATCAGAGATTCCAGGGCTTGACCTGTACACTGCAGCCACCGAGCAGTACTTTATGAATGTTGTAAATAGAGGGTGATAGTGACGGAAGACTGGCCACATTGAGATTATTTCATCACCCTTCTATAAAACTGAAGAGAGATAGATGCCATCCCTTTCTGCCTCTCTTCAGCTATGAAGAAGAGTCATATGGACTCAAAACGCTAACTCTATTTCTCTCTCCACAGGTGCTGCCAGACCTGCTGAGTTTATCCAGCATTCTTCTGTTTTTATTTCAAATTTCCAGCATCTGCAGTATTTTGCTTTTACCTGGGCCTGGAATAGTTCTGTTGATGGAGATTAGCTGCTTGATTGGTCAATAATTCCAATTTTGTTATCATGCAACTTCCAGGCTAGCCAGAAGTGAACTAGATGGACCATGGTCTTCTCTGGTGTGACTACACTTTGTGTAAGACTTGGAGGAGTTCATTGAAGAAACAATGCTTTTCAGCAGCAGGATGTATCCCTGACTGGATGCAGTTCCCAATCACTGTGTTCCACATCAGTCTGTCTGTCAATACATCAGGTCTGTCCATGTTATCCTCCTCCTATTCAAAATCCTTTTCATAGAATCATAGAAACCCTACAGTGCAGAAGGAGGCCATTTGGCCCATCAAGTCTGAACTGACCATAATCCCACCCAGGCCTTAATCCCGTAACCCCACATATTTACCCTGCTAATTTCCTTGACACTAGGGGCAATTTAACATGGCCAATCTACCTAACCTGCACATCTTTGGACTTTTCCTGCTGACATACTGCCAAATGGGTCGACTTTCATCTCGCTGCATGGCCTCATTCTTTGAATGGTGTGTAATGTACCAGTATTGATGGAGGCCCTGACTTGTACCATAGAATTCCATGGCCTCAGATTGATCAGAATAGCTGAATCATAGCTGTGGGTGGCCCAGGTCTCATTATTGCTGAAGTGTAATGGTTTCTAATTGAGATCATCAGTCATGGTTACAATCAGTAACCCTGGTCTCCCAACATTCATTTTCTCTGGATTTTCAGTTAACCCAAGCACTATGAATTGCTGCAGAATAAAGTAGCATGACTGTGGCACTGATAGCAGGCATTATTCTACTGCTGACATTTCTGTATTCTGAAACCACCTGAATATTTATGGTCTGGTTGCCCGTCCTATTCATAAATACTTTCAGATTGCTGTGTAGATCTCAGATAGCCACATGGATTCCTTGTGTAATGAACTAGATTAGTGAAAACTTTGCTAGATGATTAAAGTTATATGTTCTCATCCCTTTTGGTAACTTTTCACAGAGAAAATTCTAAAGTGTTTTTTGTTGATAAGAGAGCATAAGTTTTATGAACTACAGACTGTTTTATTGATACAAGCCCCAGGCAGTGACCCAGAAGGATCTTGTTCCACAGAAGCTTAATGTCATTATGCCTTTCTATGGAGCAGCCTTCTCCTGGTGGCTACATTTTCACTATGTTCGAGCAGAAAGCATAATTCGGTCAATGCCTTGGTATTGAACAGTAGCCAGTGCATACAAGTCTCCTCTAACACATGTAAGTACGGCATTGTCTGGAAAGGCAGCTGCATGAGATTGGAGTGAATATATTAATTGAGGTATTTTTGGACCTAAAGCTTTTGCTCCCTGATTAATTGATCCTTCTTGTCAATCCACATGGAACTACAGGCACAGCCAAAGGCCAGAGTTTCCTGCAACCCCACCCGACTCCATCCCACATGACATGTTTTCCCACCATTAGCCACTGGCAAGATTTTCTGCTCCTGCCAAAGTCAATGGCCATTTGCATTGCTTGCTGACTGCGCCACCGGGGAACCTTTGGTGGCACCAGAAGATCCCATCGAAAGAAATACCCACGAGATGGAATTTTATGGCCCCTCTCACCAGGGAGATCTTCTGGTCCCACCAAAGTTAGAGTTTTGAATGGCTCGCCGCATTTTACAGCTCCCACTCCCGTCACGATTAAAATTCCATCCATCGACTCAATGTTTCTCGTACACCTTGTGCTGGAGCAGTAAGTGGAAGGGCCACTAAAGTGTGACTTCAATGCACTGAAGTTCTGAGAAAAGTGACTGAAAAATAGAGGAAAAGAATGCAACGTATGAATGTTTACCAGCCAAAAATCTAAACTTTAACAGCTGAAACACTCCAAGACAGCCTGAGCCATTAGCTGTCATGTTCCTGTTGCATTTAGGGAAGTGCATACTGAACAATGATGGAGCATCACCTAGAGTTGTAAAGTTCTGTATGGGTTCTAATTTTCATAAATATTTCACTTAAATGTGGCATGTGGATGCCTGCATGCAAGATGGAATACCTGATTTTCTAACCTTTGGCTGACACCACCAAGGCCCCTGGCAGAGCCTCAAAATTTACCCAATGGACCAACCACAGATAGATAAGTGAACATTTTACTCTGAATATAGAACTGAATTCCATTGAATACATTTCTATTTTCTCCTTGATAGAATTCGTTGCCCAAGCATTAAATGGACTCCAACTGTCTTATTTTCAAACAGACAATGCTTTTATGACTCAGAATTTACTGCTGTCAAGCCCTTGTCTTAATTCCAATTGGAGGCTGCAGGATTGATTGGAAAACAATTGGAATCTGATTTCTGGTAGTCTGGAGTATACAAGTAGTGAAATAGCTGTCCATCCTTTACAAGGATAATGATGCTGAGGGCTCGTGACCCTTATGCACTGAAAGTTCAATAAGGACAGGCAGTCTGGGAGGCCTATCTGCCCACAGGCGGCTGGTAGTCAATTGAGGTACATAAAGGCCTATTGTCGGAGGTGGACCTGGATTTTCCAACCTCCAAATCACCACAGGCAGTGGGAAACAGCTTTGCCACCTGGAGACAGCCTCCCAGCAGTGGACTGAAGGGCCAATACTCCAGACAGGCTTTGAAGCCTGCCTACCTGTGTTCTGCTGCAGTCACTGAAATAATCCCTCCCACTCCTTCAGAGAGAGCCTGTTTTTTTTGATCCATTTTTTAATTTAAGATTTAAATGTGTTACAGGGAGGGTGACTCCATCTTTGGGTGCCCTGGCACCCACTTATCTGTGAGGGCATCCTGCTGGAAGTCCCTCCATTTCGGAGGACTCGCGTACTCTCCTTAATTGGACAGCACACCTGCCTTCTGGTCACTATTTTGGGAAAACTACTTCATTGACTGATCCCCACACAATGCTGGTTTTTGATCTCCATGTATAGCTGTCAGAGGGGTCCTCGTGCCATAGGGAAAATCCAGCCTGTGGTCTACTATTCCGTGCAACTGCTGAGATCAGTGAGTGGATGTTCAGGGCCCATTAACCCAATGTCTCCATTTACCTGGAGGAAGTTCCACGTTTGCAGAATCAAACTGTGCTTGTGTAAAATATTCCTTCTTGTAAAATATTGATTGGCTTTAACTTATATTGGATTACTAAATTAATTATTTAGTGGGCCATGTGCCACAAATCCCCAATTGTTATTTTCAGATGTCACCAGCAAGTACCCTGATTTGTGCTGTGCTTTTTGTTGTCAAAACAAACATTGCCTTCATTGCAATTCGAATGGTAGCAGAGAGAAAGAGAACTAAAGAGACTTTGCTTTTTAATGTATTGCTACACTCACATTCACTGTGCCATGAATCTTTGTTGGCAGAGTGGCAGTACACATTATAAAAGACGCGATCCATTTTCTGTAACAATACCCGTGGCCAAAAGTAAAAAGCCACACACAATTACAATGTCCTCAGAGCCAGCTTCATTTGTAAAAAAAATGCATTTTAATTTATTTATTACGTACTTTAGAAAACCTAATTAACAAAGGCACTTTGAATGTATTTCTTCCGTGCTTTGCTTTTTAATTACTGGTAGCTCATCAATAAATATGGCAGATAATACAGTTTGATTACTATCCTGAATATTGATATTCTGTTACGTTATGTTATTTAAGTTTGTAAATAAATGGAAAAGAAAATAGCAGAGCCTTTACAATGCAGAAGGAAAATGACAATATCATCCAGAAATGTTGAAGAAAAAGTCCACCAAATTGTTATTAAAAGCAATTTTTCCGAGTCTCTGTCCATGGTGTCTGGATATTGAAAGTTATTATCTAAAGGTGATAAGCTGCAATGGGAAATGGAAAGATAGGGTTGAATTTTAAATTCAGGACTTGTTGGGAGTGGGTTGAGGAAAGTCCAACAATGCAGGAAGCGAGTGGTTGGATTTTATGCACCTTGCCAGTGGGTTTGGAGATGGAGGTGGGGGGATTTGTAAAATCCAGTGGGTGGCCTTCCCGCTGCTTACCTACCCACCCCGATCTGCTTGAAATCTAATGGGGATTGTAGAAGGAGGTAGACAGCTCACCCAGCCTTGTATCTATTGAGGCCCTTAAGTAGGCATTCATGGTGCAGCCAGTATATTACCTGCAGTGGGCTGGTGTCAGGTAAAGTAGGGGAGCCTCTTTTTGGATTCTCTGCGTCCATTGGAGGCCCCTGAACCAAGATCATACTTGCTTTAGTCATGACCCCTGGTCTTTTTGAACCACCACCCCCACTCACCTCCCCCATCCCACTCACCCACCTCTCCAGTCGAGGCTGCTCAGCACTCCCTGTAGTTCCAGCAGTGGTACTGCTGGGACTAGAGGTAGCGGTTAATCCAATTGGCTGGCAGCTCTAAGAAGGGACTTCCTCATGAGAAAGAGTTGGAAGTCTCACCTTAAAGCAATAAATGCGGCGCCTAGCATTAGACTTCTGAATTAGCCATTGGGATCATGGGTGGGCTTCCATCCCAACCTCTTAGCTGGGGAAAATGTTGGAGATCGCAATGCCCCATAAAACTCAGCCGCCAGGAGCAGTGCAGCAAGCTTCTCATTGGATTTTTAACCCAGCCACTGAACTACCAAATCTTTCCTGGGTTTTCTGTCAACTAACATTAGTGGGTGCGGTGAAGACCTTCACAACACAATTTCAACTCTAGTGTTTAAATGGATATTCCAAACATGCAGTCTGAAGGAGTTTGGTGTTGGGAGCCAAGGAAAAGTAAGAAGGAAAATGGAATGTAGAGATCAAGGTTCAGTGTTGCTGGTCGAGTGAGGACCCAGTTGGATGTACTGAACAACAGCTTATATTTATAAGAGTGCATTTAAAGTAACAAAATGTCTCAAGATGCTGCACAGGAGCATCATTCAACAGTGTGTCACAGAGCCACGTAAGGAGATATTGGTTCTTAACTTCTCATCTCCTATTGGGGGGGGCGGGGGGTGGTGGTGGTTTGTGGTGGTTGTTGTTGTTCCCCAGAGGTATACTAAGTAGCCCCTGGAAGTCTCCAGGGAAGGACTTCATGGTACTTTTCTGGGACATTTGTACAATTGATCAGCAATCTCTGCATCAATTTAAATTGAAGATTTTGGATGGTTCCATCTGTCTTAGCAGAAAGTTATCCAGGAAGAGTTGAAAGAATTAAAATCACTTCTATTCTAGATAACTATACTACTGACTCTCACAACCCCTCCACCCAGCTGACTACATTCCTGACTATACCCCCACCCCCGACTACCTACCCGACCCCTCCATCCCTCAACCATTATCTCGAGCCAACCCTTCCTCTGACCACCCGACAACCCTTCCCCCGAGTACCCAAGACCACCGGCCCCCAACCATTCTAATATCTCACCCACTTACCTTCCACATTTCTCCCTGGCTTCTCAAAGAAACTGGGACCTTTAAATTCACCCACTTCACAGCAGTCGGCGCCATTAACAGGGGCCATGGCTTCATTTGCCCTGAAGCTGCTGTCCTACATTGGAAGGATTCCAGAACTCCTACACTGCACAATTCACACCAGGCCTGGGACAGAAGCTCGAGTGAGAAATGTGCAGCTCCAGACTAAGGTAAATAAAAAGGAGCACCTTGGCAATCTGATGCTGTTGCCATTCCACGTACGTTCTGGCCATTAGGTCAGATGAGCAGAAGTTTAATCAATTAGATAGATTTTAAGGAGTCTTAAAGGAAGAAAACCAAGTTTGTCCCATTATCTCAATATTTTCACTTCCAACAGCAATCACGAGAGTTGACACTTCACTGTATGATACCAATAACAAATTTGTTAACACACTAATTTGAAACTCCGCTGCTATTAATGAAAATGGACCAGAAATCAGGTAGTAGATTCAGAATCAGCCCCCCTAAATATGACAAAAAATGTGATGAAAGCTAGATTAATGGATTGGAGAAAAGCTGATAGAAGGAATGGAAATTTGGGGAAGATAAAATGAGCGACAATATTGGCAAACAATGATGTAGAACAAGAGTGGGAAACATTTAAAAACAGTGTTTAACAGAGTGCAGGAAAAGTATACTCCGTTCAAAGGAAAGAATAAACTAAACACAAGTGAGACTCCACGAAAGAATAAAGATACAAGGAAACTACTGAGAGTTAGGACATTGGAGTACAAGCAGCAGAGAAATACATGAGTATGAAATGATCAGAAGAGAAGTCAAGGAAAAACAATTAGGAAGGCAAAAGGGAATGATGAAATTAAGTTATCAAGCAGCAAAAAACATTAAGGGACAGAGGATTATACCACAGATAATGATAGAGAGATGGCAGGAATATGAAATAATTATTTCATTTTGGTATTTACCAGGATTTTCTGGCCATTCACGACAGCGGGATTCTTCTGCCCCGCTGCAGCGAACGGAGATTTGGCTGAGGGCCAAATTCTCTGTCCTTTCTTGCAGCGGCATCAGGGCATGAACGGCCAGAGAATTACAGCCGACATTGAATGATAGCTAATGAGATCATAGGATCCCTAGAGTGCAGAAAGAAACCATTCGGCCCATCGAGTCTGCACCAACAACAATCCCACCTAGGCCCTATCAAAATAACCCCACATATTTACCCGCTAATCCCTCTAGTCTATGCATCCCGGGACACTAAGGGGCAATTTAGCATGGCCAATGCACCCAACCCGCACATATTTGGACTGTGGGAGGAAACCGCAGCAACCAGTGGAAACCCACCCAGACATGGGAAGAACGTGCTAACTCCACCCAGACAGTGACCCAAGCCAGGAATCGAACCCCGGGCCCTGGTGCTGTGAGACGGCAGTGCTAACTACTGTGCCACCATGCCGCGCATAAATACATGCTTTTAAAATAAATAATAGGGTGTTCTGAATAAAATAGAAAAACTCAAAGAGGATAAAACTTGATGCAAATAGACTGCATTCATGTATTTTAAAATAACCCAGGGAAGTTTTTTTTAAGTTTAAGTTCATTTATTATTGTCACAAGTAGGCTTACATTAACACTGCAATGAAGTTACTGTGAAAATCCCCGACTTGCCACACTCCGGCACCTGTTCGGCTACACTGAGGAGAATTTAGCATGGCCAATGCACCTAACCAGTATGTCTTTCGGACCGTGGGAGGAAACCGGAGCACCTGGAGGAAACCCATGCAGACTCCGCACAGACATTCACCCAATCCGGGAATTGAACCCGGGTCCCTAGCGCTGTGAGGCAGCAGTGCTAACCACTGTGCCATCATGCTGTCCTTGTGCCATTGTGCTGCCCTACTTACTCACATTTAACAATTTGTTAGAGAAAGGTATACTGCCAGAGGGCTGACAGATAGCTAATGTATTTCGTAATTCCTTTATTTGAGAAAGGGAATAAAACATGTCCACAGAATTATAGATCAGTCAGCTTAATATTGGTGGTAGGAAGAATAATAGAGCCCTTCTAAATGAGAGAATATAAGAACATCCAGGAACAAAAAGTATTATAACTAAAAGCATGAATTTTAAAAAGGGAAAAGCTTACTTGACCAGCCTTATTGAATATGGTACAGACAGTGTTGGAAGAGAATTGAAACCATTTCTCTAACTGTAATTCTCTAACCTTTTCTGCTGTAAATAACAGCAGAACTTTTATAAGTTTAAATAGAGAATTTTTTTTCACGCATTCACCCTGAAAGTCTAAATGCTACGTGCACAGGAAAGGTATAGTTGAAGAGATTACTATAGTTCTACAAACTAAAACAGTCGATAGTTCACTGTCTGGCTCAATGTTGAACATTCAATGCAGGCTGGTAAAGAAATAAATATTTTCCATTCTTGAGTTGTGGTTTAGCTGTGTTCTCACAGGTGGAGTTGGATATCAGGATTATTGTAGGATTCCCTCAAAGAGATGGCTTTGCAGAAGATCATGATGTCGGTTCCTTGTGGATTCCTTACCAGGAGGTCAAGATTTGCACTGGTGGACCTTCGGAGGGAAAGGAATTAGGCTGAGAGTTTCCTAAGATTTTCAGTCTTCAGCTTCTTGACAACAATGACACAGCAGTTTTACTGCTATTGTTCTGCAGTTCTTTGGTGCTCCCTGCAGATTGGATGATCAACATTGTTACCTAGTTCTTCCATATATGGGGGCAATTCTCCTAAAAAATTCTAAGTGCCAGATTCGCATGAAACCTGGAGTAACTGCCACCGATTTTCAGAATGAATCTCTGACACTCTGAACACTGCAGAGTGCCCTCGCGTGATTCTTCTGAAAATCAGTGGACGTGGCCTATTCTCACCTGAGAGGCCGGCAGCATAGCACCGATCAGCACCAAGATCGGCGCATACACAGTAGCCCCGCACTACCGGCCTCCCGATTGCTGCCCCTCCAAACTCCCCCCCCATTCCCAATCGCTGGCCTCCTGGACCTCTCTGCCGTCTCCATCCTCCCGCCAGCCTCGATCTCCCCAACCCCACCCATCCTCCAGCAGCCCCTCCCCCCAAACCCCAATCACACCTCTTCCCTTCCTTGCCTGCGATCCTTTTGCAAAGTGGCAGTGGGGACTCCCCCACCCACCAATCAGCCCCCTATAGGCCCCACCCCAATAAGCACCACCCCCTCTGGTCCTGCCCCATTGGCAGTGCCCAATGCCTGATCGGCAGTGCCAAAGTGCCCCTTGAGCATTACCACTTTGCCTCTTGGGCAATGTCAGAGGGCCGGCTGGGGGTGCCTCAGTGGCCTCTTTTCCATTCTGGAAGGGTTGGACTGCCTGTTTCCCATTAGTGGAGAGGAGGAGTAAACCCCGCTGGAGTGAACCACTCCTGGCAAGGTGGGGGGGGCGGGGCGGTGGTTAGCTACAACTTGGGTCTTGTTGTTTGCCGACATCACCCCTGCGGGTTTGGGGCAATCATCATTGCAGCACGGTAGCACAGTGGTTAGCACTGCTGCTTCACAGCTCCAGGGACCTGGGTTCGATTCCCGCCTTGGGTCACTGTCTGTGTGGAGTTTGCACATTCTCCTCGTGTCTGCGTGGGTTTCCTCCGGGTGCTCAGGTTTCCTCCCACAGTCCAAAGATGTGCGGGTTAGGTTGATTGGCCATGCTAAAAATTGCCTCTTAGTGTCCTGAGATGCGTAGGTTAGAGGGATTAGCGGGTAAATGTATAGGGATATGGGGGTAGGGCCTGGGTGGGATTGTGGTCGGTGCAGACGCGATGGGCCAGATGGCCTCTTTCTGCACTGTAGGGTTTCTATGATTTATATGATCATCTTAGCCTCAGACTGATCCATTGTAGTTAGGAAAGCAGATAGGTTAGTTTCACAGTAAGGGCATCTATCTCACTTTATCCTGGAAAGTCCCTTTGTCCTGTCAAGGTGGTGTGGCTGTGTTTTCTGGAAGCCACAGCCTGAGAGTCATGCGAACCCCTGAAAGCCATCTTTTAAAGCTCATCATAATCTATTTTCAAAAATGAAGGACAATCTCAAATGCTTCCATATGAACACAGTCCATAAAGTTATGAATGGACATGCCTTCACTGGGATTGATAAGTATTTTAAGGAGGTAACACAGGGTGGGAAGACAATGGTAATGCAGTGGGTGTAATTTATCTGGATTTTCAAAGGCACTTGACAAGTTGCCCCACAACAGAATGAATGAGTGTGGAGTCAGAGGACAAGTGGCAGAATGGATTATGGACTGGTCTCAAGATAGAAAGCAGAGAGCGGGTATAAAGGGTAGTTATTCAGAATGGCAGAAGTCGGGAAGAGGTGTTCCAGAAGGATCGGTGCTGGGACCACTACCGTTCACAATTTACATCAACAATTTGGACTTTAGCATCAAAACGCAATTTCTAAATTTGCAGATGGCACCAAATTGAAGTGATAACCAATATTGAGGATGGCAACAAATTAAAGGAGGAAATGAACAAACTTGCATGTTGGACAACTAATTAACAAATTAAGTTCAACACAGATATTTGTGAGGTAGTACATTTTGATAGGAAGAATATAAAGGCCATTTACTACTTAGGACATAGGAAGAAGTCTCACAACACCAGGTTAAAGTCCAACAGGTTTATTTGGAATCACTATCACTGTAACTAAATTTGGTGATTCCAATTAAACCTGTTGGACCTTAACCTGGTGTTGTGAGACTTCTTACTGTGCCCACCCCAATCCAACGCCGGCATCACCACATTATACTTAGGACATAAGAACATAAGAACTAGGAGCAGGGGTAGGCCATCTGGCCCCTCGAGCCTGCTCCACCATTAAATAAGATCATGGCTGATCTTTTCATGGACTCAGCTCCAATTACCCGCCCACTCAGTTTACTGTTCAACATGTGAGTCTAGGTGGGGTATGGGACCAAAGGGTACAAATAAACCAATCACCAAAAGTTGTGTCACAGGTTAGCAAGGCCATAAAAATGTAAACCAAGGCTTTATTTTTGGAAGGATAGAATTGTAAAGTAGGGAAGTTGTGCTAAACCTGTGTCGAATCTTGGTTAAATACATTTAAGTTACTGTGTCCAGTTCTGGTCTCCATATTATCAAAAGGAGATAGAGTACTGGAGAGGGTGCAGGGAAGATATGCAAGGATGATATCAGAAATACATGGGCATACATGTCAGCAAAGGATTGACAGTCTAAGTCTCTTTCCTGTTGAGAAAAGAAAGCTGAGGGTAACATAATAGAGGTCTTTAAAATTGTGAAAGGCACTGATAGATCAAAATTAGGGAGAATATTTCTTCTTGTGGGGAAGAGCAAATCTAGAAAGTCATCAAAATAAAATAGTCACTAAGAAATCCAAGCAGGAATTCAGAAGAAACTTATTTACCCAATGTGGAACTTGCACCACAGGGAATAATTTAGAATCCAGCAGTTAAGGGGAAACTGAACAAGAACATGAACAGAATAGGTGGTTATTCTTTGAATAAATGCTTTTTTGCAAGCTGACTTGCCATAGTCATGTCAAATTTTGTACGTAAAGATTTCTGGGCAGTAGCTATTTTGATCCAGCACATGGAAGAAAAGTGTGCAGCTGAAATTGAGTGGATTTTCATTGTTGCAAGAGAACCAGCAGATGAAAAATAGCAGACAATAACTAAAAATAACTTCAGTCTGCAACATTTTACAGGACACTGATTGCTGGATGAGTCAGAATGACTTTGAATATTCCTGTAGCTGCTCCTATGGAGATGAAGGGAGATTTGAGAGTGATTTAGAAATTCTTCCAGTCTCAGTGGCAACGTTGTGAAATTGCCACAGAGTTGAACAAGAAATCTGCAAACTCACATTATCCATGCTGGAGTAAAAGCTGTGTTGCACCCTGGGCCTCTTCGAGAAGGAGAAAATGCAGTTTTTAAAAAATTTGAGGCATTGAAGAGCCACTTTTAACCCTTTCCTAATGTTATTCATGAACAGTATGTGTTCAACACCAGAGCTCAGAAACGGGGAGAATATTGATCATTGTATGACTGCACTGAAATATGTGGCTGAATCGTGAGTTTGGATAGACAGAGAGAAAGGTCTATTTTGTTAGAGAGATAGACCTATCTTAGGAACAAGAGATCACAACCTGACTGTATGTCTACTGAGAGAAGCTGAATTTATTTTCAAGAAAGCTGTTGACGCATGTCAATATCTGGGGATTGTTAATTATCAGCTGAAGAGTATTAATGGGAGAACTGATAAGGTTTTGTACTCTGCTGAAAGGCAGCTCAAGCAAAATTCAATGAAGAAAAGAAAGAACTATTTACAGAAGGGCTGGTAGAAAGATCAAGGCCAGAAGACTGGGTGTAAATATTGCAGGGGATACCACAAATGAAAAGGAATGCACAAAGTAACTACAAGCAGCTGAATCACTTTGCACACCAGTGTTATTCTGGAAAGAAGAAAAGCAAGCTTATAAAGATGGTTGCTGGAGAGAAATTGGATGATGTTTCTGGCGAATCGCTCTACACCCAAGACCAGGTTGGCACTGTCAAGTTTCAAGAAAAAAATGGTTTGTTACTCTTGGAATGACAACTGCAGAAGGGGAGCATCAGGTTAATGTGAAGTTTCTAATAGACATCAGTGCCAAATGAAATATCATGAACTCTGTAGTCCTGTGTGAAGTGGTTGAAGTTGGTCACCCAAAAATGAAGCTGTCCATGGTAAAGTTGAGGCTATATGTTGGAACAATGCCCACCCCAAGAGGACAAACTAAGCTGAGAGCCCAATGCAATAGGAAGGAAGAAAATCTGCAGTTCCAGATGGTAGATGCTAAGCAAAAACCACTCAACTGAAAAGTCAAAAGCTTGGACGGTAACCTCTCATGTACCACAAGAGATTTACAGTGTCTCACACATGGCATCAAGCCATTGACGATTGAACAGATGCTGACAAATTAAAGATGTTTTCACAGGTTTTAGATGACTTCTTGCTGAATATCATTTTGAAGTAGATGTGAGACCAGCACAGTATCTTCCAAGGAGAGTTCTAGCTGACCTGAAATCCAGCCTGGAAGTCAAAATAGAGGAGCCTTAAAAGATGGGAGTAATCAAAAAAGTGATAACTTCTACAGACTGGATTAGCAGCTTGGTAGCAGTGAAAATAATTTGGAAAGTGGAGCATGTGCATTGATCCAAAAGACTTTAGCAAAGCTTTGAAGAGATCTCACTACCCCATGCCAACCATTGAATACATTTTTCCACTACTTGCCAAGGCAAAGGTTTTTATCAACCAGATGGTAAGGATGGATCCTGGCAAGTGAAGTTGGATGAAAGCAGAAGTTTTCTGACTATGTTCTGGATGCCATTTGGGAGGTTCAGATGGTTTTGCATGCCATTTGGCACTTATTGCTTTGGAAGAGTATCAATATAGACAGCATGAGATAGTGAATGATCTTCCAGGAGTGGAAGTGATTATGAATGATGGTCTACGGATGTATATGTATGATGGAAAAAGTCATTTCACCCACCAGATGGAACAATTTCAAAGTGAAGTACAAACAGGGGAAGCAGATGTACATCACTGACATGCTCCCTTTGAAGGAGTTGATGATGCCAGTACAAAGTGTAAAACCTTCAAGAGCTAAAGCGAAGCAACAACACATGTTCAAGGTTATTAACTCAGTAGAAACATTGAATTGGACAGACAAGGCACCTTGCTCAGATCAAGCAAACTACGCAATAAGATGCAACTCTCCAAGTGCTATGGGAGATAATGATGAAAGGATGACCTAAAACCATCAAACCTGTTGCTACAAGAGACTATTGGACATAGAGATGAAGTGTTTGCCCAAGATGGCATCTTGTACAAAGAAACTCAAGTCATTGTCCCTAAGGAGCTGAGAAAAGAGATCTGAAGCATATCCATGCAAGTCATCAAGGAATTGTATCTAGTCTGAGGAAGGCAAGAGAAGTGCTCCACTGGTCAAACATGAGAAATGAGATTAAGGACCACATCAGCCAGGAAAGTGCTTGAAACAGACATCAAGCTAAGCAAGCTGAAGAGCTGCTCAGGACTCATGACAACCCAAACAGATCATAATGAAATTTGGAGAAGACTTCTTCACACTCATTGGCACTTATTATCTTATCACCATGGCCTATTATTCAAACTACTGAGAATTAGGCAAGTTGTCATCAATGACTACCGGTGAGATCATAGAATGCCTGAAAGCACAATTCAGTTATTATGGCATATGTTATGACATTGTGATGAGTGACTATGGCCTTCAGTTCTTGAGTGAAGAATTCAGGTGCTCCATAAATATCTGGGAAATTCAGCACCACACAGTCAAACTATCCCTAGTCAAATAGAAAAGCTGAGGTCACAGTGAATATTGCCAAAGGAATCATCAAAATTTGAGTAGATCAAGCACAGATGTATACAAGGCAATCTTAGAGTGGCGAAATACACCTACTGAAGGAATGGAAAGTAATCCAATTTAGCAACTAATTTCATGTTGCACCAAATACTGTTCCAACAGCTAAAAAAACTACTGAAGCCAAAAGTAGTAACAAGCGTGAGTGTTAAAATCAAAGTGAAGTGACAGAAAATCAATGCACTCAACAAAAGTCAGCCTTGAGACTTTGTGGAGAAGTTGCCACGTCTATCGTACACGGTAAAAGTAAACAACTAGATGTATCATCGCAACAAGGTTCATAGCTCCTTGAAAGTGGAATAACAGGTGGACAGAGTGGTGAAGAAGGCATTCAGCATGCTTGATTTCATTGGTCAGAACATTGAATACAGGAGCTTGGATGTCATGTTGAAGTTGTACAAGACATTGGTAAGGCCACACTTGGAATACTGTGTACAGTTCTGGTCACCCTATTATAGAAAGGATATCATTAAACTAGAAAGAGTTTACTAGGATGCTACCAGGACTTGATGGTTTGAGTTATGAGAGGCTGGATAGACTGGGACTTTCTCTGGAGCATAGAAGGCTGAGGGGTGATCTTACAGAGGTCTATAAAATGATCAGGGGATAGATAAGGTAGATAATCATTTTCCCAAAAGGTAGGGGAGTCTAAAACTAGAGGGCATAGCTTTAAGGTGAGAGGGGAGAGATACAAAAGGGTCCAGAGGGGCAATTTTTTCCACACAGAGGGTGGAGAGTGTCTGGAACAAGCTACCAGAGGTAGTAGTAGAGGTGGGTACAATTTTGTCTTTTAAAAAGATTTTAGACAGTTGCATGGGTAAGATGGGTATAGAGGAATATGGGCCAAATGCGGGCAATTGGGACTAGCTTAGGGGTTTTAAAAAAAATGGGCAGCACGGACAAGTTGGGCCGAAGAGCCCGTTTCCATGCTGTAAACCTCTGACTCTATGAGAAACATATGCATGCAACTGGAGAAACTGCTTCTTCACAGCACATAACCATTGAAGAGTTGATTTTACTAACTGAACAAGGAACTGAATGACCTTCAGTCTCAGAGGTAAGCCATTTGCCAACTAATACATGGTCAGCAGCAACACTCGCCACGGCAATGACATTCCCTGGAGAGGCAATATCACCCCAGGAAAGAGCAGACGCCAGATGAACAGACAACAGTCCACATACATATTAGAAGACATGAACATTTTCAAAATTCTGGCCAGAATTTTAAGTTTTATTTTTGGGTGTTTTCTAACCCGGAAGAATGTGAAATAGTACTTGACAATGTTGGACATACGTCACAATGTTGGACATACGTCACAATGTCATTGCGCACTTGCGTGATATTACAGTCAGCAGGACCACAGACAATTAAGAGGGCAATTGACTGAAATTTTACAATGCACGTGAGATTTCTCGGGTGGTACGTGCCAACATGGGCAAGCAGCCATCCCATTGTTTCAGTTTTCTCATCCAAGGACAGAATTGTAGAGGATAGGAGTATTGACTGAGTGAGTTGTCAAGAGTTTGCTACTGCTTTATTATTGGGATTTCAGTCCTTTCCCTCTGGTTTTTCTGAAGTATTTGCTTTATTAGCCTTGTTCTGTCAACTCTGCTGGAGCATTTCTATCCATTGCAGCCTTCATTGCTTGCGGCAGTGCCATCAGCATTTCAGCGGATAAAGATTGTGTGGACGAAGACTGGGAGGACCTCCTCTGAGGAGGAAGTGAGGGGCAGAAAGGAAAAGAGTACAAGTATCTGGAGGCAACATCACAGGAGAGGTACAGGCACTGGGGATGCAAGGCCAGCAGAGAGAACAAGGTGGATAGCAAGACAGAAGAGGCTAATATCCTGATGCCAGAGTGTATATGATCTGAGGTGCAGTGTTGCAGGAGGCTCTGCCTCACTGGAGATACCGGTGATATTATTATGCCACATAATTGAGCCAGTGATTTCCTCCAACTGTGTGGGTGGATACCCGATACCAGTGGCTCAGAAAGTTGCAGTAGCCCTCATTTTTTATGCAATGAAATCTTTCCAGGGGGTGTGGAGTGTTCCAATCGGCTGTCCAGTTGAGGTAACTGACCCTCTCTTCGGACGGGTCTTCACATTCATTGGATCAAGCCAGCCAGGCTGAGCGTGCCAGAGGCTTCGCAACTATTGCTGGGTTCCCCCACATCCAGGGTGTCAGACTGCACTAACGTGGCTATTAAGGCTCCAGCAGGTCAGCTACGTTTATTTGTGAACAGAAAGTATTATCACTCCACAAACATGAGCCAGATTCTTCAAGTCTGCGCAAGCACTTTGCCAGCACTCATGATGCATACATCTTGCAGCACTCCCAGATACCAAGGCTATGGCTGCAGATTGGCTAGATAGTTGGTTGCTGGCAACAGGTATCCATTGAGAAAGAGGGGTATAACTGGAGTCCTGCCTCCACAAGGGCAGTGGTTGAGAATACAGTAGAGCTACTGAAAATAAGGTTCAGCTGCCAGGATCGTTCTGGGAGTTCCCGGAGATATCCTCCAGAGCACATGTTCTTTAATCGCTGTGGCCTGCTACACTCTGCACAATCTGGCACTCACAAAGCAGGAGGCCCACTCGAGGACGAGGATACTGAGACAGCTCCACACCCATTAAAGGAAGATTTTGCAGTGGATCTGATAAGAAGCTCAGTCTGGCACGAGTTGAGGATGAGGAGGCAGCACTCCCTCAGCTAGACTGCCAAGCCCTCGTGGCTAAGCGATGAATACTCAGAATTTGAACTTCTCATTGGAGATGCCACAACCTTGTCCTTCTTGCACAATTGCCCAGTCTCTCATCTATCCACTGAATTCTTACCATTCTCCGAGACCCCAGCCTGTCAGAGATCTGTGGACCTTCCTCTTTGCTTGCATTCTATGTCCAGGGTGTCCACCTCAAACCCGTTGGCATGAGTATCTCACGCTGGGCGCTCAATGTCTCCACTAGAGCATGCATGCAGTCAACGGAGAATCTTTGGCAGAGTGCCCACCAACATTGGCAGCATGCCCGCTGTGCCCATTGGGTGCAGAGATCATCACTTGTGCCAAATTTTCCATTCTCTTGCCAACAGCACCGTTATGCTCCTCCTCAACTCCTGGCAACCTTCAGGAAGCTGGATGGGCTCACTTTATACATCCTCAGGGTCACCATTCAATTCAGCACCCACAAGTGAGTTAGGTAACTTGCAATTAATTTCCTAAATCTTGGTTTTCTCTGAAGGATCAAGTAGCTTTATATGCTGAAAATATATACAAAATACACTAGATAATCCTTGGTTCTTAAATACTCCATCAGATTAATGAAGCATAATATATTGCTTTAGATCCACATGGTTGCTCTTTATAGCCTTCATGTTTCTTCAATGAGCATTTGATTTGATGCTAGCAAACATTTTCTTCACTGTAGTGAATAATAAATTTAGAAATTCAAATATTTAGAGACAGTTCCTATGAAACAAAGGGATCTTTAATACTTTATCTTCAATCGTCCTCGCCTGAAGACATTGAATGATGTTAATTTCTTTTGGACCTCACTCAAATGGCCATTCCCATGTAAACTGGAGCAGTGAGTGCCAGTGGGGTTTTTCAATCACAGAACCATTGCATTCATAATTGGCATTTGAATGTATACACTTGCTGCAACAATAACTAACAATGGACATCTATAGAAAGCTGCCCCAAGACCTTTCACAAAGAAGTAAGGAAAGTCAATATCAAGGCAAAGAAAGAAATATTAAGAGAAGTGACCAAAAGCGTGATCGGAGCTTACGGTGGGTCTTCAAGGAGTAGAAGGAGCAGGGAGAGCATTTTTGGAATACAATTCATTAATGCCTAGCAGCCTGTGGAAACCCAAACCAATTTTCTTTCCTCGGGAATGCTGAGTTCAATTGTGTTGTCTCTCTGTCTGTCACAATTCATCTAATTCAGCTTGGACCAAGGGTCAAGCTTGCAATGTTCTCATTTCTATGGCCCAGAACCAAACCAATGCCAACAGAGCATATCCCAATACAATTACAATTGTAGGTCACAAAGTTCCAGGGGCTGTGAGGGTGGGGAGTTGGTATCTCGGCTGCTGAAAGAGACAGTAGGACAGCATTTGGTTCTACTTGGATTTCATCCCATGCGAGAGCTACTGTAAATTCCATTTGGATTAATAGGCTAGTCTTCCAGTCCTTCCTCTCTAACGTGTATGGAACTTGTCAGAAATTTGCCCATTACCTCCTTGTGAAGTCTCAATGGATATTTTGTCAGCTGAGAATTGGTTTGAGTTCCGTTGATGCCTTTAAAAAGGCCTCAAAAATGTTTTGCAGAGGAAGGTAATCAATCCCAGAGTAAATTGATTACCTTGCTTACCGTGGCACTTTGCTGCTTAGGAACATTTTAAAATATACTGCCCTCATTTGCTTTGGCTCTGCCATGTGCAATATATCTTTGTGACCAAATTGCTTAATATTCTGTTAAGAGCGCTGATCGAACTCTAATCACTGAACCACAAGAGAAGCATTCAAATGCTAGAGGAGTACAGAGCAGAGCTACAGGTCTGATTCTGCTGTTAGACACTGGAGTCATGAGAAAAGTTTGGAGAATCTTGGACATGGAAATAAGAGGTGATCTTCTCGAGGGATGCAAGCTCATTATCAAAGTGGGTAAGTCTGGAGTGTTAAGGTTAAAAAGTTGAGAGTAGGGCAAGAACATAAATTCAAATTGGTGAAAGGTAAGTCGAGAACTGATGTTCTGCTGGGAAAGCCCATTTTTAAAGAGTCCAGGGCCCACTGGGCCTGATGAGGCCTGGCAGTTTTATATCTAGCTAGTTCCACTGGGGGTTACTGCACTATATAAAAGCATCAACCAAGTCATGGGAACGAAACAATTCCCTCTCTTTAAGCGGTTCAGCTCAAGATTGAGGAAGGGACTGCGAATTCTGCTGAGCTTATTACAAATTCCTCTGCTCGTTTGAAATCATTCACAGCTGGAATTTGACTAATGAGGTGATTGCTACAACAATGAGCCAATGAGCCACTGGCCGGCAGCTAAATACTTCCCGCTGAGCAATGGCTTTGTTACTGAGTATATATGGGCACTGTCTGTCATCAAGGGACTCTGTACCAGCATCGCTATTGTAAATCTAAGTGAAACTCATTAACCTCTATAACTCTGAATGGCTTCAGGCAAAGATTTTCTCTGGCCGCTATTTGTAGAAAATCCCAAACCAGAGTATAAGGGATGCATAGAAATAGGTACTTTACAATAGTTGAGATGATACATACAGCAAACAAAGAAAATCAAGCATCTTATTCAGTTTAGAAATAAAATATTGCTATTATTTTGTTTCAAATGATTTAAATTAAACATGACATTGAATTCTAGTGTTCTATCACATACAATAAAATAAATATCCAATAGCCTTGAAGTAAAGCCTATAAAATATGATGCTAATCTGTGAGAAATTAGATGAGCCAGAACAGGGTTATCCTGCTACTTCACCTGAAATCTCAAGTGGATAAAATTATGCTAATGCAGTTTAATTGTGCCAACGCGTTACCTTGTTTGTGTGAAATTGCTGCATCACCCGTGTTGGATATCCAACACTAATTCTGTGACAGGGAAAAAAGGATCATGCCAGATGGATGTTTTTCAGACTGGGAGGTGATTTGCTATGTTGTTCCCCAAGGATGAGTTTAGGGTTTATTACTCATTTTTTCCATTTTTATTAATAACCCAGATTCAGTTGGCAGATGATACAAAAATTGGCAAAGTAGTGGATAGTGATGATGATAGTTACAGGACTTGAGGCTGTCCTCAAAGTATTCCCGAAGAGGTCAAACATCTCCGCTGACTTGTGGGAGACTCTGGCTTCTGACCGACCAAAGTGGAGATAGCTCATTCAAAAAGGCGCTCAACACATCGAGGGACATGCAGAGGCGAAATTGAGGCACAAACCTCCAAATAGCCCATCTATCAAAACCTTGAAGCACCACCTGCCCCTCCTGTGGCAGAGTCTGCAGTTTCTGCATTGGACTCATCAGTAATTTCAGAACTCATTGAATGGAAGCGGACCAAGCCATCCTCGATCCCAAGGATAGCCTTCAGGCTGACATAGGTAGGATGATGAAATGGGCAAAAGCACAGCACAGCCCAATGCAGAGATGTGTGAAGTGATGCACTTTGTGATGATTAATGTGAATGGTCTACTGGCATGATTTTGAAAAGTGTAAATGAGCCGAGACCTTGGTGTGTATCTACACAAATCCTTGAAGGTGGCAGGGCAATTTGATAAGCGGGCTAAAAACGCCTTGGGTATATAAATAAGAGGGACAGAATCAAAAAGCGCGAAAGGTCATTCAAGAGTTTTATAAATCAGGCCTCAGCTGGAGATTTGTGGACAATTCTGGGCACCACACATCAGGAAATATGTAAAGACTTTATAATGAAAAAGGTTATAACAATGTTCCTAGGGGTGAGGGACTTCAATAATGAGAAGTTGGGAAAGTTAAGTCTTTGGAACAAAGGAAGTCAAGACGTGATCTAATGGATGATAGGATTTGATTGAGCAATTAGAGAAAAATTGCTCCCTCTGGCGAGTAGGCCAGTAACTAAAAGACTCAGAATTTATTTTATTCTTTCGTTGGTTATGAGCATTGCTGGTAAGACCAGGACTTTTTGCCTATTCCTAATTGTCCTCGAGAAGATGATAATGAGTCACCTACTTGAACCGCTGCAGGATCTGTGGTGTAGGTACACCGTAGTTGGTCAGGTCTCAAACAATGACGAGACAGAGTATATGAATGAGATAGAGAATCTGGTGAACTGGTGCAGTGACATAATCTCTTCCTCATTGTCAACAAAACGAAGGAGATTGCCATTGACTTCAGGAAGTGTGAAGGAGAACATGCCCCTGTCTATATCAATGGGGATGAAGTACAAAGAGTTGAGAGCTTCAGGTTTTTAGGTGTCCAGATCACCAACAACCTGTCCTGGACCCTCCCATGCCGACACTATAGTTAAGAAAGCCCACTAACGCTTCTACTTTCTCATAAGATTAAGGAAATTTGGCTATGACTCTCACCAACTTTTACAGATGCACTGTAGAAAGCATTCTTTCTGGTTGTATCACAGCTTGGTATGGCTCCTGCTCTGCCCAAGACCGCAAGGAACAACAAAAGGTTGTGAATGTACCCAATCCATCACACAAACCAGCTTCCCATCCATTGACTCTGTATACACTTCCCGCTGCCTCGGCAAAGCAGCCAGCATAATTAACGACCCCATGTAGCCCGGACATTCTCTCTTCCACCATCTTCCATCGAGAAAAAGATACAAAGTCTGAGATCACATACCAACCGACTCAAGAACAGCTTCTTCCCGGCTGCTGTCAGACTTTTGAATGAATCTACCTTGCATTAAGTTGATCTTTCTCTATACCCTACATACATTCTGCACTCTCTCATTTCCTTCTCTGTGAACGGTATGCATTGTCTTTAAAGTGGCAAGAAACAATACTTTTCACTGTATACTAATCCGTGACAATAATCAAATCGAATCAAATCAATTCAAACAATGCTGATGAGTAGGGTTCTCCAGGATTGTGACCCAGCAACAATAAATTGAATGGCGATACAGTTCCAGGTATAGTGATGTGTGGCTTGCACCTGACGGTGTTTCTGTGCTCCTCGCTTTTGTAGACAGTAGCAGTTGCAGATTTGGAAGGTGCTGTCAAGGATGCCTTGGTGAGTTGCTGCAGTGCATCGTGAAAGAGGGTATACACTGCAAACAGAGTCTGTCAGTAGTGGAAGAGTTGAATGTTTAAGGAGATGGGGTGCCAATCAAGCGGGCTGCTTTGTGCTGGATGGTGTCGAGTTTCTTGAGCATTGTTGGAACTGCACTCAGCCAAACTTGGGGAGAGTCAAGAGGTGAGTCATTCACAGGCAGGGCAACAAGTCTATATTCCAAACTGTTCATGTTCAGCTGACTTCTACAATGAGATTTATTGTTTTCATTAACAACAACACCATGGGTGCTCAGGCTTGCCAACGTTGCCACCACATCTACACCATGTATAATACAACTGTTACATCAGCAATGATATGCTGATCCAGGTGGACTTGACCAACCTATCATCTTAAATCTAGAAGGTCTTTTTGGATCATTGCCGAAGTCCTTCAGAAATCCCCCCCTTAGCATTAGTGACCAATGGCCTAGTGCTTGGAAGAACTGCGATATACCAAATGTTTCCTTATAGAGGACCTCACAGTACATTCAGAAAGATCAAACCTTCCTCCCAAATAATGGATAATCACCTCAGAACCAGATGTGGAAGAGGGTGTAACCTTCTCCATAAATGGATGGTGAAACCATCCCATCATGTGGAGCTCCTAATCAGACTATGGAGCACATAATTGAACACTGAGGAAGCTGACAGGCCACCTACAAGACATTCATACTGTTACATTGGAAATGTTATCTTGTATATCCAAATTATTGATTTTAAAATTTTTTTTTGCTATTTCTTTACTAAAGACACTGACTGTAGAATTCCCTGTAAAGACATTATCCGTACATTGAGGAAAGGATGAATCTGGAACCCTGTCTTTTCCTTAATCCAAGTTTATTTCCAAGACCACAGAGTTTTGGCACAGATTCCTCTTTTTCCCCCTCCATCCACTGGCACTCTTTTTAGACATTTGCAAACATTCCCTTATCCTTCCTCAATGGGTGGTAGTTGCTCTCAATTGTAAACTTAAATACCTGCACTCCATTGCAGCAAGATTCCAACATTAATATTCCCAGCCTCTTATCTTTTACTTATTTCTTTCATAGGATGTGGGAGTCACTGTCCAGGCCAGCATGTATTGCAATCCTTAATTGCCCTTGTGAAAGTGGTGGTGAGCTGCTTTCTTGAACCGCTACAGTCCATGTCATGTAGGTACTGTCAGGAAAGGGAGCTCCAGGATGTTGACCCAGCAACAGTGACGGAACGGCAGTGTATTTCCACGTCAGGGTGGTGTGTGGCTTGCAGGGGTGATTGCAGGTGGTGGTGTGCCTGTGCATCTGATGCCCTTGTGCTTCCAGTATGGAAGAGGTTGCAGATTTGGAAGGTACTGTAAGTGGAGCTTTGGGAGTTGCAGCATCTTGTGAATGGTACACACTGTTACTACTGTGTCTCAGTGGTGGAGTTGGAAGGTGGAGGATGCAGTGCCGATCAAGCAGGCTGCTTTGTCCTGGATGATAAACGGATTCTGGAGTGTTGATGGAGCTCCATTCATCCAGGCAAGTGGAGAGTATTCAATCACAGTCCTGACCTGTGCCTTGGAGATGGTAGACAGGCTATGGTCAGTTCAGTTTCTGGTCAATGTAATCCACAGGATGGTCATGTCATTGAACGTCAAGGGGAGACTGTTGGATTCTCTTCTTTTTAAGATGGTTATTGTCTGGTACTTTTGTGGCATGAATATGTCTTAACACCTAAATGTTGCCTAGGTTTTGCTGAAATGTCTAGCAGCTATGTCCTTTAGGACTTGGCCAACTCTGTCAGCAATGATGCTCCCGAGCCACTCTTGGTGACATTCTGCGTCCTTGCCACCCTCAGTGCTTCTTCCAAGTGGTGTTCAACATAGAGGAGTACTGATTCATCAGCTGAGGGAGGAGAGGGCAGCTCAGTAGGTAGTCAGTCATCAGCAGGATGTTTTCTTTGACTTGATACGATGAGGTATCATGGGATCCAGAGTCACTGTTAAGAAATCCCAACGCAACCCCCTCCTGACTGTATACCACTGTGCCATCGCCACCTCTGCTGTCTATCCTGATGATGACATGGGACATACCCAAGGTTAGGAGAGAGACTGTTAGCTATGAATCCATAAGTATGACTACATCAGGCTATTGCTTAACTGGTCTGTGGGACAGCTCTCCCAATTTTGGCACCATCCCCTAGATGTTAGTAAGGAGGACTTTGCAGGGTTGACAGGCCTGAGTCTGCCATAGTCATTTCCGGTTCCTAGATTGATACTGGGTCGTCCATCGGTTTCATTCCTTTCAGATTTCGCGGTTTTGATACAACTGAGTGGCTTGCTAGACCATTCCAGAGGCCATTTCAGATTCAATCACATTGCAGTGGGTCTAGAGTCACAAGTAGACCAGACCAGGTAAAAATTTCCTTTGCTAAAGGGCATTAATGAACCAGATGGGTTTTTATGACAATCGACAATGGTTTTATAGTCATCATTACAGAGATTACATTTTTAATTCCAGATTTCTTAATTGAATTTAAATTGCACCAGCTGCCATGGTGGGATTCAAACCCATGTCCCAGAACATTAACCTGGGCCTCTGCATTACTAATTCAGTGACATTATCACTGTGCCACCACCTCTCCAGCTGCTTTTGTAGCCAGAGTATTTATATGGCTGGTCCTGTAAAGTTTCTGTTCAATTGTAACTCCCATGATAATATTGGGGGATTCAGTGATATTAATGCCATTGAATGCCAAGGGGAGATAGTTAGATTCTCTCTTATTGGAGAACTGTCATTGCCTTGTACTTGTGTGGCACAAATGCTATTTATTAGTTATCAGCAAGCCTGTCTATTACTCACATTTTGCTATAAGTGAAAACAGACTGCCTCAGTATCGAGGAGTTGCGAATGGTACTGAACCATTGAATTCAATTTCACTAGGGACCCTCATACTCAGTCAAATATTGGTTCCAAGGCAGTTAACATCACCTTACCTCACTCTAGAATTTAGTTCCTTGTCCATGTTTGAGCTAAGGTTGTGATGAGGCCTGGAGCCAAGTGGTTCTCGCAAAGCCCCTAAGGCTAACAAGTTACCAGTGAGTAATTGTGACTCACTGTTAACAACATCTTCCATCAATTTGCTGATAAATGAGAGTAGACTGATGGGGCAGTAATTGCTGTGATTAGATTTGGCCTGTCCTTTGTAGACAGGACATACCTGGGCAGTTTTCTGATTTGTCAAGTAAATGAAACTACTGTCATACCTGTAATGGAACAGCTTGGTTAGCGGTGCAGTAATTTCTGGTAGGTAAATCTTCAACACTACAACTAGAAAGTTGTTGGGATCCACAACCTTTGCTATATCCAGTGCACTCAGTGATTTCTTGATATTGCATGAAATGAATCATTTTGGCAAAAGGCTGTCTTTTGTTATGGTAGGGACTTCAGAAAGAGGACAGGATGGATCATCCATGTTGTACTTCTGGTTAAAGGTGGCTGAAAAAGCTTCAGCCTTTGTCTTTTGCATACACATGCTGGGTTCAGTCACGATTGAGAATGGAGCCCCCTCCACCCATGATTTGTTCCTTCACAACAGGATGTGACTGGGCAGCAGAGCTTTGATCTGATCCATTGTATCTGGCAATCTTTTAGCTCTGTCTATGGCATGCTCCTTCCGTTATTTAATGAGCATGTAGTCCCTTGGCGTAACTTCACCAAGTTGACACCTCATTTTCAAGTATGCTTGGTCCTGTGCCTGGCATGAACATTCATTGGCAAAAATCTTGAGGGGAGATGAGGAGAAATATTTTCACTAGGCAGTCAGGATTTGGAACGCTCTACCTGTAAAGGTGGTGGAAACTAGTTCCATAAAGAATTTTATTTGGATGGGTCCTTGAGGATGAGGAACTTGCTGAACTCAGCAAGGATGTGAAAGAAAGCATGGCAATTCTTTCAAAGAGCTGGCAGAGACATGGCTGGCCTAATGATGCCCTTCATTGCTGTACGTTCCTATAATTTTAACAAAGCTGATGACCTAATTAAAACAATCAGGTTAATGTCCTGTGAAAATTGTTAGTCTTATAGATTTTTATTATAAAATAGTCAGAATAAATGTTTCCAAGACAAGTCTTCTGATAGTCACTTAATGCATGTTACTCCACATTTTGGCTGTGAACCTGAAAATGGAAGCTATCGGGATCTGTACAATGATAGTAGGACTGCCTTGCTCTAATGAATGTTTTTTTGCTTTGTGTCGCAGAGATTCTGGGGGCTCTCCTTTCAGTGCTGTCAATCTGGGCAGTGACAGCGGTATTGGTTTACCTTGCAATCCAGCGACTGATCAGCAAGGACTTTGAGATTGAAAGCCACGTTATGCTTATAACATCTGGGTGCGCAGTAGGAGTCAATATCATGTAAGCAATATTAATGTACATCAGCATTTAATCATGCAAAGAATCTTTGTTTTCAGAATTCCAACAAAAGTTGCATTAAGTCTTTTTACCAGCAGAAATTGAAACATGTTGGGATTTTGTGAGGGATTTATGAGGGTAGATTATGAGAGGACGTTTTCCCTGGCTGTAGCGTAGAAGTAGGAAATCGTTTCAGAATGAGGGGTTTGCCATTTCGAACTGAGATGAAGAAAAATTTCTTCCCTCAGAGTATTGTGAGTCTCTGAAATTTTCTACCCTAAGGGCTGTGGATGCTCAGTTGTTGATTATATTGAAGGTTTAGATCAAAATATTCTTAGTGCATGAAGGAATCAAGAGGCATGGGGATCAAGCAGTCGAGATTGAAGAACAACCATAATTTTATTGAAGGGCGGAGGAAGCTCAAGAGGCGTTTTGACCAACTCATGTTCCTATTATTTTTATGTCATGTTCTATGCAGACTATAATCTAAATTGTGGCAATGAAATTGAGTGATTCGATTTTTAAATAACCCTGTTTATATCTTCGATTTTGCTTTCTCCTGTTTTTCAAAATTGACAAATGATGATTTTAAAAACACAAGAAGTGGCTGGAATTATATATTGACTAACAAAATAAGAAGTTGTTTGGCAATATAGAACTTTAATATTGCTGAAAAGAAAAAGACACTTTGTCAAAGCTTGCACTCATCAGGTGGGATTCTCCCAAAACATTTCTGAGTGCCGAATTTGCGTAAAAACGGGAGTAACTCCCACTGATTTTTTTAAGCAGGATTTTCAAAATGTATCACAGAGTGCCTGAGAGAGATTCACGCTGAAAATCAGGGGGCAGGGCCTATTCCTGCTGGAGAGGCCGGCAACTGAGCGGGCCACTGCGCATGCACCGATCTGTCAGAGCAGAGATTGGCGCATACGCAGTAACCCCACACTGCCAGTCTCCTGATTGCTGGCCAGCACAGCAACCACCCGTCGCTGTCCTTCCGATCCCCCCACCCCCTGACCACTGGCCTCCCGGACGTCTCCAAGCCAACCCTGATTGCCAGCCCCAATCTCCGCCCCCCCCCGCCCCCCACCAGGCAGTCACCCAGCACTCCACCCCGATGCCCAGTTCCATTCAGCCCCTTCTCTCCCTCTGCCCACGATCCACTGATCCCAAGTGCAGAGTGACAGCAGGATTCCTCCACCCCCACTGATCTCCCACCCCCCCCACCCCCATAGGCCCACCCCCTCTGGCTCCGCCACCTTCGCACTGCCCAATGGGGGATGGGGGAGAGACTAGCAGGCCCAGAGACTTCAGTTCCAGGCCCGCTAATGATAAGCAAATTGCGATTTTAATATTTAAATCAGTTCCGTGCTGATTTCTGGAGCAGTGCGTACGATGCCACAAATCCTGGCCCCGGAGACGCACAGAGGCTGTGGCGCCAGTGGGGAGCCCGCTAAATGTCCTCTGCTGATGTCTCCGAGCTCTAGAGCAGCACAGCGGGCTGGGAGAATCGCCCCCATCATCTTTGCTGATCAGTCATGTATGGGCTGTCCAAGATACACAAAAATGATGTCCCTATATCTTAGCTACGACTGGTTCTGCACAACATGAATTGGCCAATTGATGAATTGTAACAACCAGTTTTGAACAATACACGGTGAAAGATTCCTTCATGTTTGTGAAGACCACGCAGGACTTGCACATCGATAGCAATGCTGATTTGCTTATTTGACATTGACAGCCTATACACAGTGTTCCACTTAAAGAAGCCACAGATATTTGCACTGCAACACTATATCATGGCGATCTAGACCTGCCACCATTGTGTGACCCAGCATTCACTGAGCTTCTGAAAACAGCAACTTATGCAGTTGAATTCAATTTTAAGGACACCATTTATAGCCTAATAGATGCTGTTGCTATGGGATCTCCTCTGTGCCCAACTCTTGCAAATATGTTGGTTGGATTCCATGATTTGATTTGATTGGATTTATTATTGTCGCATGTATTGGCATACAGTGAAGAGTAGTGTTTCTTGCACGTTATACAAAGCATACCATTCATAGAGTACCTCGGGGAGAAGGAAAGGAGAGGGTGCAGAATACAGTGTTACAGTCATAGCTAGGGTGCAGAGAAAGATCAACTTAATGCAAGGTAGGTCCATTCAAAAGTCTGATGGCAGCAGAGAAGAAGCTGCTCTTGAGTCGGTTGGTCAGGAGTCGTCAGAGTCCTGAGAATTACCAAATCATTCATAGAGAAGGAAAGGAGAGAGTGCAGAATGTAGTGTTACAGTCATAGCTAGGGTGTAGAGAAAGATCAACTTAATGCAAGGTAGGTCCATTCAAAAGTCTGATGACACCTAACCTCCTATCCCTTGCATATTTTCCATAGAATCATAGAATCCCTACAGTGCAGAAGGAGACCATTTGACCTATTGAGCCTGCACTGACAAAAATCCCACCCAGGCCTATTCCCGTAACCCCATTTATTTATCCCGCTAATCCCTCTGACTCTAAGGGGCAATTTACCACGGCCAATCAACCTAACCCACAAATCTTTGGACTGTGGGAGTGAGCTGGAGCAGTTGCATGTAATAATTGCCTTACATGTCTTAATGGGCTCCATCCTGCGCTCAAATTCACCTTTGAAATGGAACAGTCAAATGAACTCCCTTTCCTTGAAATACTAGTTATTGCCAGAAGTTCCTCTATCATGGTTTACCACAAGCCTACCTTCACTGATCAATATGCGTTGAGAATCTTACAGTTCCACCCACTATAATCCTTATCGGCAATCTTGTAAATTGGGCCCAAGACATTTGCTCACCATGTAAGCTTGATGCAGAAATAGTGCACATCAAAAACACCCTGTGGGATAGTGGCTACCCTGGTCAGGTCATTTTGTGCTTTATATCACACAAACACATGGACAGACCTAAGGCCATCACTTTAGGTCCTGAAAAATACCCATAAGGCATCTCAAAAATATGAGCAACAGGTGAAGCGAGCTGTTTCACGCAGCCACTGTCGCCATTAAGAAAATGTCAAACAAAAAAATGGTCTGCCTGTCACATAGATGAATAATGTTTTATATGAATTTCAGTGCCAGTGTGATGCTAGGTACGCAGGCTGCCTGTACCAATAACTGGCGGGTCGTATCAAACAGAATGTCTTTTCCATTGCTTGCAATAGGCAAGATACAGACCACATTCAACCAACTCATGCTTCCAAAACTCAGAACACAGTGTCCAACATTAGATGTAATTCCATGATAGGACAACATTTGCTAAATGATCCTCAATGTGCTAAGAATTATGCTGAGAAACATTTTAAGCTTGTCAGTCGGGCTGGTAGTATGGCACATTTGTGTGTACTGGAAGCTACATATATTGACACACAGGCCCTGTTGTTTGCAGACAGAAAGAACACATACACATATTAGGTCTGTTGCAGCTTAACAAAACAAGTGACAGCCATTTACTAGTTTATTCTTCAGGTCAATGTCTTGAAGTTCAGACTCGAGCTGCCTGGTTTAAATTTCAATTAGTGCCTGGCAGTTAACCGTCAGTCACCATCAACTCGCGCATTCTCCACGATAATATCTTTATCTATCACAATCCACTTACCAACCAATCAGCACTCTCTTCTCATACAGTATAAATTTGTTTCACCTTACATCGGTATTCTTGCGATTATCCTGATCAGTGAGAGATGAAAAGCTTTGACAAAAAGTATCTTTTTTCAGTAAAGTAAAAACTCTGCTAATAAATGTAATTCTTTTCTTCCCTGTTGTATGAATTTGCTGATTCATATTGAGGCATTGGTTCCATAGATGCTCAAGACCATCAATACCCCACCCTTTCTTCAGACGAATCTAAATAATGCTGGGAGTTTATTTCAAAAGGTGGGAATCATTGTCAAGACTAACCTCTCACATTCCTGCAGCAATCAGGGAATTGGAACCTTGCTTCTTTTTCCTTTTTTTTCTCTGGTCGAAAGGGCAATGTCCAATTTTAGTGTTTTTACTGAGATCACACAACACAGATCAGGGGCCTTCATGTGTTGTATATCTCAGTACCACACTAGGCCATCCCATCCACTTCCCAATAAGGCAAACAGTTAAACTTTAGACAAAATCTCCTTCTGCTTTAGATGTGCTTTAGACTGGGCCATACATGGTGTGGTTAAAACTGAACTCAACTGCATGATTTCATAAGCTCAACGTATACTGAGATGGTGCTTTAGATGTGATGGTTTGGTTACATCACGCTGCACAATTATCTGGTGGGGAACAGAAAGTTGGTTACCCTGAACTTATCTTTTTTGTGGCCTGTTCTTATTTTCTTAAAATGTTTTGTTTGCATTTTCTGGACAACTTTTATGGATGGTTAAGCCCTCAAAATCCATGACTGTTCCTTTTCCACTAGAACTTCAGCAGGACCTTACTGCAATGGTCATAACATTGGACCAGCCTTATGCTTGTGAAAGTGACAGGAGGGTTGAGGAATAGAAGAATGGCCAAAGACCTGGAAACCAGGAGACACTACTACTTAAATGTTTAGGAACAATACTCTTGTTTAAAAGTCTTTTTTCCTCCCACATAATTAACACTATGAATGGAGTAGAAATGTATGGAACTGAGGATGATACAATGTGTAATGTGAGTTTTATTAACAGAAAAATACAGAGAGGTGTCATAAAAATGTTCAATGATATTAATTAAATATAAATGATGTAGAAAAGCCGACTTTATTTAGTTACATGTATTAAATATTCAAACAAAGAAGATATCAAATAGGTGAACACCACTCGGATAGCTCAAGGTGTCTCAAACTCTCAAAATATATCAAGGACATGCTCGTGTATATATCAAAATACAACAGCCTTTAAATTTGACATATCATTGAAATTATTTGTAGGATGTGAATTCTACAAGTGCTGAAGTAGCTTAAATTTTAGTTCACAAGGTCCTTGAAAATAAAAAGAATTTGATAAGTTTTGTCACAACAATTTTGTGTGTTGCAGAATGGCTGTCATACTCCATCAATCAAACCCTTCCCACAGCCACGGTCATGCATTTGGCTACGAGGAGTTAGAAAACAGCACAGCTGACGAGCACTCTTCTCAACAAAACCACCTGGGCAACACCAGCGTGAGAGCAGCCTTCGTACATGTCATTGGAGACCTGTTTCAGAGCATCGGAGTGTTTGTGGCCGCAACCGTCATCTTCTTTAAGGTTCCTGCTGTATCCTAATAACTATATTTATTTGGTATTTTAATCACACAAGTTTATTTCACTGAGGTAAATTTAACAACTGCGTGATAAAATATCAAAACCATAGTATCAGATGTCGTTTAAAACATTTAAAGATTGAAATTCTTTTGAGATCTCTGCTTACTGCACTGATGAATGCATTTGCATCTAATTTCTATTTCCTACTTTAATGAAGTCAACCATGTATTTATTTTAAATAGGTTAATACCTCAGCTAAGCGAGCACTCGCAGAAATTCACAGTGATTATGTCAACCACTGCATTAAAAAAGAGCCCAGAGGACTTACAACTTTCTTTTTAATTCCTCTGGAAACTAACATTTGTACATCAAAATTTTCTCAATGGTGAGAAACCAGGAGCTAAAGGGATTTAAGTGTTCACATATGTAACTCATGAAAAACCAATGTACAGGTATGAAAATTAATCATAAAAGCTAATGGAATGTTGGCATTTACCTCATATGAGTTAGAATTTAAAAGTGAGGAAGTGGTTCTTCAATTGTACAGAAGCCCATCTGAAGTACTGCATTTCATTTTGATCACTGTGCCTCAGGAAGGTTATGCTGGCCTTGTAAGGGGTATAGTGCAGAATCACTAGAATAATACCAGGATTAAATTATAAGCACAGATTCGTTAAACTTTGCTGGTATTGCCTTGCGTTTAGAAAGGTGATCTGATTGGGTATTTAAAATGATGACAGGATTTGATAGAATGAAGGAATATCTTATTTGTAAATTTTAAAACATAAACTCTGGGTGGGATTTTCCAGCCGGGCTCGCCCCAAGACTGGAACATCCTGCCTGAGGTCAACAGACCTTTGCATGGTCCTGTCCCGCCTGTTACGATTCCTGTGGTGGGCAGGACGGGAAAATTTCACCCTTGGTGTGAATCTTCTGGAACTGACTTTTCTTTTAAAGATGGACAACAAAATCCTGCAGAAAGTGTCTGCCAATGATCATCTGCCTTAATCTGTCCATTCAAAACTACCACACTGTCTCAAATTGATACATTCCAGAATGAGGAAGTGTCACTACCCATCACTTGAGACCCTCCAAAAGATATTCCCTGACTTGAATAGATCACATAGAACATAGAAAAAATACAGCACAAACAGGCCCTTCGGTCTACAAGTTGTGCCGGTCATGTCCCTACCTACCTAGGCTTATATATAGGCTTACCTATAACCCTCAATCCTATTAAGTCCCATGTACTCATCCAGAAGTCTCTTAAAAGACCCTATCGAGTTTGCCTCCACCACCACTGACGGCAGCCGATTCGACTCACCCACCACCCTCTGAGTGAAAAACTTACCCCTGACATCTCCTCTGTACCTACTCCCCAGCACCTTAAACCTGTGTCCTCTTGTAGCAGCCATTTCAGCCCTGGGAAAAAGCCTCCGAGAATCCATCCGATCTATACCTCTCAACATCTTGTACACCTCTATCAGGTCACCTCTCATCCTTCGTCTCTCCAAGGAGAAAAGACCGAGCTCCTCAGCCTATCCTCATAAGGCATGCAAACCAATCCAGGCAACATCCTTGTAAATCTTCTCTGCACCCTTTCAATCATTTCCACATCCCTCCTGTAATGAGGCGACCAGAACTGAGCACAGTACTCCAAGTGGGGTCTGACGAGGGTCTTATAAAGCTGCATCATTATCTCCTGACTCCTAAACTCAATCCCTTGATTGATGAAGGCCAGCACACCATACGCCTTCTTAACCACCTCCTCTACCTGCGAGGCTGATTTAAGAGTCCTATGGACCCGGACCCCAAGGTCCTTCTGATCCTCTACACTGCTAAGAGTCTTACCCTTGATATTATACTCCTTCATCCCATTTGACCTGCCAAAATGGACCACTACACATTTATCCGGGTTGAAGTCCATCTGCCACTTCTCCGCCCCGTCTTGCATCCTATCTATGTCACGCTGCAGCTTCTGACATCCCTCCAACCTATCCACAACACTCCCAACCTTCGTGTTGTCGGCAAACTTACCAACCCATCCCTCCACTTCCTCATCCAAGTCATTTATGAAAATGACAAACAGCAAGGGTCCCTGGGGCACTCCACTGGTGACCGACCTCCATTCAGAAAAAGACCCATCTACAACCACTCTCTGCCTTCTGCAGGCAAGCCAGTTCTGGATCCACAAGGCAACAGCCCCTTGGATCCCATGCCCTCTCACCTTCTTGAGAAGTCTTGCATGGGGGACCTTATCGAACGTCTTGCTGAAGTCCATGTAAACCACATCGACCGCTTTTCCTTCGTCAATGTGTTTAGTCACATTTTCAAAGAACTCCACCAGGCTCGTAAGGCACGATTTGCCTTTGACAAAGCCGTGCTGACGACTTTTGAGCATACTAAACTTCTCTAAATGTTCATAAATCCTGTCCCTCAGGATCTTCTCCATCAACTTACCAACCACTGAGGTTAGACTCACCGGTCGGTAATTTCCTGGGCTATCCCTATTCCCTTTCTTGAATATAGGAACCACATCCGCAATCCTCCAGTCCTCCGGAACCTCTCCCGTCTCCATCGACGATGCAAAGATCATCGCCAGAGGCTCTGCAATCTCTTCCCTCGCCTCCCACAGCAACTTGGGGTACATCCCATCCGGTCCCGGCGACTTATCTGTCTTGATGCTATTCAAAATTTCCAACACATCCTCTTTCTTAATGTCCACATACTCAATCTTTTCAGTCTGCCTCAATCCTGTAGTACAACCACCTAGGTCTTTTTCCACCGTGAATACCGAGGTAAAATATTCATTAAGCACCTCTGCTATTTCTTCCGGTTCTGTACAGACTTTCTCACCTTCACATTTTATAGGTCCTATTCCTTCACATCTCATCCTTTTATTCTTCACATATTTATAGAACGCCTTAGGGTTCTCCTTAATCTTACCTGCCAAGGCTTTCTCGTGACCCCTTCTAGCTCTCCTAATTTCTTTCTTAAGTCCCTTCCTACAAGCCGTATACTCATCTAGATCCCTATCATTGCCTAGCTCTCTGAACCTTTTGTATGCTTTCCTTTTCTTTTTGACTAAGTTCAGCGCAGCTTTCGTGCACCACGGCTCCCGTAACCTACCAAAACCTCCCTGTCTCATCGGAACGTTGTCATGCAGAACTCCAAACATTCCTTGAAAATCTGCCACCTTACTTTCGTACTTTTCCTCGAGAATACCTCCTTCCAATTTACACCTCTAATCTCCTGCCTGATGGCTTCATATTTCTCCTTACTCCAGATAAACACTTTCCTAGCTTGCCTGATCCTATCTCTTTCCAATGCTAGCGTAAAGGAGATAGAGTTATGATCACTATCCCCAAGATGCTCCCCCACTGAGAGGTCCGACACCTGTCCAGGCTCATTAGCCAGTACCAGATTGAGTACAGCCTCTCCTCTTGTAGGTTTATCCACATGCTGTGTCAGGAAACCCTCCTGAACACACCTAACAAACTCCTCCTCATCCAAACCCCTTACCCTAGGGATATTCCAATCGATGTTTGGGAAATTAAAGTCTCCCATCACGACAACCCTGTTATTACTACATCTCTCCAGGATCTGTTTCCCTATCTGCTCCTCAACATCCGTTACTATTGGGCGGCCTGTAGAAAACACCCAGCAAAGTTATCGACCCCTTCCCGCTCCGAACTTCCACCCACAGACACTCCGTAGACAACCCCACCTTCTCTACAGCTGTGACACTATCCCTGATCAGCAGTGCCACTCCCCCCCCCCCCCTCTTTTGCCTCTCTGTCCTTTCTGAAACATCTGAAACCCGGCACCTGAAGTATCCAGTCCTGTCCCTGTCCCCAAGTCTCCGTAATGGCCACCACATCACACTTCCAAGCATCGATCCACACTCTAAGCTCATCCACTTTATTCACTACACTCCTGGCGTTAAAATAGACACATCTCAAACCTTTGGTCTGAGCTCTCCCCTTCCCCATCACCCGTCTATTCTCCCTCTTACCCTATCTACAATCCTTCTCTAATTGCGGGCTAACCTCCTCGCTCACAGTCACCTCATCACGATCCCCTCCCCCCAACCTTTCTAGTTTAAAGTCTCCCCAGTAGCCTTAGCCAACCTTCCTGCCAGGATATTGGTCCCTCTGGGATTCAAGTGCCACCCGTCTTTTTTGTACAGGTCACACCTGCCCCTAAAGAGGTCCCAATGATCCAGGAACCTGAATCCCTGCCCCCGCTCCAGTCCCTCAGCCACGCATTCATCCTCCACCTCACTCCATTCCTTCTCTCACTTTCCCGTGGCACAGGCAGCAATCCTGAGATTACTACCTTTGCGTTCCTCCTTCCCAACTGTCTACCTAACTCCCTATATTCTCTTTTCATGACCCCTTCCCTCTTCCTACCTATGTTAGCGGTACCAATATGTACCGCGACCTCTGGCTCCTCTCCCTCCCACCTCAGGATATCTGGGACGCAATCAGAGATATCCCGGATCCCGGCACCAGGAAGGCAGACCACCATTCGAGACTCCCGTCTGCCTCCGCAAAAACGCCTGTCCGACCCCCTTACTGTTGAGTCCCCGATTAATACTGCCTTCCTCCTCCTTTCCTTAACCCTCTGAGTTACAGGGCCGGACTCTGCTCCAGAGACACGGCCACTGCTGCTTCCCCCAGGTGGGCTGTCCCCCCCAGCAGTACTCAGACAGGAGTACTTATTGTGAAGGGGCACATCCACCGGGGTGCTCTCTATCACCCGAGCTTTCCCCTTCCTGGACGTTACCCACTTGTCTGCCTCCCGTGGCCCTGGTGTGACCACCTGCTGATAGCTCCTGTCTATCACCTCCTCATTTTCTCTAACCAGACGAAGATCCTCAAGCTGCAGTTCCAGTTCTCTAACATGGTCCCTTAGGAACCGCAGCTCGACACACCCATCACAGATATGGACGTCCAGGAGCCTCCAGGACCTCCCACATCCTACATTGGGAACAACAGACTGGCCTCACACTCATAATTTCCCTTCTTATTTCAAGGAACACAGAGAAACGTACTTAAGAATTAAACTCACCCTGCCTCGCCCTTTCCGCCTACACCCTTAGAGCCAAAGCCCTTCAGCTCTCACTCTGCTCCCTTCTCACTCCGCTGCCCGCTCTCAACGCTGCCCGCTGGATACTGCAGCCTGCTTTTTAAACCTCCCGCGCGCTTAAAAAGAAAACGAAATGCCTTCCCAGGTTGCCCCGCGGGCGGCCGACTTCCGCTTTTCAAATTTAAACTACTACAACAAGAAACCCCGTGAAAAAGTAAGTAAAAAATAATCAATTTCTTACCCCTTTAGCTGAACTCACAAATCGCTCCTCTCTCCTTTGCTCCGGTCGAACAATGAGGACTTGTTCTGAAACAATAGGGTCTCAGAATAGGATCCTCGTCAGTTGTGCAAAAAACAATCTCATAGATCTTTCAGAGAGAACTTCTGAAAGAACAGAGCAAAGCTGCCCTTTCATCTGCCTTTTCATTTGCCAACCAATCAGCTCTCTCTTCCTACACAGTATAAATTGTTATTCCCTTTACTATTGGTATTCTTGTGAACTGTCCTGATGAGTGCAAGGCGAAAAGCTTCAACAGCATGTCTCTTTTTTTCAGCAATACTCGAGAAATTCTCTCTTTTGGAGTATTGAGGAAAAGAAGGCATGATCTTAAAATTTGAGGAGTAAAATCAGGAAGTACGTATTTCTAAAGAAAAGGCAGATTCTGGGAAGGTGTTAAATACACTTAACACTCTCTTCAGCATTCTAATTAACACGCTGGTATAAAATTCCTCAACACGGTCATAAAGATAAATTTTCCCTTGGAATGTGCTCCCATTGCTAACTAGTGGCCAGGCTCTTGCAGTAATGTGAGAACAGCCTCCAGGGATGGGAAATTCACCAATTCATCCAGTGAGTGTTTTGCTTAAAATAATTGATCATTCTGATTTATGGGCAATAAAATTTGGAGGTCTCTGGGCTAGATCATTTCCTATATTCTCAGAAATAATTTCCTTATGGGAAATACATTTTAATTAAATTGATAATTCCCTCGCGCATGGAATGTTGCTCATTTCTGAAACAATATGAAGTCGAGACTCTCACAGCCAATGATACATTTCGTAGATAGTGTATGAATAAGTAAATTTACATTAAAACATAAGCTATTTTTAAACCAGCAATTTTCTTTAGCGTGTGTCAGCCTGAACCTCTGGTTTCAAAGATTATGCGTTGTAAGTCCACACTAGAACTGAACCTTAGTCATTGCTCCAGTGAGCCACTGAGAGAATAATCTCTTTCAGGTTAAAACTTAAACCCAAAACCTGCCTACTTTTCAGGTAGATATTAAAGGTCCCATTGCACCAACTGAAAGCATACAGGGAGTTTCCCCAAAGCTCCCAAAAATTGAAAGATAAATCCAGACAAGGAAGGTTCTTCCATGAATAAGGAATATCAAAATCTGATGAGAGGGAAACACTGAGGACCCTGAAACTTGAACAAATGTGAATGAGAAATTCAGAAGGAAAGACTCAAAATGCTTACATCATTAACAGGGGAAAGAAGCAAATGTCTTTACTCAGTGGAGAAAGTAGGTTTGCCCAACTGAGGTAGGATTGAACTCCAGATTTGGCTGACTTGGCAAATAGGACTGAACTGAGAACTGACAAATGCCCACATATCAAGTGCAAAGGCTGAGCCAGGAACTGCACAGATTTAAAGAACAATGAGAGAAGTTCCTATAAGCACAATTGAGGTGGTCCTCCATTGTCACATTGGCTGATCTCTAACCAAATGAGGCAGTTGCATTGGCTTTTTGTGTTGCTAGCTTTAGTCTTCACTAAGAACAGATGGAAGCCCTGTTAATGGAAATAATTGTAAACTCTAAGGGACTGGGATAAGAAGGAAGAACATCCAGACATCTGAAGTATTTTACTATTGATAAGAAATGGTGAATTCACTATTTCATTCATATCTTTGAGAAGTAATGGAAGCATTTGTGATCTGATATACATGGCCTTATGTAGGACTACAATTAGAATCAAGAATGATGAATTGCTATGGAATGGTAAAAATAATTAACATTGCCCAATTCAGCCAATGACTCAGTAAATGTATTCAGTGAACAGTTGAACCAAACTTCCAGACCAGAAAAGTCTTTGACTTAATCCCTGGGTTATCAGACCTCTGGTGGGTTGGGAAGAGGGAAATCAGACAGGAGTCTCATTTTTAATCAATATTTATTGACCTCTGTTGAAGTGACTTGAATAGATGTCATGTAGCAACAGGTTTAACTTTAACTGTGATGTCCTCTTGGTCAATTAGCCTTCCAACATTCAATATCAAGGGATATGCATGAGAATAATGAACACATGGCTAAAGCTGTCCAAGGGAATCTATTGCCCATACACTTGTAGCTCAATAAGGGGATAATGCCTTCAGGAGAGATGGGGAGAAAATTAATCTTATAATCTATTTTATCATTTTAAATAAACTGAATAAAAGCTCACAGGTTTGTAATTGTTTTTGTCTATGGAATCATCCCTTTTGAATATAAGCATGCTAGCTGGTCTCTTTATTGTTTGTTTTTCAATTACAGCCTGCTTATAAAATCGCCGATCCTATCTCTACGTTCTTTTTCTCAGTTTTTGTCCTGGGTTCCACCATTACTATTTTAAAGGATGTCTTCCGTGTACTCATGGAAGGTAGGACATATTTCAATGCAATTTCTTTAGAGAAATACAATCTATGCATTGACACATTCCCCCCTCCCTCCAACCACATCATCAATGAAAAAGTTGAAGTATAACTTGTAATTAGTAAAGTAAAACTTGCATTGTTACTGCACTTTGAGTCCACCGACATCATTAACAGGGGAAAGAAGCAAATGGCTTTAGTCAGTGGAGGAAGTAGGTTTGCCCAACTGGGGCTGGATTGAACTCCAGATCTGGCTGATTTGGCAGAACTGATAAATGCCCACATACCCAGTCCAAAGGCTGAGCCAGGAACTGCACAGATTTACGGACTGAAGCAGGAAGTGAAAGAAGAGTGAGAGAGATACCTGGACTGCTTTACAGCCAATGAAATACATTTCGAAATGTAGTCAATGTTGTAATGTAGGTTATTTGAAGAAAACATTTGCATGCATTTCATTGAGCTACTCGTCTATAAAATACTGTACTAACTGATTAAAAGTTAGACTGTGGATAGGATCAAAATGGCAGATAGATGACCATAAATACAGATATATAGCAAAAAAAGAAAATCTATAAATACATCAGGTGAGTGTATTTTTTCTGAAATTAAAAATACCAACTGTTGAAAATGTGCAACATCTATACTTATGATAGTTCAGACAATGGACAGTGATAGCTGCATCTGAGATCATAGTGTATGGTGCTAGAGGTGCTAACGCTGTGCTATTGCTAATATAGAGATTACCATAAAACATATTTCTTGTTGGATGACTGGCTTAACAGAAGAGTGTTGAATGAGATTGTGCTGGATTGTGCTAGATTTGCCCCAAATATCCTTGGTCTGTGTGGTCACATAACTGTGTTGAGAGATATCTAATCCAGAAGTGGCTACACAGTGTTGCTGCCACATCCTCAAGTAATTAATGCCACTAAATGATCATACCCAAACAGATATGAAACAGTGACACTTGTTGAGGGAAGGAAATGTCAGTAAATACTCATGCCACAAATGTACAATATGCAAATACTGGTCAACAATTACCACCCTAATTTATAAGGAACTGATAAACTAAAGACTCTGTTCCAGTGAGGTTGTTCTTAGATTCAACAGAGCAAGCAACTATTGCCAGAAATTTCATATACCTTGCTATGATTTTCAAAGACAAAAATGTTTTGCAATTCAATTCTTTAAGAAGAAAATGACCATAGGAAATGTATTTGCATTACTTCCGAGTTTGAACAAATCTTATTCTTTAAAATAAATGAATAAAACAAATCCTACTTCCTCTGCTTAGGTACTCCAAAAGGAATGAACTTCAATTCAGTGAAGGAAGTTCTTCTTTCCATCAAAGGAGTGAAAGCCATGCACAGTCTCCAGCTCTGGGCTTTGACATTAAACCAGCCTGTGCTCTCTGTTCACATTGCTATAGGTGAGTAATGCTATAATCACACCTTACCATTTAATTGCATCTTTCTATTTCGAAAGGAAATAGTTGTTGGTGTGTGACCATTCCAGTGGTTATTATGGTGATGAAGATAGATTGGAGAAGTTAGGATCGTTTTCCTTAGAGAAAAGAAGACTGAGAGGAAATTTAATAGTTATTCCAAATCATGAGGGGTCTGGATATAGGGAGAAACTGTCTTCACTTGTGAAAGAATCGCAAACAAGAGGGCACAGATTTAAATTAACTGGCAAAAGAAACAAAAGTGATATGAGGAAAAACATTTTCACACAGAGTGTGGGGTTAGAGTTTGACATGCTCTGCCTGAGTGTGCGGTGGAGGTTGGTTCAATTGAAGCATTGTCATCTGAAAGGGAACAATGTGCAGAATTACAAGGAGAAAGTCAGGCAATGGGAATAGGTGAGTTGCTCATTCGGAAAGCTGGTGTAGACATGATGGGCCAAATGGCCTCCTACTGCACCACAACAATTCTATGATTCTGTGATCATGACAACTGGAAATTAAGTTGTTTTTTTTTGTCAACACTAATTGTTTGGATGTGACTTCCAGCTTCAGATCAGTAGAGTTGAGGGCGTGTCTACATGGGCAAATGTTACTGAAATGGGATTGTGCTAAATGGTAAATGCTAGCCTCTGGGGATTGGGTGTAAGTCGTATTCCAACTGAAGATTCTCTCAATGGATAGGGGGAATTTTTAAAAACTAAAAAAAGAGGGATTTTCTTTAGCATCAACAGAACTATTGATACAGTAATTTCTTTAAGCAGATTAATATCATTTAACAATTCTTTAGCTGAATGTGTGTCATGTCTGGATGTTCGTCATGTCTGTCTTAAAAGAACAAAATTAATTTACCTTATAAACCACTGAAGATGAAATAACAACTATTTCTGTGGATCATCTCTTTAAAATAGAGTGAGGTAGTGGAGCCTGGAGAGGCAACCAGAGAAATCAACAACCATTTATTGCCTGTTAATTATACCCTTGCTATTACAGAGGAGAATGCAGATGCTCAAACTGTGTTGAAGGAAACCACAGAAATCCTTCGAAGCAAGTTTACCTTCCACACCACAACGATTCAAGTGGAAAAATTCTCAGAGGACATGTTAGACTGCAGCCTGTGTCAAGACCCAAAAGACTAAGATTTCTTTCAAATGTAAGATCCCAGGAGGTGCCATTTGTTGTTGTGTTGTACATTTGTCTCTGTAATTTACAGGATTTTCAAAAGACTACTCCAGCTTACCCTTCTACAGGGCGCTGGATTAAACACTTTCAGTACAAGACTCGATTTCCCTCTGCAAAGCAAAAATCAAAAAGAAGAAAAAGATAGGAAGGAGAGATGAAATTATTCCAGAGTGAGTAGAAACCCTGCTGTGCAGTTAGCCGAATCAATAGGGCTTTTGATATTTCCAGGATGGGGAGTCATTAATGAGATAAGTGCAGGTTTAACAACTCTCATTAAGTAATATTAAATTCCTAATTTAGGTACAACTTGTGGAAGCATACAACAAAATCTAAAAAACTTGATATGTTCATTGTATTTATTAGCCAAAGTAAGATGGTAGGACTTTTCTGAACTCTGCCACTGGGCTGAAATAGGAGTCAGAAGCCCTCGCTATCTGGGCAACCTGTGATTCTTCTGGGATCATTGATCTAATTGCCAGAGGGCAGGCTTGCTATTCAATGTAGGACAGAGGGTGGGTTGTCAAAGCTGGACATAATCAGAGGTTCTCCAGCTTGTGAGCAGCAGCAAAATGCCATGGTAGGTAAGTGAGGGAGAGAGAGAGAGCACCCCCTAAATGGGGAGGTCTGCTTTCTAACTTTTTTTAAGTTAAAGTAAAATAATAGATTCAGCAGCCTGATAATCATTTTGGGTGGGCAGTGGAGCTCTTGCACAGGGCAGCCTGTGGCTGCTGCTGGAGCCAGCCAGGCAGTAAGGGACCCTAAACCTTCCTGGAGGTTGGCACCAGGCTGCTAAATTGCCCCCACAGCCTGGATGCAAACTAGAAAATCCCAGTCAGTTTCCTTCAGTAGAATGCAATTGGTCCTTAATTAGATGAAAAGATACTTGTGACTTGTAGGTGAGGAGCCCTGTTGTCCACCTCTGGGAAAAAGACCCGGGGCGGGGGCAGGGTGTGTGCAAGGGAGCATGGAACCAAGGAGCTAGCACGCTGGCCAGCAATTATATTTTTAGTGCATGCCTGCCTCTGTTCCCAGCTTGGGTGGCAGCTAAAAAAATCCTCCACAAAAATTCCTGTTTAGCTCATTATTTGGCCTGACGCACTTGGCTTAAGTCAATTATTTTTGAGTGAGAGATTGGGGCTATCCATTTGTATAATCAGGATCTTATTAGGCTTGTTCAGGATAAAAATATACTTTGTAAATTGTTTACAGAGTACAGTATTGGTGGTGTTAATCCAAATGAAGTTACTAAGGGAACAGATTAATTCTTGCCACTAGGCTATGCAAACTAGGCACAAGGATTGGTTAAAAAAAAATTAGACCTTGGATATCATGGAGATAGCTCATCATCTCTAACCCCATCCTCACACCGCCAACACAAGTTAAAAGATAATGTTTGGGTGGCCTGCGATGCTGGCAGAACCCTCTTAGACATGACGTGGGTGGAGAAAGGAAAGTGAGGGAATTTAATTGGATATATTCATGTATTTTACACACAGAGTGTTCTGGTTGTGAACCCCTTTGCAACCAAGAAACCAAGAGTGAAGCTCTGAAATGAACAGTGCACAATGTAAATTTAAAAGGGGATGTTTTAGTGGATTGAGAGTATTTGGTAGGATCGTGGAGCCACCCCAAATGCTCTAAAGATGCTTTAATATGGCTCAGCTGATAAGTGCAAACTGAATGGTTAACAGTGGACAGTGACTTTTTTGGGAACATCCCAGGTATGGAGAAACAAAGTGCAAGAGTTTCCATTTGGACAGAGCAATTAAAAGAAAACATTTAGCATGCATGGCCTAATGTTATAGGGTAAATGCAACAACAGTTGCAAACCGTTGGCATGCATCATGTGATCAAACCTCCAGGATTGGTATAATTGTCATCCTTGTTGCTTCACGTGAAAGTTATTTTCTTAAAAAGCAACTACCTTTTATTCATGGCCACATCCAAGGCAGGAAAACCTGTGTGGTCAAAGTGTGTTGTCAGCACTGCTCAGGACAGCTCAATTTCAGAAATGACTCCAGCATCTGGTTTAAAGAGACCTAAAAATTGTGTCTTCGGGATGTGAGACATTATCTTGCAAAATTAGCCCTTTATGCCCCACCTGTCACCTAGATATAGGGTACAAAAAGTCCAATTTTTGCCACACTAAACGAAATATAAAACAGAAAGACACAACCCTGGATAACAGCACTGGTTTCCTCCCTGTGGGTCTGTGCTTCAGTAGAAGCAGCTCAGAGACTACTGTATGAGCAGGCTGCTGAGCAAACACAGTAGTAGTCTATAAATTCTGTAACTAGATCCACATCTTGGGAGTAGTCAAGCTGACATCAATTTCCCTCCCACCACCACCACCAGCCCTTCGAACTGTTAAAGGCAGATTCCAACTCACCCAGCTATAAAGCTCTCAATGTCTCTCGGTTTATTAAGGACCTCATTTCCAAAACTAAATGATTACAGATCTTTATTGATGTTGTCCAAAGCTCCAGGTCACCAATGATCACTGCAGGTATCACGGGTGTTATCAGGGTTACAGTCTAGGTTTTTAAGTTCAAAATCCCTAAAGGAGACCTAAGTAACTAAACAGAGAGTGTTATAAACCATTCAACTTTATGCATTTGTGCTGGATCATTAGAAGGTAGAATGGTTTCAAATCCATTGTGAATCAAGTGCAAACAAGATAGTAAATTACTGTGTCAAATCACATTTACATTTCACAGCAGCAGGAGTCAAGATACCATAGAATGGCTTCTTTTGAAACACTTCCATAAGACATAAATTGGTCATATTGTTCCCCTTATCCTCTAACCAATTACAGTCCTATGTTTGAAAATGTTTTTGAAGGCAGTTATTGTGTTGGGGTATGATGATGGCAGTAATGTTCACGTACCTTCTCCAAGTGACCATTTGTGTAATTCTGAAGTGAACGTCAGTTCACAAATGTTACTACAATCAAGCTTCATTCTATTCTCAACCACTATCCACAAACTGATCAGGTGCAAATATCTTGACTCTGCATCTCTTCTTTTTCCGACTTGGGATATTGAACTCTAGTTGCATTATCAGTTTCATTCTTGCTGACTCAGCATGGATCAGGGCAGAAAACTGGAGTTTCCCTGATCTGTTTACATAGTGCAGCTCAATGCTGGGTTTTTTTCCACCCACTGAACCATCAAAACCGGATACTGCAGATCTCAAAACAGTTTCAAGCCCAACCCAATTTGACAATCCATAATTTCAATTTAAATAAAACTTAGCATTGCTGCCTCACAATGCCAGGGACATAGGTTCGATTCCTGGCTTGGGTCACTGTCTGTGTGGAGTTTGCACATTCTCTCTGTGTCTGTGTGGGTTTCCTCCGGGTGCTCCGGTTTCCACCCACAGTCCAAAGATTTGCAAGTTAGGTGCATTGACCAAGCTAAATTCTTCCTCAGTGTACCCGAACAGGCACCAGAGTGTGGCGACTGGGGATTTTCACAGCAACGTCATTGCAGGGTGAATATAAGGCTACTTGTGACACTAATAAATAAATAAACTTTAGGTTTTGTTCACAATTACCAGCCGCTGCTTTGTAGACAGAACTTGTGGATTTGATCTGCAATCTACTGTGGCTGGTATTTTCTCCCTTCAGTAATATTTTCCACAACGTGTACAATAGGTCTTTTTTTTAATTTAAGCGTACTATGTCCAAGTTAATAACATCAAGTACTGCATGGGACCACTATGTGATCTGCGATGAGGAAAACAATGCACTGTCAACTGTATCGTTTAACCACAGAGCACAAAATTAATCAGGTTACTGATCGGCTTTCTGGAAGGTGTTCTACTTGTGCACCTTGGTTTATCAGTTGGTTTACAGTACTGGCAAAGATAGTATCCCAGTTCAAAAAAAAGGCTCTGAAACAATCACCCATGCCATACCTAGTAACAAACTCCATGAAATTGACTTCTCAAGTAATGGTGCAAAGTAGCTTCAATCTTATCTGTGCAGACAGAGTTGTTGGCAACGGATCACTGGATAACACAAATGTGATTGACACTGGTGCTCCTCGGGGAATTAAGTCCTTTACTGTTCCCTTGTTACATTAATGACCTGCCAAAAGTCTGTACTCATTTCAAAGTCTATTTATACATAGATAACACTGTTTTATCCCAAGCCCACAAGACATGACTAAACATTTCTCAGTGATTGAATGTGAACTGACTTGAATATAGAGAAACGAATAACTTCCGACAAATTACCTCCAATCATTGTCTTGCCAAGGCTGATTATTCTGTGGTGTTTTGTTGGGAATAGAACAAAGAATTTATGGATGCACTTTGAAAATAGGTTTTATTTTAAGAAATCTTATATCTAAGAGTGTAGTTAGTCTGGTACTTCTAATGATTCCAGTTTGCAGCAACACTTAAGTGACTATTTAACTCTTAAATAATTTCCCAATCCAGGCTGCAATGGTTCGAGACCCCTTAGGGGTGTCATCTGACATTAGTTGAACTCAGTAACAAAATATGTAGTCATATTTTCTTGTGTCTATGATTCAGACTTTACTGCTGGGATAAGGACATTGGGATTACTTTAGTATTGGAGATGGAGTGGGGGAGGGGTTAGGGAAGAGAAAACTTCATTATGAACAAGGCTCCCTCATTATTCAAACTACTGAAGTGCCAAAATGTAAAAGTGCCTTAAGGGTAGCCACAATGGAACTCCATGGGTCTCAGAGCAATTGCAGCCATCACGTTGAAATATTCATAGAACTTTATGCAGCTCAGTTCTTAATAAGATCTGGGCAGTTTCTTACTTGAATGGTTTTCATCTGAAACTTTAGATGTGTTGCAAAATAACATTTTGGAATCCTACTGTCCAAATGAATCCTAGTAATAATGCATGTACTGCTGTGCCTTTGTATACCTGTGGATTTTCCATATACCTCCTTGTGAAGGAACCCATTGTAAAAGAAATGTTTGCTTAATAAACTATCCTGTAAAAACAGATTTAAAGAAATATATAAAAGACTATAAGATTAAAAGAGAAAAATGTTGATAGTGATTGTAAGTGATAGAAAATGAGTGTCAAATACATTTACATACTTGCCCATCTTTCCATCCACAGCAGTGATATTTTGGATGTTCACATATCTACATTGTGTGCATGAGTGTGATTGAGCCATCCCTCCCCAGTGCACATTTATTATTCAGACAGAAATTAGAATGAATGTCCATTGCTCAGACTAACTTTCTCCCAACTGAAGGAAACTGGATACAAATGTGACAGAGTGGGAGGGTTTTTTTTTTAAAAATGAAGAATTTCGCAGAAATACACACAGCTTCTCAACTATTCATTGAAAACTATAAAAAAGGATGACTCACATTTATATAGTACTTTTCATGACCTCAAGATGTCCCATTACTCATTAGACAATAAGGAATTTATGAAGTGTAGCTATTGCTATAATGTAAGGAACGTATGTTAAATGATATAAAAATAACATATAGCAATGACAGGTGCATTTCACAACAAAAAGAAGTTCTCATCTTCCCCTCTCTTATAAATTTGCAATATGGTACAAAGTTGGCAGCTGAGACCTCAGTCTGTTCTCAATTTTGACACCAGTCAAAAAGAATCATGCATTGGACAGCCTTAGCAGCTTCCCATTTCCCCCTTCTTCTCAGTGAACAACTGATTTATTGCCACTTGCCAGAAACCTTCCATTTCAATGGCTGAGAACAGTGGCTCGTGTGCACGATTGTGGATCTGAATCCAAATCCCACAATCCATGAAGCAGTATTTAGTCCTACAATGACGCACCCCAATGGGAATATTTAATCACACTTCTCTTCTCGTGGAGAGATATTACCAGGTCATCTTTTTATCTGACAGTTATTGATCTTTGCTGCCTGGATAAAGTCTCTACAGAAAGGATGTTTTGAGGGTTTAAATGCATTGGGTCTGAGTTCCATCAGGAACAAGAGTTTTTTTTCATCTATAAAGGATTTTATTATCATCACCTTATTCTGGATCAGTACTCTGAAATCTGAATTACTTCCCATTCCAACAAAACTAATTGTTTTAAAGGAAAACTGCTAGAGGCTTGTAACATGAGTCTATTACTCCAAATTAGGCAAATATGATGCATGTAGGTGTGAGCCGATTCATCTCATTAAAAAATATGTCCAAGGTGCAAAACAAGTAAAAAAAGTCATCAAAAATAAATTGAACTATAAGTTGTGGTCAAAATAAGAACTGGGATTTGTTTGTGTTCTTTGTGAATGTTCTTGTCCGATGACTATGGTGTGAATTTTGTGTGTGTGTTGTGTTTGCTGCGTACGTCAAATTTTGAAGTATTGGAGGTTTTCCATGTAACATAAGGTTGTCTAATTCTCCAGAAGCCAATGTTCTCTGTTGTATAGTTTTTGTAAATTGAGGCAAATGTCCTTGCGTGCTTGTATGTGAGTGTACATGTGCACAGGAGTGTTGTACATCAGATGTTGTACGCTTTCAAAATATTTTCACATCAGTTAGAATGATTGCTTACAGTAGTCAGTTTTCCCATTTTCACACACCAATCTTGCAATCCCAGGTCAGCCCATTCCTGAGCATTTGCAGATTGATATCATATATGTTGGATATCGGTTTTCAATGGATTGTCCCAATATTGTCTCTGGTACCTCTTAATATAAACAATTTTCATTAATGATATGAGAAATACTAAATTTTTCAAGTGAAGTTTATCAAATGTATCTGGAACAATGCATGAAATGTAATTTAAATAAACATTTTATCATATTTTATAGAGAAAATTATTATTCATTTATTGACTAGAGGGTTTATTCCAGTTACATGCTTATTTTTTACATCTACACCACTGAAGGAGGTACTCTTGTACAGCCAGGTGCTGTACTTCAGTTGCAACTATACGCTTTTTCTCTTGCAACAATTTTCCTTTTGTGATGAGATACAGACCAAAAGATGTTCCAACATTACCCAGCTGACCATATGAACTGGATAGTCAGGATAATTTTTAAATCATGTGCTCCTGGAAAATTATAGCAGTGTATGCTGGAATTCCTGATGTAAAAGTATGTTGGCCAAAGAGTGAAATCCCAAAGCAGATTAATCTTGTGTATACATATATATATAATATAAATAAATATTCTACTATACATATATAGTATATATATATTTACTCAGAACTCCATAGCTATGAATTCTGAGGAAGGCAATGGAAGGGTTTTGTCTAGAACAAAGAACAAAGAAAATTACAGTGTAGGAACAGGCCCATCAGCCCTCCAAGCCTGCACCGACCATGCTGCCTGACTGAACTAAAACCCCCTACCCTTCCGGGGACCATATCCCTCTATTCCCATCCTATTCATGTATTTGTCAAGACGCCCCTTAAAAGTCACTATAGTATCTGCTTCCACTACCTCCCCTGGCAACAAGTTCCAGACACCCACCACCCTCTGTGTAAAAAATCTGCCTCGTACATCTCCTTTAAACCTTGCCCCTGGCACCTTAAACCTGTGACCCCTAGTAATTGACTCTTCTACCCTGGGAAAAAGCTTCTGACTATCCACTCTGTCCATGCCTCTCATAATCTTGTAGATTTCTATCAGGTCATCCCTCAACCTCCGTCGTTCCAGTGAAAACAAACCACGTTTCTCCAACCTCTCCTCATAGCTGATGCCCTCCATACCAGGCAACATCCTGATAAATCTTTTCGGCACCCTCTCCAAAACCTCCACATCCTTCTGGTAGTGTGGCGACCAGAATTGAACACTATATCCCAAGTGTGGCCTAACTAAGGTTCTATAAAGCTGCAACATGACTTGCCAATTTTTAAATTCAATGCCACGGCCGATGAAGGCAAGCATGCCGTATGCCTTCTTGACTACCTTCTCCACCTGCATTGCCACTTTCAGTGAACTGTATACCTGTACACCCAGATCCCTTTGCCTATCAATATTCTTAAGGGTTCTGCCATTTACTGTATATTTCCTATTTGTATTAGACCTTCCAAAATGCATTACCTCACGTTTATCCGGATTAAACTCGATCAGCCACCTCTCCGCCCAAGTCTCCAACTGATCTATATCCTGCTGTATCCTCTGATGGTCCTCATTGCTATCTGCAAATCCACCAACCTTTATGTCGTCTGCAAACTTATGAGTCAACCCAGTTACATTTTCCTCCAAATCATTTATATGTATTACAAACAGCAAAGGTCCCGGCACTGATCCCTGAGGGATGCCACTTGTCACAGCCCTCCATTCAGAAACGCACCCTTCCTCTGTCTTCTTTGACCAAGTAAAAAGTCTCACAACACCAGGTTAAAGTCCAACAGGTTTATTTGGCAGCAAATACCATAAGCTTTCGGAGCACTGCTCCTTCGTCAGATGGAGTGGAAATGTGCTCTCAAACAGTGCAAACAGACACAAAATCAAGTTGCAGAATACTGATTAGAATGCGAATCCTACAGCCAGCCAGGTCTTAAAGGTACAGACAATGTGGGTGGAGGGAACATTAAACACAGGTTAAAGAGATGTGTATTGTCTCCAGACAGAACAGCTCGTGAGTTTCTGCAAGCCCAGGAGGCAAGCTGTGGGGGTTACTGATAATGTGACATAAATCCAACATCCCTGATTAGGCCATCCTCATGTGTGCGGAACTTGGCTATCAGTTTCTGCTCAGCGACTCTGCGCTGACGTGTGTCATGAAGGCCGCCTTGGAGAACGCTTACCTGAAGATCCAAGGCTGAATGCCCGTGACCGCTGAAGTGCTCCCCCACAGGAAGAGAACAGTCTTGCCTGGTGATTGTCGAGCGGTGTTTCATTCATCCGTTGTCGTAGCGTCTGCATGGTTTCCCCAATGTACCATGCCTCGGGACATCCTTTCCTGCAGCGTATCAGGTAGACAATGTTGGCCGAGTTGCAAGAGTAGGTACCGTGTACCTGGTAGATGGTGTTCTCACGTGAGATGATGGCATCCGGCACGTCTTACAGTCACTTCAGCAGTCACGGGCATTCAGCCTTGGATCTTCAGGTAAGCATTCTCCAAGGCGGCCTTCATGACACACGACAGCGCAGAGTCGCTGAGCAGAAACTGATAGCCAAGTTCCGCACACATGAGGACGGCCTAAACCGGGATGTTGGATTTATGTCACATGATCAGTAACCCCCACAGCTTGCCTCCTGGGCTTGCAGAATCTCACTTGCTGTTCTGTCTGGAGACAATACACATCTCTTTAACCTGTGTTTAATGTTCCCTCCACCCACATTGTCTGTACCTTTAAGACCTGGCTGGCTGTAGGATTCGCATTCTAATCAGTATTCTGCAACTTGATTTTGTGTCTGTTTGCACTGTTTGAGAGCACATTTCCACTCCATCTGACGAAGGAGCAGTGCTCCGAAAGCTTATGGTATTTGCTACCAAATAAACCTGTTGGACTTTAACCTGGTGCTGTGAGACTTCTTACTGTGTTCACCCCAGTCCAACGCTGGCATCTCCACATCATGACTACCATCGACACCGCAAACTGCCGGCTCCAAGTGGAGAGGATCTCCAAGAAGATCGCGCATATCGACACAGACATCAAGTTTCTACAAACATGCAAGAAAGCAGACAAGATACCGAAAGGACTACGGATCACGAACCCACTCAGGTCAACCTTTAACACAGACTACGCTGAGAGACTTTGCCGTCGCACCTCTCTCACACTCCTCAACCACCTCATACACCAGCTCTACAGCAAACGCCGCAGCCTGGAAACCAAGATCGAATCCATATTCTCAACTTGCGCTCGGGACGCAGACCAGCTGCGAAACTCTGCCGAGCAGACGAGACAAAGGAACTACACCATCTACATGCACACCAAGAACAGGAAACTCGAGAAACTCGGCATCACCGCCAGCAGCAACCAAGCCTCCCCCGGTACCACAGTAGAAAACAGTACCACTGCAGGAAAGTCCATTGTCAATTTATCGGACTACACACTTCAACCAGATGAAATCGAAGTTCTCAGCCGAGGGCTCAACTTTTGTCCCACTACCAAAATAGACCCCATCAGTCTCGCAGCGGACACAGAGGAATTCATCAGGCGAATGAGGCTGCGGGAGTTCTTCCACAAACCCCAGAGGCCAACAGTGAACACAGTGAGACAGCCAATGAACCGGAACAGCAGACAGAGAGATCCGCAGTACAACCGAAGAGGAAAGAGTTGAATTGGACTCCTCCGGAAGGCCACAGCCCTCGACTTGACATGTATGCCCAAGCCATCAGGAGGTGCGTCAACACCAAATTCATCAGCCGCACTCACAAAACAGCACCGAACATCACCCAAGCACACCGTAACGACATCCACGCTCTCAAGAACAACCGCAACATTGTCATCAACCAGCAGACAAAGGAGGGGCCATCGTCATACTGAACAGAATGGATTACTGCAAAGAAGTGTACCAACAACTGAACAATGAGGAACACTACAGACAGTTACCCACAGATCCGACCAAAGAACACACCGTCAACTCAACACTCTGATCAAAACCTTTGATCCGGACCTTCAAAACACCCTCCGTGCTCTCATCCCACGTACTCCATGCATTGGAGATCTCTACTGCCTCCCAAAGATACACAAGGCAAACACACCCGGCCGTCCCGTCATTTCAGGCAATGGAACCCTGTGCGAGAACCTCTCCGGCTATGTCGAGGGCATCTTGAAACCCATTGTACAAAGAACCCCCAGCTTTTGTCGCGACACTACAGACTTCCCACAGAAACTCAGCACACATGGAGCAGTTGAACCAGGAGCACTCCTCGTCACAATGTATGTCTCGGCACTCTACACCAGCATCCCCCATGACAATGGCATTGCTGCAACGGCCTCAGTACTCAATGCCGTCAACTGCCAGTTTCCAGATGCAATTTTACAACTCATCCACTTCATCCTGGACCACAATGTCTTCACCTTCAACAACCAGTTCTTCATCCAGACACACGGAACAGCCATGGGGACCAAATTCGCACCTCAATATGCCAACATCTTCGAACAAGACTTCTTCACCGCACAGGACCTTCAACCGATGCTATACACTAGATACATCGATGATATTTTCTTCCTTTGGAGTCATGGTGAGCAATCACTGAAACAACTATATGATGACATCAACAAGTTCCATCCCACCATCAGACTCACCATGGACTACTCTCCGGAATCGGTTGCATTCTTGGACACATGCATCTCCATTAAGGACGGTCACCTCAGCACCTCACTGTACCGCAAGCCCACGGATAACCTCATGATGCTCCACTTCTCCAGCTTCCACCCTAAACATGTTAAAGAAGCCATCCCCTACGGACAAGCCCTCCGAATACACAGGATCTGCTCGGATAAGGAGGATCACAACAGACACCTCCAGACGCTGAAAGATGCCCTCATAAGAACAGGATATGGTGCTCGACTCATCGATCAACCGTTCCGACGCGCCACAGCGAAAAACTGCACCGACCTCCTCAGAAGACAAACATGGGACACGGTGGACAGAGTACCCTTCGTCGTCCAGTACTTCCCCGGAGCGGAGAAGCTACGGCATCTCCTCCGGAGCCTTCAACATGTCATTGATGAAGACGAACATCTCGCCAAGGCCATCCCCACACCCCCACTTCTTGCCTTCAAACAACCACGCGACCTCAAACAGACCATTGTCCGCAGCAAACTACCCAGCCTTCAGGAGAACAGTGACCACGACACCACACAACCCTGCCACAGCAACCTCTGCAAGACGTGCCGGATCATCGACACGGATGCCATCATCTCACGTGAGAACACCATCTACCAGGTACACGGTACCTACTCTTGCAACTCGGCCAACATTGTCTACCTGATACGCTGCAGGAAAGGATGTCCCGAGGCATGGTACATTGGGGAAACCATGCAGACGCTACGACAACGGATGAATGAACACCGCTCGACAATCACCAGGCAAGACTGTTCTCTTCCTGTGGGGGAGCACTTCAGCAGTCACGGGCATTCAGCCTTGGATCTTCAGGTAAGCGTTCTCCAAGGCGGCCTTCATGACACACGACAGCGCAGAGTCGCTGAGAAGAAACTGATAGCCAAGTTCCGCACACATGAGGACGGCCTAAACCGGGATGTTGGATTTATGTCACATGATCAGTAACCCCCACAGCTTGCCTCCTGGGCTTGCAGAATCTCACGAGCTGTTCTGTCTGGAAACAATACACATCTCTTTAACCTGTGTTTAATGTTCCCTCCACCCACATTGTCTGTACATTTAAGACCTGGCTGGCTGTAGGATTCGCATTCTAATCAGTATTCTGCAACTTGATTTTGTGTCTGTTTGCACTGTTTGAGAGCACATTTCCACTCCATCTGACGAAGGAGCAGTGCTCCGAAAGCTTATGGTATTTGCTACCAAATAAACCTGTTGGACTTTAACCTGGTGTGTGAGACTTCTTACTGTGTTCACCCCAGTCCAACGCCGGCATCTCCACATCATGACTTCTTTGACCAAGTCAGTTTTGTATCCACATAGCCAGCTCACCTCTGATCCCATGCGACTTCACCTTCTGCACCAGTCTGCCATGAGGGACCTTGTCAAAGGCCTTACTGAAGTCCATGTAGACAACATCCACTGCCCTACCCTTATCAATCATCTTCGTCACTTCCTCGAAAAACTCGATCAAGTTAGTGAGACACGACCTCCCCTTCACAAAGCCATGTTGCCTCTCACTAATACATCCACTTATTTCCAAGTGGGAATAAATCCTGTTTCGAAGAATCCTCTCCAATAATTTCCCTACCACTGATGTAAGGCTCACCGGCCTGTAATTACCTGGATTATTCTTGCTACCCTTCTTAAACAAAGGAACAACATTGGCTATTCTCCAATCTTCTGGGACCTCCCCTGTAGCTAATGAGGATACAAAGATTTCTCTCAAGGCCCCAGCAATTTCCTCCCTTGCCTCTCTCAGTATTCTGGGGTATATCCCATCATGCCCTGGAAACGTGTCTAGCTTAATGTTTCTCAAGAACCCCAGTACCACTTCCTTTTTGATCTCAACATAACTCAAACTATCTACACACCCTTTCTCAGACTCATCATCCACCAAGTCCTTCTCTTTGGTGAATACTGACGCAAAGTACTCATTTAATACCTCGCCCATTTCCTCTGGCTCCACGCATAGATTCCCTCCCTTGTCCTTGAGTGGGCCAACCCTCTTGCTCTTTATATATGTATAAAAAGCCTTGGCGTTTTCCTTAATCCTGCTGGCCAAAGCTTTTTCATGACCCCTTTTAGCCCTCCTTAAGTTTCTTTCTACTTTCCTTGTATTCCACACTTGCTTCGTGTGTTCCAGCTTCCTAGCTTTGACAAATGTTTCCTTTTTCTCTTTGAACTAGGCTCACAATATCTCTCGTTACCCAAGGTTCCCAAAACTTGCCATACTTATCCTTCATCCTTACAGGAATGTGCCAATCCCTATCATCTTACACTTGAAAGCTTCCCTCATGCCAGATGTTGATTTTCCCTCAAACATCTGCCCTCAATCTACATTCTTCAGTTCCTGCCTAATATTGTTGTAATTAGCCTTCCCCCACTTTAGCACCTTAACTTGAGGACTATTCTTATCTTTATCCATCAGTAACTTAAAGCTTACTGAATTGTGGTCACTGTCCCTGAACTGCTCCCCTACTGAAACATTGACCACCTGGCCGGGCTCATTCCCCAATACCAGGTCCAGTATGGCCCCTTCTCTAGTTGGACTATCTGCAGGTCCAGTATGGCCCCTTCCCTAGTTGGACTATCTAGCTCACATACATCATTAAGAATGCAGCTTTAACATGGATTTGAGGTAAAAAAAAAGGCAAGCTTCATGAGCACATCTACAGAAGTCATGGGAAGTAGGGGGGGAATTCTCCACTGTTCAGAGTCATACAGAGCACAAAAGAAAATGGTTGTGGTTGCTGGAGGTCAATGATCACAGTTCCAGGACATCACTGCAGGGGTTCCTCAGGATAGGGTTCTCAGCCCAACCACCTTCAGCTGCTTCATCAATGACCTTCCCTCCATTATAAGATCAAAAGCGAGGACGTTCACTGATAATTACACAACGTTCAGCACTACTCATGACTCCATATATACTGAAATAATCCATCCCCGAATGCAGCAAGACGTGAACGGTATTCAAGTTTGGGCTATGTGGCAATAACATTCATGCCACACGTGCTAATCTCATCAACCACCTGCAACATTCACCCCCTCCACCACTGATGCACAATGCCAGCAGTCTGTACAATTTACAAGATGCACCTTTACAGCACCTTCCAAATCCAGGACCTCCACGACTTAGAAGGACAAGGACAGCAGATGCATGGGAACACCACCACCTGCAAATCCCCCTCCAAGTCACATATTATCCCTGCCATGGAAATAGATAGCAATTCTTTCACTGTTGCTGGATCAAAATCCTGGAATTCCCTCCCTAACAGCACTGTGGGACCACCTACACCACATGGACTCAAGAAGATGGATCACCACCATCTTCTCAAGGGCAGTTAGGGATGAGCAATAAAAATGTTGGTCCAGCAAGTTATGTCCTGGTAAAATAATTTTTTTTAAAAATCTGGTGGCTCACTATGAGTCATTCTCCTGGGGAAGGAAGGGAAATACAACCATATCTCTTTAGTGCTGAATTGGATTTAGGATGACATGCTTGTCAGAGGAAAATTTAAGTCAGCCTTTCATGTCACATTTTATTAGATATGGCTTGAATGCAGGCCCTCAGTATTCCAGCACACAGATGGTCAAACTGGACTTTGAGGATTTGTGCATCACTGAGAGGAAGCAGATTCTTTCCAATCATCTGCAGATAACCCTGCAAGTCAACAGGATCACGAAAGGGAACCTTGGATGACTTTTCCCCTCTGTTACCCATGGATTTTGGCAAATCCAATGGTATCTACCTTGTTTACAATCTAGTTAACATCAATACAGACTGGTGCCCAGACCTTCCTGGTCTCGGTGACTCAGTTTCATACCAGAAAACACATTTACAGAGTTGACAATTAAAACCCACAAGAATCTCCATCTGATATTTTAAAAATGCCCTAGTGATATTTCTCCTGGGAGATTAGTCGTTAATTTCTGGAGGGTTCAAAACAATCTGGGAGGGCTGATAACACTTTTTATGATTGCCAAAGGCTCATCTAAATAACGCACAGCCACAGTTAACCTTTGCAACAAGAAACAAGTCAACACCTTGTTTAGTAGGTTACTAGAATGTTACCCAAATAAGCAAGGGAAAGAAAGCAGACAGATTTTTAAAAAATGAAGTGTTTTAATTGTATATTATGACTTCAGGGCTAAAGTAACATTTAAATATAAAAGGATATAACCACTCAGTTTGAAACAATTTTTAAGCCTGAGTATGGAAGAGTATGACTTATACTCTAATTACTAAAATACAGGTAGACATATATTTGCAGTAAATATCACAATAACATGATGTCAAGTAAGCAGTTGAGAAATTAATTGTAAAGGGTAAGTAGCCTGACCTTAGCTAAAATCCTATGGAATGCTAACCAGCAGGAACCAATTTAAGAAATAAGGTGGGCAGTTACTTTGGTATAGCCAACCAGGAACCATTTTCCCTTCTACAAAATGTATATGATAGAGAGAAACAACAATGCTTAGCTTTTTTTTACATCCGACTTCATGTTTTTATTTCTTTCAAATTAAAATTGCATTCTGGAACTGTGATTGGAACAGCAATTGTATAAGCCTTGGGTAATTAACTGACAGAATTCTACCACCTTGGCTACAAAACTCTTTGGGAGTTTAATTAAACAGTGGAAATAAGGGCAATTAAGTACTTAGGCCTTTTGATCCAATAAATCTGCAACTTGCGTTCCTAACAAAATTGCAATGCATTATACATCTGTATAACAGAACTAAATTAAACCAACATGAAAATGTCAGTGTAGTTTAAATGTAGCAGCCAGAAAACATAATCACTAGCCACCAATAATCACTTCAAAAGCCAAAAGAAAATTGTGAAGACAAATATTGTAACAAATAATGAGCCAACAAATATAGACTTGAGAAATATACTGTGTTAAATGAGCATATTTGACTTTCCAAATTAGAAATGTATCAGGCCTGATGGTAACCACCCACTTACCAGGTTAGAGGGTTCATTTGGCCCTTTCATAAGAATCAGATGCAAATATTTAAAAAGGTTATATACCAGTAACCTGAGGATACTATTTCAGTCAAATTCATCTGGTTGACAACACTTCATGATTAAGGCCAATTATCCAACAATGCAAACATTTTATTTATACATAAGCAGATCATAGTGTTGTGTTCATGCCCAATATCCCAATATGCCACAGACTATAGCTTCCCTAAAGTTGTAACTGAGAAAAATATTCTTATGGTTGGACCACAACATATGAATTAACTCAAATTATATTGGAGCAGTTTATAACCAAAAGCACCATTTTACTCTCTATACTGCAACCACAACTTTGTAATTTCTGAAACAAATTGGATCAACACATCCCCTGAAAAGTTTAACCACGGGCATTTAGACAATGAAGAAGTTGAGTGTGTAACATTTCATTCTTTAGGCGGGATTTTTCGGCTGCATTCACTCAAGACCGGAAAACCCCGCCGAGGTCAACAGACCTTTATATGGTCAGTGTCCCGCCCGCTATGATTCCCGTGGTGGGCAGGACAGGAAAATTTTGTCCCTTATCTTTCAAGTAGTGTGTTGGCATGATGAACTATGGAACTTTCATTTGCAAAGTTTTAGAGAACTCTAGGAAAAACATCCCAGTCTAATCATATCAGAACAATGGCAAGTAGAGAATGAAAACAAATTAAAACAGACCTTCAATTGACAAAGTATGGGGCAGAGGGAAGGAGGAGAATAGAGCATTTAAAATACAAGAGAGAAAATAAGACATCAGTTTTATTATGGAACCCATATTATCCAAAAATATAATTGGAACACAATTTTAAAAAAATCCCACATTTGTGTCATTCCCCATTGAATATCCTAAGCCAAATGAGGCAAGGGAGAATGATCTCGTGGTGGTTCCTCAAAAATAATGAACAGGAGAAAAGGTAAAACGATTTCACTTAACAACATAGTAGCGCATAGTTTAAAACAATTGGGACTGAGCTCTGTTCATGTATGAACTAACTGAATGAATGACTTTTTCTGAAAGCTTTATTTTTGTTGACCCAGCTTTCTTGGTACTCTGATTGTTCTCCGAATTTAAACAAAAAACACTTAGGAAAATGAGATTCATAGAACATGGCTGAACACTAACCTAGACCAAAGTGCATCTCGAGAGCAGGGTGATATGAATATGCTGTATTCAGAGTGGTATAAAGTAGTTAATATCCATAATTCTCCAAGCAGCAAGTTGTTTCAATTTCAGTTATACTAATCAGGAAGGTGATTCTCAAATGGAATGGTGAAGGGCAACATCTCTCTACGCTATAACTTATTAGCATTAAGTGCCTGGATATAAAGTAGTATTGGCAAGAGACCAGGGAGTAACTCACTTGTCTGGTGCCTTGCCCAGAGAGGATCAAAGTTGAAAACGAACAAGTAAATGTGGGATTCATGTGGGAACTGCATTGGAATAAGTAACTTATTAATGTGTGGCCAAAATGCATTTGTAGCAGATTTTCTCATCATGACTGAAAATTTACAGATGGAGAAATCAATACTTGAATGAAAGGCAGACCACACTATAGGATAAAACACTTATATGGAGACATCTATGACACCAGACTACTTCTCCACATGCTGCATCTAATTGATTTTCAAATAGGATTAAAGCTAAACGTTCCTCCAATTTAAGAGTCTGTTGTGAACACATTACAGAAGGCCAAGATGTTGCATGTCACAACAATCAATAAAGAATGATACTACTGCAGTTAGCCAGCAACTTCAAAAATGGAACAATTTAATGTCATATTCTGTACAATGAGAAAAAGCAAGATTATATATAGCTGGTAGTTTAGATGCATCTGTATTGAAAGTGCAGGTCTCTGTATCAGCCTCTGTGCCTACAATGAAAGATGAGTAAGTTGTGGTTTTACCAAGCAAAGGAGACAATAATTTAAAAATCTATACTCATCATAGTAGATCTATAATTTCAATATGCAGACAGACCTGGTGATGGGTGTGAGGAGGGATGTGAATCAGCCACACAAATAATATCGATCTCTCCCATTTATTCAGCACACATCTCCTGTGTGACAGTTTTGCCATACATGCACAACGGAAGCACTGTGTGAGCTGTGGCGATTATCTTTTGTATCCCAGAATAAAACCATCTCAGTGGTAAAACGAGCAAAATGAAACAATTGAACAGTCGGATGTACCAACATCAAGGGTGCAAGTCCAGTATTTCTGCATCTTCTGATCACAATAAAGCATGTATGAAACTTTACAAAAAAAAACTGAATTGTTTTGTCGTTTGAGGTAGCTGTACATCAAGATGCACCCAATCACATCAGTAAGTTACAGATTTACTGATCTTTGAATGCCCAAACTACGTGCAGCAGCAAATAAATGAAATACACAACATAAGACAGAAACCCAAGAGAAATTTTAAAAAGAGATAATACACCACCGGTTATATTCAAATAATTATAAAACAGATATCACTTTTACAAAAGAATTGAAAAATTGTGAATTCTGATTTAACTTTACAGGATTTTTTTCAGGATAGGGAAGGGGGGAAAGCATGGAATTTTTTCAAGGTTTTTTTTTTAAGAAAAGTTCACAGCTAAAAGCCTAATTTTACACACAGTGCATTATTTAACCTCAAAACAGCAGTATGGAAATGACAACAATGCTCAGTGTGAGCAAATTGACCTTTGCCCGTTTCACAATATCCAAGTTGTAAAAATCATGAAATGCTTATCAAATTATAAAAGGAAAATCAGTTTCCACCAATATTTATTCAACAGGAATTCTCTAGTATAGATTTCTTTTTACTAAAACTACACAGACAAGAACCATAGATGTTTCAAGTTGTAGCCCCCCATTAGCAAATTCTGACAAGCCCCAGTAGACACAGTGAATCATTGAATAGAATCATACAATCCCAACAGTGCAGAAGGGGTCCATTCTGCCCATCGAGTGCACCAACAACAATCCCACATAGGCCCTATCCCCGTGACCCCAAATATTTACCTGCCAATCCCTCTAACCTACGCATCCCGGGGCACTAAGGGGCAATATAGTATGGCCAATGCACCTAACCCACATCTTTGGAATGTGGGAAGAAACCAGAGCACCCAGCAGAAACCCACACAGACACGGGGAGAACGTGCAAACTCCGCACAGACAGTGACCCAAGCCGGTAAAGTGGGGTTACTTTTGTAAAGTGTGGTTACTTTTCCAGGAAAAATGGCACTTCATCTTGAAACTAAAAGAAATTTTGCTGAAACATCCACAGTGGTACAAATATCTTTCCACCTGCATAATGCCAGGGAGAAGACACAAATATGCAGAAACAATCTATCCAATTCTCTGGAGTCTTAACTGATCTCTCATTTTGTACTACCAATTACAGTTAAGAGAAAGGATTAAACTTATTTCCACCCAAATACAATTTTATTCCACCTCAAATTCAGTTATTATTATAAATCACTGAAATTTTGTATGTACCAGACAAATGCCCATTCAGCCCAGGCAACGCATTTTCTAGGTAAACTCCAAATCTGTGCTTCTTTTTCTTAAATACAAACCTGACCTGCTGTTTACTTAGAACAAGCTCCAAACAGGCCACCAACAACAAAACCAGCTCTTAGATTGAAAATCTTAGTAATTTACATCAAATTTAATTTTGATTTGTATCATAGAAGAATCTGAACCCCTAATAGCTGGCCATAAATTGGAGGCGCAGGTTTAAGCCAACAAGCAGTAAATCAAGGACAACTGCTTTTGGCTCAATTTAAAATAAAAGCAACCTCTAAATGTAATTGTGCGACATTTCATGATTTGAACAAAGTGGTTTTGTAAAACTGTTCTTAGCAGCTAAAATCCTGCCTAAATCCAATCTTGTGAAATCAGACACAAGTTCACATAGACCATACTGGTCTCTAAGCTTTGTTCAAAAATGTCAAAAAACCTACATCTCATTAAGATTCAAGAAAAGTATAATAGCAATACCGAGGGACTAAAAAGATCTTGCTCAATTTCACGGCAGAATTGAAAAGATGAGAGTGAAAGAAGCCGAGAAGTGAAGTTTGCCGACTTCATCTGAAAACTATCGGAACTCTACCACCTTGCCCGCCACGGAATCGGAGCAGGTGAGGGTCCGACAACGGAAATCTCTGTTGAGCTCGGGCAAGAATTTCTGCTCTCGCCTGAGCGAGGCCGTAAAGTCCCGCCCGCGGCAAGGACCATGCATGTGTCTGATTCAATAGATTGATCTCCAGTAACACATTTAAAGAAGACATATTCTTCTGTACAACAAACTTTTAGAAAAACACACACTACTGAACTGGCAGGTAAGCATACCCGTGTCATGTTCAGTTATTGTGCCCTGGTTGGACCCAATAGCTGGGATTCAAATCACCACTGCATTTGTTGGAAGGGAAACTGATTGTGGTGGCATGTCAGCACGGAGTGGTGTTCTTAAACCTCCAGCCCATGTTGATGCACATTATTCTGCTTGCACTGCAGTTTTTACACTGTGCATGACAGTTGGGATGATGGTATTCTCAATTCCTTCAGCTTCTGTAGGTTGGAACATGGAACTGAATTGTGCTTGATATTCCTTGATCAGTTTCCTGCTTACATGTGTGTTAAGGCTCCGCACGCAGTGCGCTCGGACAATCCCCGATTGCCCAGCTGAGAGGATCCATCCGTGGGCATCAAGGTTGGGATTGAAACGAACCTGGGTAGAACAAAATTAGTGGGTGTGAAAACTGAGCAAAATGCTGAATATGATTTAATTGTGTAGTCAAGGAAGTTATCAAACCAACATGCAGTAACGTAATGCAAAAGAGAGCACAAAGTAGTAAACCAGTGTGAACAAAAAAGCTTCATAAAGTCTAATTGAAACTGGAACTATGCACAATAAAAATGTAGTAACATTTTTCAAATGCTTTAAAATGATTAACCAAGATGAAAACAGAATGCTGGAAAATGAAGTTGCAAACATGATAGTTGATAATAGGCAAAAAGAACTGGAGTCATAAATATGCAGCAAGGTAGTGGTTGACAAATATAACTGACAGAAATATAAATCTTTCACAACATATTTCACAAGAGAGGAAAAAAAGATTTGTTTTACCATTGGGAAGGCCAACTCATTCAGTGAATATGTGAGCTATACAGATCAGGATGCTCCCAGGGTCAATCCCCAGACTCGGGTGAGTTAGTTGATTTCAGCAAAGGTATTGACAGGTATAAAGCTAGCCTTAGAACTCTGCTCAGTAGGGGAAAAGAGGCCCAAGTTCCTAAAGTTAATTGCTATTCAACTATTCCTGCTGGAAACTTGTGGCCATCAGGTGAGGACAGGATTGGGTTCTGCTGTAATGTACTCCCAAGAATCACTGGCAACACTAACATAAAATAATTGCAATGCGCTAAGATACTAATGAGAGACCTTTCCCAATGTAGCCCAGCAAGAAGTCAATATTCAGAAAGAAGAGAAAGTTAAGAGAAGCAACAGTAAAAATCATGATGTCATCTTTCAAATTGCGAGTGAATATGTGAATAATTCAGAGAAAATAAAGATTAGTTAGGAAAAATATAAAAAGTGGAAAGTTTAAGTAGTTAAAACTGCAAATGCAACACATTTATTGATGAGAGTTTGAGAAATTAAGGTGTGTCTGCAGGGAGGAAGAAAGGCAGTGAAGCCCATAATGAAGAAAACAATTGAAAAACAAAGAAGGGTAAAGACAATACCGACATATGGAGGGTTTCTGCTAAGGTAGGTTATGCATCCTGAACTGAATTGATTGTATGATTTATGCCCATTAACATTGAATCCTACAGTGCAGAAGGAAGCCATTCGGCCCATCGAGTCTGCACCGACCACAATCCTGTCCAGGCCCTATCCCCATAACCCCATGCATTTATCCTAGCTAGTTCCCCTGACACTAAGGGATAATTTAGCATGGCCAATCCGCCTGACCTGCACATTTTTGGACCTTGTATCCATTTTAATCCTGAACAGAGGGTGGTTTCCATGCCAAAAGACCTTCAAAGATAGGGGAGGTAGAATTTGGGGTAAACTCAGATCCAGTCCTTACAGGGCCAGGGTATAAAATGTCTGCCATCAAAAATGTATGCATTCTAGAATCCAACATAAATAAGGGAAATACATCTTACACCTTCTAACTCTCATGGATATCCTTAATCATGCTAGTTATGAGGGACTCCAGTGTGATCAATCGCATTGCTGAAATCAGCAGAAAACAGTGCCACAGAAGATTCTGAAGCTCTCAATTACCACTGATCAGAGACGGATGGAGATGTCCTGACAAGGGGAGCCCACTGGGAAAACAGGGGAAGCAGAGCTAGGTCCAGGTGCAAGCCTGGATGCAGTCCACCTTGGGGATGGTGTACTAAAGAAAGCTGCTGGAAAAACACAAAGCTCAAACCCAAGATTCCAGATTTCCAAAATGCAGTTTTATGGTTTAGTTTATATATATGTTTGCATTATTTTCTTATTTACATTGTAAGTAATCAGTGGCATAAAGAAATCAGACCAACTTGTATTTAAATAGCATCTTTACCATAATAAAAACCCCCAAAGTCCCTTCAAAGGAGGCTTACAAAGCATGGAGTCACATAAGGTTATGTTAGGGCTGATGGCCAAAAGGTTGGCCAAAGCAGCAGGTATCACTCAGCATGTTAAAGACAGAAAAAGAGTTAGTGAAGTTCACGATTGGTTGCTTTCCCCACAGACCAATACCGATTCATAATTGTGGAGATGCTGGTGTTGGACTGGGATGGACAAGATGAGAGGTCACACGACACCAGGTTATAGTCCAACAGATTTATTTGAAATCACAAGCTTTCGGAGCGTTACTCCTTCGTCAGGTGAAGTTGAGTGAGGTGCACAGGCACAGAATATATAGGCAGAGTGACGATAGCCCAACACTCTTGATGTTGGGCTATCGTTAGTGTTGGGCTATCGTCACTCCGCCTATATATTCTGTGCCTGCGCACCTCGCTCCACTTCACCTGACAAAGGAACAGCGCTCCGCAAGTTTGTGATTTCAAATAAACCTGTTGGACTATAACCTGGTGTCGTGTGACTTCTCATCTGATTCATAATTGGTAGCTGCGCTTGGCTACATTTAAGTGAAACAGACTGATTAACTTAATGGATAGCAAGTTACTTGTTTGAATCAAATGAGTATGATGAATATTAGGAAATTTGACACCTTGAAATCTAATTAAGCTTGGGTAGCTTTTCATATCTTCAATCTTCCTTTATCGTTCCACCATTTCCAAGGGATTTGTGTGCAGCTTCCTTCACTGAAGGCGTGGGTTTCCTCCGGGTGCTCCGGTTTCCTCCCACAGTCCAAAGATGTGCGGGATAGGTTGATTGGCCAGGTTAAAAATTGCCCCTTAGAGTCCTGGGATGTGTAGGTTAGAGGGATTAGCGGGTAAAATATGTGGGGGTAGGGCCTGGGTGGGATTGTGGTCGGTGCAGACTCGATGGGCCGAATGGCCTCCTTCTGCACTGTAGGGTTTCTATGTTTCTATGTTACTTTGGATGGTCTGTGCTGTACATAAATTTGTCACCATCTCAAACTGGCTTCATAATCTCTGTTGTGTGCTAAGTTAACTGTAATCTAATATAAATTTTATTGAAATCGGCACAAGCACAGCAGTCCTCTGGATTCGAACCACACAATGTGCTTGCCTCCCTTAGGAATGAGAGGGTCACCGAAACCTTGTCACTGTTTGCGCAGTATATAGTCTGACTAACATAGTACACTCTGACAAAAAAAATCAATGCGTCAAGTACCCGAACACAATTTAAATTGACTGAATAAGGGCCTGGAACTTCTGGGCAGCAGGGATGCTGGACACATGGCAGCTGCCTGCTAAGATTTTACTGACCCAAGTGAAATGGATAGCGCAGAGTTCCATCTTAGCCCAGCAGTAGAGTCGAGGGAGGACAGGAAACACCACCTTCCCTGTATCATGAGCTGCTATACTCAGGTAAGTTTTTAAAGGTCTAGATTTTCAATGAACGGGTATGCATTCGTAAATGAAGATGTGAACGGGCAAGGGAAAGGGGAGGTGCGAGAGGGAGGGGGAGGGGAGGTGTGCGAGGAAAGGGGAGATGGTGAGTGAAGGGGAGGGTGGGCGAGGGGGGGAGAGATGGGTGAGGGAAGAGGGTGGTGTGTGAGGGCAGGGGGATGGGCGAGGGGAGGAGAGGTGAGTGAACAAAGGGGGGGTTGGGCGAGGGGCGGGGAGATGGGTGAGGGAAGGGAGTGGTGCATGTGGGAAGGGGTGTGGGCTGGGGGGGTGGGGGGTAGGTGGCTGGTTGGGTGGACGATGGGATAGTCAGATGTTCAGAGGGGGAAGACATGATGGGGGGGGGGGGGGGGTGGTTGAGGGGGGTGCTGGGTTTAATTGTGGAATTACCCATTTGCTACACCAGGTTTTAAACGGTGTGTAGCCACACAGACACGGGGAGAATGTGCAAACTCCAGACAGTTGTCTTCTTAAGATTGCAACTGGAATTGTGCATGATAAGTCAAACTTTATAAACGTGATCAGCAATTTCTAAAAATGCACTGTGAATTTTTTACACATTATGTAAGGTATTAATCATCCTGGGGAATGGATATTTAAAAAAATAGCTTAGAAAAAACAGGCTTTATGAATTCTTCACCGGCATAGTTCACACCTAATGATATCCATTATTCTATTATATGGCTGCATAAACATCAAGGTGGTTGGAAGAAAAGGACTAGTTATTAAAAGCCAGTCATCCTTTATATAGATTGAGCTAGTCAACTGTGATCAACCTCAGAATCATCAATACTTTATGCTAAAAGAATCAACCTTCACTGATGATTTGCACCTTATTTACAGAGAGGGTTACAGATCATACTTGTAACATTAAGTTACAGCATCACCATTTGGTGTTAGTTGTGCACTTTCCCAGCAAAAACAGAATGTGCAGTTAAAATGTTTGAGAGAGATACGTAGCAACGACAAACAATGATAAACAGCAGAGAATTTGATGATGTAGGAACTTAAAGGAAGTGTAGTATACATATATGAGAATATTAGCAAAATAACCCAAATATAATTATCTAATCTGAAAGCCTATGAATTAGTTTATATTTTCTATTTTTAAATATAGACTCAGTACAGATGCTATAGGAAAGATAGAACAGGAGGTAAGAGAGGAGGGGGAGTTGCACTTTTGATTGGGGAAAGCATCACGGCCGTACTGAGAGCGGATATATCCAAGGGTTCGGCCACTGAGTCTATATGGATTTTAAATTTTAAAATCCCCTATTTTTAAAAGGGGATCCATGGCCTAGTCTGCAGGGAGCGGTCAGAGGGTGGAGCTGAGCATAACTGTGAGTATGAAACTAACTTACCGGCGAAGGTGATTGGTGGTTGCGGGTCACATTTGCACAAGTGCAGACACTGTGACCAGAAGGTGGTTTGTGGAGGAGCTGCTGAGAAGGGACAGTTAAACCCCAAACACTACTTCAGTGTTTCCCTCCCTCCCTCCTCCTCTAACCAAAAAATAAGTTGGCAGGAGGACCACAAGCAAGGGAGAGGTGAGTTGCAATTTTAAATAAAAATCTATATAAGGGCAAAATGGCAGCTAGGGCAGTGGCATGCTCCTCTTGCCAGATGTGGGCAATTAGGGAGCAATCTAGTCTCCCTGACAACTTTGTCTGGCGGAAATGTGTCCAGTTGCAGCTCCTCACAGACCGCATTGTTCGGTTGGAGCGGCAGGTGGATGCACTGTGGAGCATACAGGAGGCAGAGAGTGTGATAGACACTAGTTACAGGGAGGTTGTCACACCACAGGTTCAGACAGGTAGATGGGTGACTGCCAGGAGAGGCAGGCAGGTGGTACAGGAGTCTCCTGTGCCTATTCCCCTTTCAAACAGGTTTATCATTTTGGATGCTGTCGAGGCGGATAGCCTGTCAGGGGGAGATACCAGCAGTAGCCAGGCCTGTGACACCACAGCTGGTTCTGCTGTGGGAAAGGGTCGGGCAAAGAGCAAGCGAGCAGTAGTAATAGGGGACTCGCTAGTTAGAGGCACGGACAGGCGTTTCTGTGGCCGCAATCGAGACTTCAGGATGGCGTGTTGCCTCCCTGGTGCCAGGGTCAAGGAGGTCGCTGAGCGATTGCAGGACATTATTAAGGGGGAGGGTGAGCAGCTAGAGGTCGTTGTACATATTGGTATCAATGACATAGGTGGGAAAAGGTCCTGAAATGTGAATATAGAGAGTTAGGCAGAAGGCTAAAGTGCAGGACCTCGAAGGTTGTAATTTCAGGACTACTACTACTACCACGTGCTAGTGAGAGTAGGAATAGGAAGATTAAGCAGATGAATGCGTGGCTTGAGAGCTGGTTCAGGGGGCAGGGATTTACATTTTTGGATCATTGGGATCTTTTCTGGGGAAGGGCTGATCTGTTCAAGAGGGATGGGTTACATTTGAACTGGAGGGGGACTAACATCCTGGCGGGGAGATTTGCTAGAGCCACTCGGGAGGGTTTAAACTAGTTTGGCAGGGGGGTGGGATCCAACGCAGTAGGGAGACAGAAGAGAAGTTTGAGGACAGCACGGAAGTTAAAGAGAGCACATTAATTAGTAAAGGCAATGTCAGTAATCCTAGTACCAGACAGATCAGACAGAAGCAAGATAGAGAGCAAGGGAAGATTGAACTGCATTTATTTCAATGCAAGAGAAATGACGGGCAAGGCAGATGAACTTAGGGCACTGATGGGTACGTGGGACTGGGATATTATAGCAATTACTGAAAAATGGCTAAGGGAGGGATAGGACTGGCAGCTCAATGTTCCAGGGTACAGATGCTACAGGAAAGATAGAACAGGAGGTAAGTGAGGAGGGGGAGTTGCACTTTTGATTAGGGAAAGCATCACGGCTGTACTGAGAGGGGATATATCCGAGGGTTCGGCGACTGAGTCTATATGGGTAGAACTGAGAAATAAGAAGGGGGAAATCACTTTGATAGGGTTGTACTATAGGCCCCCAAATAGTCAGCGGGAAATTGAGGAGCAAATATGTAAGGAGATTACAGATAGCTCCAAGAAAAATAGGGTGGTAATAGTCGGCGATTTTAATTTTCCCAACATTAACTGGGACAGCCATAGTATCAGAGAGTTGGATGGAGAGAAATTTGTTGAGTGTATTCAGGAGGAATTTCTCATTCAGTATGTGGATGCCCGACTAGAGAGGAGGCAAAACTTGACCTCCTCTTGGGAAATAAGGAAGGGCAGGTGACAGAAGTGTTAGTGAGGGATCACTTTGGGACCAGTGACCATAATTCTATTAGTTTTAAGATAGCTATGGAGAATGATAGGTCTGTCCCAAAAGTTAATATTCTAAATTTTGATGGTATCAGGCAGGAACTTTCAAAAGTTAATTGGGGGAGTCTGTGGGAAGGAAAAGGGATGTCTGGTAAATGGCATGCTTTCAAAAGTGTGTTAACCAGGGTTCAGGGTAAGCACATTCCTCTTAGAGTGAAGGGCAAGGCTGGCAGAAGTCGGGAACCCTGGATGACTCGGGATATTGAGGCCCTGGTCAAGAAGAAGAAAGAGGCACATGGCATGCATAGGAGGCTGGGACCAAGTGAATCTCTTGAAGAGTACAGGAGGTGTAGGTGTAGAGTTGAGAGAGAAATCAGGAGGGCAAAAAAGAGACACGAAATTGTTTTGGCAGATAAGGCAAAGGAGAATCCGAAGAGCTTCCACAAATACATAAAGGGCAAAAGAGTAACAAGGGAGAGAGTAGGGCCTCTTAAGGATCAACAAGGTCATCTATGTGCGGATCCACAAGAGACGGGTGAGATCCTAAATGAATATTTCTCATCAGTATTTACTGTTGAGAAAAGCATGGATGTTAGGGAACTTGGGGAATTAAATATTGATGCCTTGAGAAGTGTACATATTACAGAGGTGGTGGTGCTGGAAGTCTTAAAGCGCATCAAGGTAGATAAATCTGTGGGACCTGATGAAGTGTATCCCAGGACGTTGTGGGGGGCTAGGGAGGAAATTGCGGGTCCCCGAGCCGAGATATTTGAATCATCGATAGTCACGGGCGAGGTGCCTGAAGATTGGAGAGTGGCAAATGTTGTGCCTTTGTTTAAAAAGGGCTGCAGGGAAAAGCATGGGAACTACAGACCAGTTAGCCTCACATCTGTGGTGGGTAAATTGTTGGAAGGTATTTTGAGAGACAGGATCTACAGGCATTTAGAGATGCAAGTACTGATTAGGGACAGTCAGCATAACTTTGTGAGTGGAAAATCATGTCTCACAAATTTGATTGAGTTTTTTGAAAGGGTAACCAAGAAGGTAGATGAGGGCAGTGCAGTTGATGTTGTCCACATGGACTTTAGCAAGGCCTTTGACAAGGTACCGCATGGCAGGTTGTTGCATAAGGTTAAATCTCACGGGATCCAGGGTGAGGTATCTAAATGGATACAAAATTGACTTCTTGACAGAAGCCAGAGGGTGGTTGTAGAGAGTTGTTTTTCAAACTGGAGACCTGTGACCAGCAGTGTGCCTCAGGGATCAGTGCTGGGCCCACTGTTATTTGTCATTTATATTAATGATTTGGATGAGAATATAGGGGGCATGGTCAGTAAGTTTGCAGATGACACCAAGATTGGTGGCATGGTGGACAGTGAGGAAGGTTATCTCCAATTGCAGCGGGATCTTGATCAATTTGACCAATGGGCTGACGAATGGCCGATGCAGTTTAATTTAGACAAATGTGAGGCAACGCATTTTGGTAGATTGAACCAGGGCAGGACTTGCTCAGTTAATGTTAGGGCGGTGGGGAGAGTTACAGAACAAAGAGATCAAGGGGTACATGTTCATAGCTCCTTGAAAGTGGAGTCACAGGTGGACAGAGAAGGCATTCGGCATGCTTGGTTTCATCGGTCAGAACATTGAATACAGGAGTTGGAATGTCTTGTTGAAGTTGTACAAGACATTGCTAAGGCCACACTTGGAATACTGTGTGCAATTCTACCGGGACTTGATGGATTGAGTTATAAGAAGGGTTAAATAGACTGGGACTCTTTTCTCTGGAGCGTAGGAGGCTGAGGGGTGACCTTATAGAGGTCTATAAAATAATGAGGGGTATAGACAAGGTAGATAGTCAATATCTTTTCCCAAAGGTAGGGGAGTCTAAAACTAGAGGGCATAGGTTTAAGGTGAGAGGGGAGAGATACAAAAGTGTCCAGAAGGGCAATTGTTTCACACAGAGGGTGCTGAGTGTCTGGAACAAGCTGCCAGAGATAGTAGTAGAGGCGGGTACAATTTTATCTTTTAAAAAGCATTTAAATAGTTACATGGGTACGATGGGTATAGAGGGATATGGGCCAAATGCGGGCAATTGGGATTAGCTTAGGGGTTTAAAAAAAAAGGGCGGCATGGACAAGTTGGGCCAAAGGGCCTGTTTCCAGGCTGTAAACTTCTATCTATCTATATCTATACCTGAGTGCAATATATTGAACAATCATTTGGCATTAGCCAAAATTCACTGTTGCAATTACCAGGGCGGCACGGTAGCACAGTGGTTAGCACTGCTGCTTCACAGCTCCAGGGACCTGGGTTCGATTCCCGGCTTGGGTCACTGTCTGTGTGGAGTTTGCACATTCTCCTCATGTCTGCGTGGGTTTCCTCCGGGTGCTCCGGTTTCCTCCCACAGTCCAAAAATGTGCGGGTTAAGTTGATTGGCCATACTACAATTGCCCTTAGTGTCCTGGGATGTGTAGGTTAGAGGGATTAGTGGGTAAATATGTAGGGATATGGGAGTAGGGCCTGGGTGGGATTGTGGTCGGTGCAGACTCGATGGGCCGAATGGCCTCTTTCGGTGCTGTAGGGTTTCTAAGATGCAAAGCAATGCCTTCAGAGCTAACACTGTGGGGCGCACGGTGACACAGTGGTTAGCATTGGTGCCTCACAGCGCCAGGAAACCGGGTTAGGTTCCCGGCTTCCTGTCTGTGTGGAGTTTGAACATTCTCCCCATGTCTGCGTGGATTTCCCCTGGGTGCTCTGGTTCCCTCCTACAGTCTGGAAGACCTGCTGATTAGGTGCATTGGCCACGCTAAATTCTCCCTCAGTGTACCTGAACAGGTGCCGGAGTGTGGTGATTAGGGGATTTTCACAATAATTAATTACTGTATTGATGTAAGATGACTTGTGATACTAATAAATAAACTTTAAAACACCTAGAATGAGGATGATTGAGGTCTGTCACTGAAATTAATAAGCAATTCAACATTTTTATGATAAACCTGTAGGATTGGCATTCAAGGATGATTAAATTAAATGGGCTGAAGGGTCTTCCCTACTGTAATCATTTTGTGATCGTTAGAACCTAACCCTGTACAAATCCTCTTCTACATGGGACATTCTTTATTGAAAACAAGATTTCTGTGATATTTCAACTCCTGCCTTTTGGGAGGGGAGTGGATCGGAACTGATCTTTGAGATAAATTGCATATTTACATTCAGCTGTTTCATAAAGGATAACAAACTGAGTGGAGTGTGCTGTTATACTGATGTCACTTAGTGGTTTATGTATTATTCTTCAAGTACACACCAATGTGTGCAGGTACTACATTTAGATTGAAACCACTGGGCTCATTTTATTCAGGATTTGCCAATTATACATGTTCTTGCTGTTAGCAAGTGTTGTGGTGGACAGGATTGAATGACAGAGACTGGTGACTAAGAGAGGGGCCAGGATAGTTAGTTCAAACATTACATCTTGTGGGACTTGTTCAATTTGCAGCTTTTTGTGAATTTTTGTGAACTATTGAAATCTGCTCATTAGCCTGACCGGTTCAAGTCTGCTTACTTCTGTACATAGTGAAAAGGAAAATAATTGCTATATTTAGAATATTACAAACATCATAGCTTGGCACAGCAATTGCAAGCTAGCTTAACTACATAAGGAGCTAATAAAGTTTAACTACTGTTTACATATAGATACATATAATATGTATTTTATACATATACAATAACTGCTCCTATATGCATGCTCTTACTTTTTATGCTTAGAAATTTAGCATAATCTTACTCTGTAGTCAATCAAAAATGAAAAGCATTTGGTGCAAACAGAGCATTAAAAGCTAGTAGCTGTATTAAACTGAAGGGGGTGGTGGTTGTTCCCTGGCAAACAAGGCTGTGTCATCACACTGATGCTCTTCTCAATCTTTCTTGCAGCAATGCTCCATCTCACCCTCAGCAAGCTCCCTGCTAGAATGGATCTAAACTACAGAGCAAATAGGAATCTGTTCAACCTCCGCTGTCTGCAGGCCTGATCTAAAGTCGCATCATCCTGTCTCACTGAACTACAGTATGCAGATGATGCGTGCGTCTGTGCCAAGCTCCAAGCCATCGTCAATACATTCACTGGGGCTTGTGAGAATGGGCCTTACACTAAACACCCCATAAGACAGAGATCCTCTGCCAACCTGCCTCCACCACACAGCACTGCCTTCCCGTTATCAAAATCCATAACAAGGCCTTGGACAACATGGACCACTTTCCATACCTTGGGAGCCTACGGTCAACAAAGGCAGACATCAATGACGAGGTTCAACACCGTATTCAGTGTGCCGGCGCAACCTCCAGTCCGCCTGAGGAAGTGTGTGTCTGAAGACCAGGACCTCAAATCCAGCACAAAGCTCGTGGTCTAAGATGCACCAACATCGATGTTCTCGCTCAGGCCAAGTCCAGCATCGAAGCATTGACCACACTCAATCAGCTCTGCTGGGCCACACCATCTGCATGTCTGATACAAAACTCCCTAAACAAATTCTACCTGGAGCTTTGACATGGCAAGCGAGGCCCAGGAGAGCAGAGGAAACGCTTCAAGGACACTCTCAAAGCCTACTTGACAAAGTGCAGCAGCCCCACCGAGCCTGGGAATCCCTGGCCCAAGACTGCCCGAGTGGAGCAAAGTCATCTGGAAAGGAGCTGAACGCCTCGAGTTTCATTGCCAAGAGGAAGCTGAAGCCAAGGGTCAACATCTCTGCTTTAAGCGTTTGCTTTGGAAAATCATTCCATTCTTTAACAATTCTTTGCGTTAGTAAGTATTCCTAACTACACTCCTTTACCAAAATTCAAAAGGTCACACCCAGTGGAAAAATACTCTTCACCCCATCAAAACCCTTCACAATTAAAACAAAAGCTTTCATCACAACACGCCCCTGCCTTCTCTGTTCTAATGAGAATAGTCCTAGCACCCCACCTCTCTTCATAACTATAGATTTTCATCCTGGCAAACCTAAGCTATGTGTACTCGATACTATTGATTGTTATAATGTGGCACTCAAAATACGTACACAGAATTTTATGGCCCAACCATTATTTTGCACAGATTTATCATAACCTCTTGTACTGACCCCATTTATAAAATGCAACATGTTTTTTTTTCTGTCTTGTGAATGGCATTTCTAGCATCACATCTGGGAAGCCTGTCAGCATCAGTGCCCGCAGCATGTAAGTTGTTGCTGAAAGAGAAGAATCTCACAGGAGTCTCCGTCTTCCTCCTTCTTGGCGCTCCCATCAAAAACACACAGTAAGCTGGTTCATATCAAGCAATAGGAGATATGAACTGCAATCAACTGACTCTGCTGGAGACACTACAAAATCACAAGATAATGGAGTTTGATTCTCTAGTGCTTGTCGGGAACCAGCTTCAACATAAATAGAGTTGTGGTGGAGATGCGGAGAAGAATTTGCTTGAGCATCGTGTCCAAAATACAGATCTATCCCACATTTCTATTTTAATTCCTCTATTTTTTGACATGGACCATGCTTTAGATGACTTAACATTCTGGATGAGTGTCTGTGGCTACGATTATGGATAAGCATTGTAATCTATCACAGATATTGATCCCCACTATGCACAATGCAGCAGTGATGCACAAATTACCTTGTATACAGATTCTAGTGGCATTCGGTCAGGGTACGTTTTTGCTTTGTCTATCGTTTGCATTCTCTTAAAAGGCTCTCTGGAAAATAGGTTCTTGAAACTCTTCTATAAAATAAGAAAAGCATTGCAAGTTAGAATGGAACAGTTTTCTGTACATAAAGTAAAGTACATATGATTACTACATTGATCATTGTGCCAACATTAGACATTTATATATTAAGTGATGAAACAGTTTGATTCTAGTGAACAGTTGCAGCATCAAATACTGTATAAAAATAATGGAGGGAATTTTAAGTCCCCTAAAGAGATCTGTTGGGTCAGGTGGAATGTGTAAAATCTGAATCCTGATCCCAAACCTCCCAGTTTTGGTCTTTAGGAGTGGTGGGAAGTCAACCAACTGCTCCCAGTAGCCACTTCCAGTAGGTGGGTTGGAAATTTAAATATTATGAGGCCACATGTCTCATATTGAACCACCATTTTAAGTTTAACTCTGGCTGATTTTCCTGGGCCTCAGGAAACCCAGCAGCTCAAGGGAGACACAAACTCTCGGATCCAGGAGGTTAGCCCTCACAGTTACACTCTGGATCCAGTTTACCTGCTTCACCAAACCCCTTTGCAATCGGATATCCCCCGACTCCATGGGATCTTGAATCTGCCTCTGAGCAGAGTCACCACTTGTGCCTCTCCAATTTACAGAATTTTAATCTTCCCTATGGTAATCATAAAAAGTCTTAACTATCTCAGTAGCTTTAAATCTATAACTGGAGTATAAAAATCTTACTTTCAAAGGCATGGGACAGGTAAACGTTGTGAAATTATTTTTTTCTCCAAAAAAAGTATAAATTGATTTATTGTCCTTAAAAAAATTCCTGCTGTTTTAATTATAACTGGCACTTTCACCAATGTGACCTTGTATCATGCCACTGTAAAAGGTGAAACTCTAATGATATGAAAGAAAGCTCTAAATGTAGCAATTCAGCTTAGATTATTAATACACACAGGTTCTATCATTAGCAACAAAGGTTAATATTGATAACTACAAAACATTCAATCAATAACCTTTTGGGCACAATGTCATCCTAGACAACCACGGAATCAAATTTCAACAGAAAATATTAGAAATATTCAGCAGCACCTGTGGAAAGGGAAACAGTTAACATTTCAGGTTGATGACCTTGTATCAGAACTGATGCTGCAAGACCTGCTGAGTATTTCTAGAACTTTATGTTTTGATTTCGTTTTCCAGCACCTACAATGTTGTGCTTTTGAATTTATTCAAGTTTTACCTACTAGCACTTCAAAATAATTTGTCGACTGTAAAAAGCTTTGCAGCATCTTAGGACATCGAAGACAGTATGTAAATGCAAGTTCTTTATTCAGGCATATTGAGTTTTGTTTTGTTAAAGTGGCTCCAGCAATACAGCTGGGAAAGCATGAGAGATACCGAGACAGGCACACATACTCATCAACACACATTTTCATCTCAGCCCCAGGACATCATTGCAGGAGGTCCTCAGGGTAGTGTCCAAGGTCCCAACCATTTTCACTTGCTTCATCAATATCTGTCTCTCCCTCATAAGTTCAGAAGTGAAAATGTTCGCTGATGGCTGCAGTGTTCAGCATCATTCGCAATTCCTCAGTCACTGAAGTTCCCTCATCGCATTGCCAGAGCACAAAGAATCACCCAGACTCATAGAATCATAGAAATCATAGAAACCCTACAGTGCAGAAGGAGGCCATTCGGCCCATCGAGTCTGCACCGACCACAATCCCACCCAGGCCCTACCCCCACATATTTTACCCGCTAATCCCTCTAACCTACGCATCCCAGGACTCTAAGGGGCAATTTTTAAACCTGGCCAATCAACCTAACCCGCACATCTTTGGACTGTGGGAGGAAACCGGAGCACCCGGAGGAAACCCACGCAGACACGAGGAGAATGTGCAAACTCCACACAGACAGTAACCCGAGCCGGGAATCGAACCCGGGACCCTGGAGCTGTGAAGCAGCAGTGCTAACCATTGTGCTACCCTCTCAAAACACTCGCTCTGTTCTCTCTTCACGGATGCTGTCAGACCTGCTGAGGTTTGCCAGCATTTTCTATTTCAGATTCCAGCATTCGCAGTAATTTACTTTTATTTTATTGCTTTAATACCGGTGGCTGTGCTTTCAAATGCCTTAGCCCTAAATTCTAGAATTATCTACCCAAGCCTCCCCAGGCTGTCTCCTCTTTTAAGATGCTCTTTAAAAAGTACTAACTTGATCAAATTTTTGGTCACTTGGCCTAATATTTTTCTGTGGCTCAGTGTTCTTATTCCTATTTCTCTTCCTAAGTTCCTTGGGACATTTTATTATCTTAAACACATCATATAAATGTTACTGTTATACACATGCAAACATATATGCATATGCACATAAACATACACATGTATCAATGTTATATATACATCTGTATGCATACATACAGACGATATATACGTCACTGATATAAAGCTTTACCTCTCCACTAATACCCTCAATTCCATTGTAGTCTTCCTGTTTGACTGCATTTGAACATCAAGTTGTGGACGAACCAGAATGTTTTGTAACTAAATGTTGCAAATACTGAAGCTACTCTGTTTAGCACCCACCAGCAACTCTACTTCCTAGTTCTTTGTATAGGCGTCTCTGTGATCCACTTGGTTGTTCTGTTACAGGCTCGTTATCTGTTTAAACTGTAGTATTTGATGGTTACGTTGTACACATCCACATTTGTAGCACACCAAATCTACTTCACAGCTGCTGAGTTAATGATGCAAGACACAGTTCCCCAAATTACTTCATCATCTTTGGTGGTGAAGCCAGCTATCAAATGGAAAGGCGTAATAATGAACAATTTCATGTTTATTGTGTCATTGTTACAAAATAGACAATCCTTCACCAGGCAACCAAATGAATTTGACATTCATTGAAATCTTATTCAGTTTTTAATCTTCAAATGCCCAACAAAATGCAGCTGAGTGAGAATTTGCTTTTGAATTATGTAGACCTTGAAATTGTCCCTGGATTTACTGCTGTGATTAAGCACCTTTAAAGTTGAAAAAAGTAACAGAATTTATTGTCGTGGTTATCTTTGTGATGCACTTCAATGAGCAGCTTTGATCGTTCTAAGGATGTGCAGTGCTTCTAAAAAGCCAATAATTTCAACAAGGCACTCGCAATGGTCCTAATGGCTGATCTGACAGGCACTCTGTTGATTAAGTACCTCATCCTTCATTAATTTAAAAATTAATCTCTCTCAGCCTAGGGTATGCCATCTGCTGTATTCTATTCCACTCCACCAGTTTCCTGTTGACTGCAACCCACAGAATGGCAAATGCTTTTTCTTTTATACAATGACCCAAAGCACATCTATTACCTACAATCTGCACCCTATACCAGAATTGGTTTCACTGTCTATTTGAATCTAACTATACATACCCATCAATAACTAAATATACTCTATGTACAATTTAGCACATACATTTATAAAATAACAGATTCTGCACATTTTAGCAAGTACCAATGGTATAAAGCAAAGTTAATTCTTCATAGCCTAGTAGTTTACGATTAGAACACCATTGCACATCATAGCAAAATACCTCAGGATGCTATTTCACCAGTCTGCTGCTTAGAATGGTAATGAGCTAGGCACCCTGTGCCCCACCAATGCACAAATACTTTCCCCTTCATATCTGTCTCCAAAGTGTTTGCTCATTCGTGAACAAGACCCTTCATGCCCATGCGATCTTTGGGGATCATTGTGGTATTGAGAAACATGGCTCACAGGCAGGGGCTTCTTGCCATCTGCTGAAGGCTCCCCAGACTATATCATTTCACCATTGGCACTGCAGAAGGCCAGGGTCTTTACCTCGAAGGCAAACCTTGACTTCTCCTACAACTTGGGTGCCTTTCTTTCTATTAAGCACTTCAATTCATTAAAAAACTTCATCAATTACCATCATTTCATCTCTCCCAAGCCCCACACCAACATTCTCAAGAAATGTTCAGCTGAATGTTATACCAATTGTTATAGTTAATTAAATATTCCCTTCATTTCAACAGACTGAACTCATGCTATCATCCGTCTGTTCATTGTCACCTTAAATTCCATTAATTATAGCGCTAGTTAGTACTGTGACAGCAACTAAAAACGTCATGGCAGTTTCTTTAATATTGTTAATTGCTTTGGTTACTTTCTGGAAAATTCTTGTCTATAAACCAGACATGAGTTTTTGCTAAGACCTATTCTTTTAACAGATGCATACACACAGCTTTATGTGGCTTTATCATTCTGCTGCAGGATAAGGAAGCTCAATTTAGCGGTTTCAGTGATGGAGATGATAATGGAAATGGGACCGGCAGGAAGAAGAGGAGGAGGAAGGCCTCAGACCAGATGGAAAGATTGTGGTGATGAGAGACAAATGCAGTGGGATTGGGGATAGGAATGGGTGACTGACAGGAGGAGGAGGTGAAGGGTGATTAAGCAGCCTTGTGGCAACCCCACATAAAATGGGAGAAGCTGCAAGAAGTAACAATAGTTACAATGGATGGAGCCAGTTCACAGGTGTTCTCTCCTAGAATTAGACCTAAACAAGCTCCAAAATTAGAAGTGAACTAAACTTTGCACGTATTGAATTTACACTGTAGTTATTAAGGCCATTATGACTCAGACTCTTCCCTCGTTGTGCTAAAGCCAACAGTGGCCCCAGATGTAAACTGGAAATATTATTTCTAAAACTGTCATTGAGTAAAATTAATATCTCATTGCAATCAGTCCATTTGATGACATCAAAATAACCATTACTGTGAGACAATGAATTGTCATATATAAAAATTCTTCTTTGTGAACTTCCTATTATTATAATCGAGTAACACCTCAATAACAATTCCTAATATTAATTATAACAGGTAATGCTATAAAGTTCAATGAGTTCGGATCAATACTTTTGCTATAAGTGGCACTGATACACTTCTATTGTTGCCAGTATAGACCTGTTTAGTTTCCTATGACAGCTGCATGCTGCTTCCCTGTCCTTACAAATCAATAGCAAGATCAGGCTTCAGCACTCTCCCACCATAATCCTCTTCACCAGTTCAAATGAATGGTTTTTTACTCAGGAATAACCTGGCCTCAGCATCTGCCCATTCACCAACTCTCAGGATCTGTCTCTATCCCCGTAAAAGCCCCTACGCCAAACAAAGCTGTAAATTAAAAGAAAAATACCGCGACTGCTGAAAATCTGAAATCTCAAGAAGAGTCATATGCACTCGAAATGTTAACTCTGTTTCTCTCTCCACAGGTGCAGCCAGACCTGCTGCGTTTTTCCAGAATCTTCTCTTTTTATTTAAGCTGTAAATGTGTAATGTGAGTGTGTGGGTCTCATAAAGGCAAACACATATATAGGTTGTGCAAAGACAGTACAAAGGGATTTTGGTCGCAGGCACTCTTGATTAGCCTGATCCATTTCATTATGCTCACAGAATTCTTCCCCATCTTTCCATCCCTTCTTCAAGTTCTATTTATACTACCCATATCTTCAGCTGTCTTTCTTCTCACTTGCTACCTTACACAAACCATAACCTAGCCTATAGCCATGCCATACTTTTTTCATCATGTTCCCTGGCTAGCTTCATACCCAAGTATAGCACACACAGCCTTCTCTACCAGTTCCCACTGGTAGAATTGATCATTCTAATTCTTTCCAAGAAGCATTTTGCTTTTGCCTGCCATACACAGGATGTATATGCAAGAAAATGAGGTGATAAACTACCAAAAGTGTTCTTTTAAAAATGAAGTCTCACCTCACTAGTTGCCCACAGCCCACCCCAACACAAGTTTTGAGTGGATCTCGAAATGGATGGCCAGGACTCATGCATGAAAGAGGCAAGAAACTTAGTTCAATATGATGTGGAGCAGTCTAATCAGACACTGCTGGAGGCAATCCCAAAAATGGGCCAATTTTTAAAAATTTTATTCTTGAAGAAAATCAGTTCTCCTTCTGATTACACAAAAGTACTCTGACCTGTTGTCAACTCCTGGGCAACCTCTCCAAGAATTGTTATCCCCAGAACCAACATCACTCACCTTGATGAATTCCAAAGAATATTTTTAAAAGCACACTATCTAGCTAAATTCAACGGGTAATTTTTTAAAACTTTAATGGAGGTGCAAAATTAATGGAATCAGGAAGAAAAATCCAGCAGGTTGTACAAGGCGCAGCCTAGCTGATAGTGCTAGCTTCCCTCTCCCACTGCGTTTGAAAATTTAACCCCGTAGTGTTCATTATCAGAGGTATACCCTAATCATAAGTCCCATGTTTAGACTATGAAAGCAGCTGATTCATTACAGGTGAAGCATTCCACGTGATAAGATCATTTGTACTTGCGTATTATGTTTCGCGCAGCTGAATCACTTCAACTAAAGCAGCTTGGTCAATGGGCTGCATCCAATGCACTCCCTTCCCTATGTATATAGGAATGCATTTATTAATAAAAATGTTCCATTGACTTCTGACAGTGAAATGCATTTTAGATAAAACATTATGAAAGAATTAGTTTTGAAAAATGTTGATTGCTGTGGTTCTAGTAGCAAAAACAAGAAACTTGTCCAAAAACCACCACCACATTAAGTGGCACGGTGAAAGACATTGCGTACACAAGCACACACAAGAGCGCATAAGTATATACACGCACACACACAGACCCAAGCACTTGCAGATTATATACGCTGATTGTGAATGTTTCATAGCATAGCACTGAGACATACATGATGCAAGTCGGATACAGATCTGTGTTTACTTACCAGGTCGGTATCATCAAACATTAGGTAGTATTTCTTCACTGTATCACTATAAGTCTTTGGTTCAGTGATAAGACTGGGATTTAAATCTTCCTTCTCCATTTCTGAAGAACTTGTTTGGAAACTGGCCTCTTTCTCTTCTTGATTTGAGCTGACAGCGGAAATGCTACTGGTAGCATTGTGACGAATGAGGTCAGCTTTATAAATAGGCTGCACAAAAATAATAGTGAATAAGCAGGAGTGCAATGCACTACGAGAAGTTATGTTCAAGTTATTTCAAGTTTGCTTTTAAAAATTATTAGCGGAACTGGATGCTTTCCTCATTTATGCTTTTGATTAATTTACATTTAGCTAGTTGGATAGTTGATTGGTAATTTAAGAAATAATTGATTATTAAAAAAATAGCCCTACAGAATTGTGACATTTGGAGGTGAAACACCTGAGCTTTAATGCCCTCAACATGTGACACCTTTGAAAGGTGGAACATTGCAGGTACTTGTTAGATACAGCCTTCAATTATACAGACTGTTTACACTGGCATATTTGTTGTAAAAGTAATGAATTGTTTACAATTAAATGTAACTTTAAAATTATCTTGGAATTTATTTAAATTATTTGGCTGTAACATTTCCTTTTTGGGAAGAGAGTTGTTTTTCTTTAAAAACCCACTACTGTTACCAATTTTAAAAAAATTTGTTCACAGGACATGGACATGCTGGCTAGGCTAGCATTAATCCCCAATCCCAAATTTCCCTTGAGAAAGTGGTTATGAGCCACCAGGTTTAACCGCTGCAGTGCATGTGGTGTAGGTTTATCCACAGTGTTGTTAGAAGGGAATTCCCGGACTCTGACCCAGCAAATATGCAGGAACGCAATACTGTTCCAAGTCACAAAGGTATGTGGCTTAGAGGGAAACTTTTCAGCGGTGGTATTCCCATGTATCTGCTGCTCTGATTCTTCCTGACGATAGAGGTCACGAGTTGAGAAAGTGCTGTCAAAGGAACCTTTGTAAGTTGCTGAAGGGCATCTTGTAGATGGTACACACTGCTACCACTGTGCATCAATGGTTGATTAGATACCAATCAAAGGGATTGCTTTGTCCTGGATGGTGTTGAGCTTCTTGAGTGCTGTTGGAGCTGTGCTCACGCAGGCAAGTGGAAATCACACTCCTGACTTGTGCCTTGTAGATGGCAGACAGGTTTTGGGACTTGGGTGATTTACTCGCCACAGAATTCCCAGCCTCTGACCTGCTCTTGCAGCCACAATGTCTATATGACTGGTCCAGTTCGGTTTCTAATCAATGGTAACACCCAAAATGTTGATAGTGGGGGGGTTGAGTGATGGTAATGCCATTGAGTATCAAGGGCAGATAATTGGATTCTCCCTTGCTAGAGATGGTCATTGCCTGGCACTTGTTACTTGCCATTTATCAGCCCAAGCTGCATGTTGTCCAGGTCTTGCTACATACAGACATGGACTGTTACAGTATCTTCGGAATCGCAAATGGCTTTGAACCTTGTGCAATGAATCGTGGCAGATGAATTTGAGTATAAGATGGATCAACATCATTTTTTTTATTTTGAATAAAATAAAACTGTCCCATTATAATTTATATTGTTACATATTGATATTTTAAATATAGTTTACATTGTTTTAAATACATATTCCACAATTTAAGCTTTATGTTACTAAACCAGTTTCTTTCAATGATTATACATCAAGTGTCTTAAACATCAGATACGGCCAACATGTTAATAGACACTTACAAAACGACGCTCATTTGGTCGCTTGATATTCATTGTGTTGTTCATACAGTCTGGAAGGATCACAGCCATCACTTCTCCAGTATTGTCTCCTGAGACACAGGTATTCAACCAATCAGAGCCAGAAATACTCTGCAAGCAAAAAATAAGAACAGGCTCTTTAAGAAATAAACAATGTACAAAATCTAAAGAGAACTGTTGGGAATTTTGTTTTCCTGAATGAGAAATATTTCAAAAGCATAGGTGTTTTTAGACACTTTTAAGACCATGCACATCTTGTATCAGATGTTGTGAATAGCAGGGACATAAGACAGATTATCAAGTGTATTATATTAATAATTCAAATGGAAGATCACACTAAGTAGGGATAAATATAGGCTCAGCACCCAATAATGCAGGTTTATTTCCCAATCTGCGGCATTTACAACTTCAATCATGATGTTTCTTGGAGACAGAAATTTGATGGCGGGGCAGGGAGGTGGGGGAAGTATTTCTGAGCAACTCCCCAGAATAGCTAATTGCCTAGCTAGAGAAGTAGCAGGTAAGGCAGAGAGAGAAAAGGGATAACATTAGAAAATTGCGGGCAGGGGCAGGAAATCCTTACTTAAAAAAAATGCTAAACATATTTTAAAATGTTGGAAAATACTGGAGACATAAATTGCTATTGGGTAAATGACTTTTCAGCATACATTAAAGCAGTAACTGTACTTCAGAAAAAGTACATTATTGGCATAAAGCACTCTGGGACATCTAGAGATCATGGAAGGCATTATATGCGATCATTTGGTTTCCTTATTTTCACTGCCAAATTTACTTAAAATCCTTGCTTGAATGGCAATTTCAGAGGTTTGTGAAATTGGTTAAGACACACCAAATCACTTGCCTTAACAACAGATGTATCAGTGCTCACTAAAGTCAGGTCTGAATTCGAATCATAGAATCCTTACAATGCAGGGAGGAGGCCATTTGGCCCATCAAGTCTGCACTGACACTCCGATAGAGCACCTTACTCAGGCTCTATCCCCATAACCCCGCATATTTATCGCCCTAACCTACACATCTTGGGGCACTAAGGGGCAATTGAGCATGACCAATCCACCTAACCTACAAATTTCTTTGGACTGTGGAAAACACCATTTTTTGATTTGACTTTGCAGGTGTGGAATACTACACCCGTTCATCATTAATGACTTTTAATAGGGCAATTACAAACACAAAAGTAAATTTGTTCACACCTCAGGTTCACTAGATTGATTCCAGAGATGAAGGGTTTGTCATATGAAGAGAGATTGCGCAGTTTAGGCCTATACTCTCTGGAATTTAGAAGAATGAGAGGCGATCTGATCGAGGTATGTAAGATGATAAAAGGTATTGACAAAGTAAACACAGAGCAGATGCTTCCTCGTGTCGGGCAATCTAGAACAAGACGTCGTAGTTTTAGGATAAGAGGTGCCAGGTTTAAAACTGAGATGAGGAGAAATTACTTCTCTAAAGGGGTTGTGAGTCTGTGGAACTCACCACCCCAGAGTGCGGTGGATGCCAGGACATTGAGTAAATTTGAAGAGATAGACAGATTTGTAATTAATAATGGGTTGAAGGGTTATGGAGAACGGGTAGGAAAGTGGAGTTGAGGCTGAGACAAGATCAGTCATGATTCTATTGAATGGTGGAGCAGGCTCGAGGGGTTGAATTGCCTACTCCTGCACCTAGATCTTAGGTTCTTATGTTCTTTGTACACACTTTTCTCTAATCAGTGTATTTTTGAATGGGTACAAATCTTCAGAGCAGCACTAAAACAAACAACTCTGCACCACCAAGAAAAAAATCTCCCCTGCTTTCTTATATCTCTTCAACTCTGCATCTGTTCTATTCACTTCAACTA